>NW_027328741.1:42607961-42921898 GCF_048564905.1 Vicugna pacos
CAGCTCTGCATTCTGCTCTATGTCATTTTGGAGTGTTTCCAAAACAGCAAACTGAGAGTGCGCTTGTGCTTTGTAGTGCCACGGGAATGTCCCAATGAAAGCAGTTCTTCCCAGAGCTTCTCTGTCTACTGACACAACAGTGGAAGCATTTCTATGGATGTCACACATCAGGGCCTGCTGGAATGATCCCACAGACCTGCATTGGCGTCCTCTGTGCCGTACCGTGCCGGTGCCATCCAAAATGTAGCATCCGCTTTTGGGAGATAATGGTGAAGGTAATGCTTCCTCTTCTCACGCTGTGGACTTGGACCACTCTTCCTTGTCCTCTCATCCTAGTGGCACGGGTGCACGAAGGCAACCGCAGAGCTGTTGCGCATCCTGTGCCTCAAACCAAACCATAATCCCAGCCCAGGTTATGAATGTAGCAGATCCTAAGGCTTTCCATTCTGATTTCAAACCCAAGGCCCCCTGGATCCCTCAGACCAGATGCACGATAGCTCTGATTCAGCCCCACACGTGCTCTATTGGCAAAATGCCCAATTGGTCCCTGGTCCTGCAGATGCACTGGGTGTGGCCATGGGACATATCGGTAATCTCAACCGCGTGACCAGTGTGGTAGCTTTATCATTGGTACACAGTTCGGCTTGCTCTCTTGATTCGACCCACCACATCCCACAACGCACTCCAGATCCCTGAGACTCAGCGTGTGCCATCATCCGTAGCCCTATCCCTCACTGACCGTTGCCTCTGCTACCTCAAATTTGGCAGATCGGATCTTGGTCTCAGAATCAACTGTGGGGATATTTTGCGCTGGTTTCTTTGAGTTCTGTCAGCCAAGCATCTGCTGTGCACTCTTGTAAATCTCAGCACATCACCTTCAATCCCATGTCTCCTGTCCGCTTGAGAGTGTGCGTCCAAGTTAACAGAGTTTCACCCTTGTTGCTCCATCACCAGGGGTCAGACCCTGCACTGGTTTCCATTCCCTGCATTGCCTTCTCCTGCTTCCAGGTGTTCTGAGGCCTCATCCTGTCTTTGGTAGTAACAGACCTCTCTTCGGCAAGTGTCCTGTGCAAGGGCTGGGTGAGTGGATGTTTCCATTGCTCTGTACATGGGAGCGAGTGAGTGCAGGTTGCACTTCTTCTCTGCCAACTGGGCATTGATGAATCAACACTATCCAGGTACATTTCACAGAAATGTGATATTTGCTTAGCTCTTGGTTTCTATACAGCCGTGGTGGGAGGGATTGTCCGAAGTCAATTGTTTTGACATTATGTTGATATCTCATTTGCACTCTTTAAGAATTTTAACAGAATTCATTTACATGTTTTGGGAGTTATACGAAAATGAAGTTATTTTTTGAAACACACTAAATCGACCTAGAAGCCAGACTTGTCAATTTTGGTAACATTTTGTCAGCTCTACGGAAAACCTAGACAGATAGAATGCAAACTAGCAGTCCAAACTGTTAAAGGGGTCATGTCAGCTCTTTACGGTTGAAGCCTCCGAAACCAACAGGAACCATGAAATAACTACTGGAAACAGGAAGTAACCCCCAACCTTGGATACACTTGTACATGTGGTGCCCTTTACTCCCAATGACACCTACTGGCCAATGTTGGCATTTCAAGGGGTAACACCCCTCTCTAGGAAAATACAAGAGGAAACAAACCAAATATATACATTTAGGTTTGAATCTAAAAGCACCTAGAGGCATTATAGCTAGGAGAACCCTGCTGCAGTTATGCTAGTCTATTGAGAACCAGGTGTTCTTCTATCAGTGATGAGAACGCTTAATCATCCGATCATGTTGGGTAAAGCCATTTAACGCAACCAAGTCTGCACCCCCATGATATAGTGCCCCCGGGGGCTTGACTCAAGTGAAAGGCGATCCACAAAAGCTGTGACTTTAATGTCATTGGCGACTTTTACAGTACAGTTCACTTTCTGACTTATACTATTTACCTATACTGTCTTGAAAAACTGAGGCCTAATACAGATTCAAGTTCAGTCAATGATTCCCCTCACTTACCACACTCCCTTCACCCCAGGGAAGACATAAACACAACATTTGCTGAATCTAGCGGAAGGCCATCGTTTCTAGGTGTGAGCTAAGTATTCAATTCCTATCTATTTCAGCCGAGACTATTTGACCTTTAGGGAGTTCACTGTTGTTCACAGAGTGTGAAGCTGGAGGAACTCTGATTCTAGGAGGGGCTTGCTCTTCTTGTAATGGCTTCCTTGCTGCTCAGGTACTGATCCTTCAAAATGGATGCCTGAGTGGAGGGCAGGGAAGGGCAAGCGCTTGCTAGCTAGGCCCAAACCTGGGAAAAGGCTTACCTGGGCTTGGTGAATTTTGGTCTGAATGGCTTGGGAATGCCCCTTGGGACGTGTGGATTCTCACGACCTCTTCCAAGAACAGGAGCGTTTTGATCATCTCTGCCATCTCTTCTCTTTCAGACGTCAGGGACCTTGGACCCGTTCTTGGAGAAGAGAATTGAGGAACTTCCTCAAGTCCACGTTGGCACTCCGTATGTTTCTGCCAGGATCAGCGAGGTCCAATATGTCTCATGAATGTCTTTTGAGCCTGGTATCCTCTACAGCTGTCTCCACGCCAGTATTCTCCATGGTAGCAGAACATCTCTCATCAATGTGTTCGCATCTCTCCTCAATCCGTGCAGCCAGGTTTTCGGCCAGCTTCTCTTCGTGTCTCCCATAAAGTCGACTTCACCAGGACTGGGCAAGTCGGAAAGTACCTCGGAGCCTCACCAGTAAGCTGATGACAGGCAGATCTTCCACTGTCTGCCCTTTCAGGTTCTGGAAACTGACCTGTGAACTCAGGTCTTTGGGCAGCAGCAGTATCTCGAACTGACACAGCTTCCCGGACCAAACACCTAAGCCAAGCTCCACAGACGGCGGCAGCCCCTCCATCACACTGATCCACCCACAGAACTCTGCCCGGTTACCTAGGATCCAACAGCCACAACAAGCCTCGCGGTGCACACCAACATTCCACCTGGAATCCAACCGGTAACTGCCATCCCCAATGGCTGCTGCATCTTCTCAGTCTTGGGGGAGGGGCTGCATCCGACGAGAGGTTCCTAAGGTAAATGTGATTCTACCCACTAGCGTCCCATGGGCCTTTCTTCTTCCCTCTTTCCTTTTGTTCAGATCTGTATGCACAGTACCAATGGAGGGAAGTGTGTCCCTTTTCAGTTGATGCTTTCACACGTCTTTAAACTTTCTAACAGTTCACAGTACACAGAGACCCACGAAAGGAGACTTATGTTCCTGTAATATCCGTACACCCGGAATACATATGCGTCGCCTGATTTCTGCTGAAACACCCGCACTCTCAGGACATGGATCCATTTGTTTCATGGGGGCTGAAATTCCAAGAAATGAAACCAACCCCAATGTGCACTTTACTGTCTGGCTCTTTTGCTCTCAGTACACTTTGGCAGAGCTACTTGCCTTTGTTATAGGCTTCTTACATTTCTTCTCTACGTAGCGTAGAATATGGCATTCCTTCATCCTGTTGGAAGACATACAAGTCTACATCACGGACTAGGAATCCATTTGATTCCAAATCAGCATTTGGGTTAGGTCACGATATGCTCTTATGAATCAATATTTACGAATATGAATGCACGCCTCTGATTTCCGAATACAAGTGTGCTGATTACATGCAAGCCGCGATACTGGGTCGATGCTTGCTGAAGGATCCTTGACATCACCTTGAGTATTTTCGTTTGAATAATCATGGTTCCCTTGGTATATGTCAGCCAACCGTACCCGTTTGGTGCTTGTTTGTTGGTTTGATTATTTGTTGGTCTGCATCTCGCTTGTTTTGCAAACACGTCAGGCCATGCATCTCTCCTTTCGCTTCAAACAGAGAGTCAAATAAGCTGATTCACTTAAGAGAGTGCTTCCAATCACCTAGGATTTCCTGCTTCCCTCTCCCATCTTTAGGGTTTTGATGTCCTCCTTGCCTTCTTCTTGTTTCCTCTTTGCCACTCATGCTCTTCTTGCATTTCCAATAATGGTTTTCTTCTTTCCATTTCCTCTTGCTGCTTTTCTATTCAGGGGAGTATTGTCAACCTTTCTTTTAGAAGAAGTTTTGAACTGCTGAATTCTTTTAAGGTTTGCTGGTCTGTGGAATTGTCTAGCCCTGCCGTTAGTAGAAATGGTGGTCATGTGGCATAGGCTACCCTAGATGGCAGCATTTGGCCATTCAGGATATGGTCTGTGTCCTGGCACTCCTCCCTGTCCTGCAATATTGCTGCCGAGATATCAGCTGAAACCCCGCTGGAGGTTCCCTTGTGACTATGTTGTTTCCTCCAGGTGCATTTAAATCACTGGGATATTCGTGAACTTTGTTGATTTGAATCATACAGCTGCTGGTAGGTCTATTGGGATTCCACCTCCTTTGGACGCTGTGTACTTCCTGAATTCGCATAGATGATTCTTTCTTGGCTTTCAGCAAGTTTCAGTCTGATTTTTCTACAGATAAATTTTCAGATAATTTTTGTTTCTTTATCTCTTGCTTTTCCATCTGAGACTCTTATGAATTCTAGTCTTTCATGCCCTGTCTTAACCCAGGATTCAACAGCAATGTTTTCATTGGTTTGCACTTGCTTTCCTATGTCTGCTTCTGACCGAGGGATTTCTGTTCCCCTGTCTTCACAGTCATTCACGCGTCCCTCTGCATTATCTAGTCTGCTAAGGACTGAATTGTAGCCCTGATATTATCACATCCATTGAGTTTTCTGATATTTTTTGGCTCGTCTTTAGACTTTCTCTTCCCCTTTTCTGGTGTTCTGCCTTTGGTGATTCTGAGACACTGTTGTTCTTCAGTGTTTTCCTGACCACCATTTTCAACACTTGGTCTGGATAGCGTTTTGCAGTCTAGTTGTTTGAAAGCTTGTCTTCTGGGCCTTCAATATCTTTGGAACTGAAAATGGTACTTCCTGTTTCTTTTACTGTACTTCTTCATCTCTACTGGTCAGGTAATATCAGATATCTAATGTAGACTTCTAGGGCTTTGTTAAGTGAAAATTTTAGACCCTTGGCTCTACGCAATTCCATGGGATTTCTGTGAGGACAATTTCTCCTAGACATTGATGCCATATCCTGTTCCTGTGTGTGTTGTCCTGTCTATCTCCAATTGCTGGTGTTGCATTTGTTGTGATAAACAACCCATACTATTTCGAGTAGCATAACTTCATTTTGATTACGCTTATCTCACAATTCTGAAAGTGCGCAGGACACTTCCTCTTGTGGAAATGAAGCTTCTAAAGGTTCTCAGCTCTGCATTCTGCTCTATGTCATTTTGGAGTGTTTCCAAAACAGCAAACTGAGAGTGCGCTTGTGCTTTGTAGTGCCACGGGAATGTCCCAATGAAAGCAGTTCTTCCCAGAGCTTCTCTGTCTACTGACACAACAGTGGAAGCATTTCTATGGATGTCACACATCAGGGCCTGCTGGAATGATCCCACAGACCTGCATTGGCGTCCTCTGTGCCGTACCGTGCCGGTGCCATCCAAAATGTAGCATCCGCTTTTGGGAGATAATGGTGAAGGTAATGCTTCCTCTTCTCACGCTGTGGACTTGGACCACTCTTCCTTGTCCTCTCATCCTAGTGGCACGGGTGCACGAAGGCAACCGCAGAGCTGTTGCGCATCCTGTGCCTCAAACCAAACCATAATCCCAGCCCAGGTTATGAATGTAGCAGATCCTAAGGCTTTCCATTCTGATTTCAAACCCAAGGCCCCCTGGATCCCTCAGACCAGATGCACGATAGCTCTGATTCAGCCCCACACGTGCTCTATTGGCAAAATGCCCAATTGGTCCCTGGTCCTGCAGATGCACTGGGTGTGGCCATGGGACATATCGGTAATCTCAACCGCGTGACCAGTGTGGTAGCTTTATCATTGGTACACAGTTCGGCTTGCTCTCTTGATTCGACCCACCACATCCCACAACGCACTCCAGATCCCTGAGACTCAGCGTGTGCCATCATCCGTAGCCCTATCCCTCACTGACCGTTGCCTCTGCTACCTCAAATTTGGCAGATCGGATCTTGGTCTCAGAATCAACTGTGGGGATATTTTGCGCTGGTTTCTTTGAGTTCTGTCAGCCAAGCATCTGCTGTGCACTCTTGTAAATCTCAGCACATCACCTTCAATCCCATGTCTCCTGTCCGCTTGAGAGTGTGCGTCCAAGTTAACAGAGTTTCACCCTTGTTGCTCCATCACCAGGGGTCAGACCCTGCACTGGTTTCCATTCCCTGCATTGCCTTCTCCTGCTTCCAGGTGTTCTGAGGCCTCATCCTGTCTTTGGTAGTAACAGACCTCTCTTCGGCAAGTGTCCTGTGCAAGGGCTGGGTGAGTGGATGTTTCCATTGCTCTGTACATGGGAGCGAGTGAGTGCAGGTTGCACTTCTTCTCTGCCAACTGGGCATCGATGAATCAACACTATCCAGGTACATTTCACAGAAATGTGATATTTGCTTAGCTCTTGGTTTCTATACAGCCGTGGTGGGAGGGATTGTCCAAAGACTCCATTTTTGACATTGTGTTGATACCTCATCTGCTGCCTTGAATAAGTTTAATAGAATTGATTTACATGTTCTGGGAGGTATACGAAAACGAAGTTCATTTTTGAAACATACTAAATCGACCTAGAAGCCAGACTTGACAATTTTGGTAAAATTTTTTCAGCACTAAGGAACACCTAGGCAGATAGAATGCAAACTAGCAGTCCAAACTGTTAAAGGGGTCATGTCAGCTCTTTACGGTTGAAGCCTCTGAAACCAACAGGAACCATGAAATACCTATTAGAAACATGAAATAACCCCCAAGCTTGGATTCACTTGTGCATATGGTGCCCTTTACTCCCAATGACACTTACTGGCCAATGTTGGCATTTCAAGGGGTAACATCCCTCTCTAGGAAAATACAAGAGAAAACAAACCGAATATATACATTTAGGTTTGAATCCAAAAGCAGCTAGAAGCATTACAGCTATGAGAACCCTGCTGCAGCTATGCTAGGCTACTGAGAAGCAGGTGTTCTTCTATCAGCGATGAGAACGCTTAATCATCCGATCATGTTGGGTAAAGCAATTGAACGCAACCAAGTGTGCACAGCCATGATATAGTGCCCCTGGGGGCTTGACTCAATTGAAACACTGTCCACATAAGCTGTGTCTTTATTGTCATTGGCGACTTTTACCGTTCAGTTCACTATCTGACTTATACTATTTTCCTATACTGTCTTGAAATCCTGAGGCCCAATACATATTCAAGTTCAGTCAATGATTCCCCTCACTTACCACACTCCCTTCACCCCAGAGAAGACATAAACCCAGCATTTGCTGAATCTATTGGAAGGCCATCGTTTCTTTGTGGGAGCTAAGTATTCAAATCCTATCTATTTCAGTCGAGACTTTTTGACCTCTAAGGAGTTCACTGTTGTTCACAGAGTGTGAAGCTGGAGGAACTCTGATTCTAGGAGGGGCTTGCTCTTCTCGTAATGGCTTCCTTGCAGCTCAGGTACTGATCCTTCCAAATGGATGCCTGAGTGGAGGGGAGGGAAGAGCAAGTGCTTGCTAGCTAGGCCCCAACCTGGGAAAAGGCTTACCTGGGCTTGGTGCATTTTGGTCTGAATGGCTTGGAAATGCCCCTTGGGACACGTGGATTCTCACGACCTCTTCCAAGAATATGAGTTTTTTGAACATCTCTGCCATCTCTTCTCTTTTAGACGTCAGGGATCTTGGACCCGTTCTTGGAGCAGAGAATCGTGGAACTTCCTCAATTCCACGTTGGCACTCTGTATGTTTCTGCCAGGATCAGCGAGGTTCAATATGTCTCATGAATGTCTTTTGAGCCTGGTATCCTCTACAGCTGTCTCCACGCCAGTATTCTCCATGGTAGCAGAACAACTCTCATCAATGTGTTGGTATCTCTCCTCAATCCGTGCAGCCAGCTTTTCGGCCAGCTTCTCTTCGTGTCTCCCATAAAGTCGACTTCACCAGGACTGGGCAAGTCGGAAAGTACCTCGGAGCCTGACCAGTAAGCTGATGACAGGCAGATCTTCCACTGTCTGCCCTTTCAGGTTCTGGAAACTGACCTGTGAACTCAGGTCTTTGGGCAGCAGCAGTATCTCGAACTTACACAGCTTCCCGGACCAAACACCTAAGCCAAGCTCCACAGACGGCGGCAGCCCCTCCATCACACTGATCCACCCACAGAACTCTGCCCGGTTACCTAGGATCCACCAGCCACAACAAGCCTCGCGTTACACACCAATATTCCACCTGGAATCCAACCGGTAACTGCCATCCCCAATGGCGGCTGCATCTTGTCAGTGTTGGGTGAGGGGCTGCCTCCAACGAGAGGTTCCTAAGTTAAATGTGATTCTACCCACTAGCGTCCCATGGACCCTTTTCCTTCCCTTTTTCCTTGTGTTCAGATCTGTATGCAAAGTACCAACGGAGGGAAACATGTCCGTTTTCAATTAATTGTTCCACACGTCTTTCAACTTTCTAACATTTCACATATAAGCAGCACATACGACTCAGTAACAAAAAAATAAACAACCCAATCCAAAAATGGGCAGAAGACATAAACAAGCAAGTCTCCAAGGAAGACATACAAATGACCAAAAAGCACATGAAAAATTGTTCAATATCACTAATTATCAGAGAAATGCAAATCAAAACTACAATGAGTTATCACCTCACACCAGTCAGAATGGCTGTCATTCAAAAATCCAAAAATGACAAATGCTGGAGAGGCTGTGGAGAAAGGGTAACCCTCCTACGCTGCTGGTGGGAATGCAGTTTGCTGCTGTCACTATGGAAAATAGTGTCTAGATTCCTCAAAAGACTAGTAATAGACTTACTATTTGACTCAGGAATCCCACTCCTGGGCTTGTACCCGGAAGGAAATCTACTTCAGGATGATACCTACACTCCAATTTCCTTAGCAGCAGTATTTACAATAGCCAAAACATGGAAACAACCTAAATGTCCATCAACGGGTGACTGGATAAAGAAGATGTGTTATATTAATCAATGGAATACTACTGAGCCATAAAAACAGATAACATAATGCCATTTGCAGCAACATGTATGCTCCTAGAGAATGTCATTCTAATTGAAGTAAGCCAGAAAGAGAAAGAAAAATACCATATGAGATCGCTCATATGTGGATTCTAAAAACAAAAACAAACAAACAAAAACAAAGCATAAATACTGGACAGAAATAGACTCATGGACAGAGAATACAGACTTGTAATTACCGGGGGGTGGTAGAGGGTGGGAAGGGATAGACTGGGATTTCAAAATTGTAGAATAGATAAACAAGATTACACTGTATAGCACAGGGAAATATACACAAAATGTTATGATAAATCACAGAGAAAAAAACGTGAAAATGAGTTTGTATATGTCCATGAATGACTGAAAAATTGTGCTGAATACTGGAATTTGACACAACACTGTAAAATGATTATGAATCAATAAAAAATGTAAAAAAAAAAAAGAAAAATGCAAGTCCAAAAAACAATGAGATTTTATGTCACTCCTGTCAGAATGACTATTATCAAAAAGATAACAAACATAACTGTTGGTTATGTTGTAAGAAAAACAACACTGATCAACTGCTGGAGTGAATGTAAATATGTGATGCCACTGTGGAAAACAACATGGAGTTTTATCTTAAAATTAAAATTGAAATATAACCCAACATATACATATCGGGAAACTTATTCCAAGAAAATAAAAACACTAATTAGAAAAGATAAATTCAACTCTATATTCAGTGCAGCATTATCCACAATAAACAGGATTTATAAGCAAATTAATTGCTCATCAATAGACGATGGATAAAGATATTTGTTTATAGTTTATATAGCTACACATCTTATGTACAGACTTATGAGTATATATAAATATATACACATATATTTTATATATATGTGCACTATATATATATACACACATATATTTTATATATATGTACTATATATATATATATATATATATATATATATATATATATATACACACACACAAATAAAAATGCAATGGGTTATTACTCAGCTCTAAAAAGTATAAGTTCTTGCCATTTGCAAAAATGGGTTGACCAAGCGGGTAATTTGCTAAGTGAAATAATTAAGAAAGTGAATGACAAATACTGAATTATTTTACTCATATTTAGAATTTATAACAAATGAACATAACAACACAGAAAAGGATTTATACATATAGAAAGAAACAGGTTGTTCACAAGAAGGAGGGAAATGTGGTGAGGAAAAGAAAAAGTTGAGGCTATTAAGAGAGAAAATTTTCCAGTTGCAATTTAAATGAGTCAGGGACAGGAAATGTACTGTATGGGGAATAGCCAATGACTATTAAATATTTTTAAATAGCAGCATATCATATCTAGATATATTCTGGTGATCAGTTTGAAATTTATTAAAAACCGCAAACAGTATGTTGTGTAACAGAAACTAACACAGTGTTATATATAAAAGTACACTTCAAAAACAAGCAAACATACATATAGAAAAAAATTAGATTTGTAGTTAACATAGGGAGGGGTCGAGAATGGAGAATTTGATTAATGCACTCAAAAGCCAGAAATCTCCAGCCATAAAATAATCGTGTCCCAGGGATGCCCCATAGAAACATGAAAATTAAAATTAATACTGCTTTATGTTCTATATCAATGTTGTTAAGAGAGTAGACCATATTATTTCTCAAAAATACCAAAAGACAAATTGTATTTGTTTACAATTTTATCTAAATGAAATAATGAATACTCCCTTAAGTTGCAATGGTATTTATTTCATGATACTAGTAAATCAAATCACTATCCTGTGCACCTAAAATTACACAGTGTTTTATGCCAATTATATCTCAATAAAATTGGAAGAAAAAATGGAAAATCAATGGTCACTCTTTCCCATGACATTTCTCATGATTGTTTTTGCAGCAAGTAAACTTGAGTCATGATATACTTATCCTAGGTAAAGAAACAAATAAATAAGTGATTCTAATAAATTATACATAAAGATACAAATAAAATTAGTGTTTTATCATGCCTTAATCTTTCTTCATGTTAACAGCCCACTGCTTCTGTAGGCATCAAAATTTCACTTTGTG
Source organism: Vicugna pacos (assembly GCF_048564905.1). Taxonomy (NCBI): domain Eukaryota; kingdom Metazoa; phylum Chordata; class Mammalia; order Artiodactyla; family Camelidae; genus Vicugna; species Vicugna pacos. The sequence goes on from NW_027328741.1 coordinate 42,619,130, forward strand.
TATTCATCCAAGATTAGGGAATGGATACAAATTTTAATCCTGGCTGCTTTTCCTGTGAGTGATAAAGTTCACTGTCTCAGAACGAATGTCTCATTTCCACGAGAGCATTTGTAAAAATGAAACAGGTAGCTAAAAATTTCAGAATGGTAAAATCTCAGAAATCCTACAATTCTTAACTGTTTTACAATGGGAATGCAATACTAACAAAGACTTGATTTTGGGTAACAATGTGGTGTTTTCTCATGATTGAATTATGGGTTGTGAGAATAATTCCTGATATCCAGAACATTCTCTCTCAAGTGCTGGGCAAAGAACTGTAAAGCTTCTGCATTTTTAGGACTGAAGACTGCTTTCAAAATGATGATATGCTCACTCTATTCCAGGTAGTCCAAGGAAAGAAAGGTTATTGCAATTTGTAAATTAAAGGGAATAAATCAGCAGTTCAGTCCCTATAAATTAGTCAAGAGGTGTTCAAAGACAAAATAAGTTGTTTTAACAATGAGAATTAAAAGAAAAAAATTAGACATAAGCTTATATTAAAAAGGAGACACAGTTCTGTGCTGGACTCTTGGGACTGGAGAATGTATATGCCTCTGTCCAATTCAAGGGTTCAGTGGCTTTGCCCTAGCATTAGCTTGGGATTCAATGAAAAGGTAACAATTAGTATACGGGGAAAAATATAATCTACCTCTCCCTGATCGGAAGAAAATCTGGTGGCTAAATGAAACTCTTGATTCACAGAGATTCTGCCAGGTGCAGAGGAATAATTCACTATTGACTCAACTAAGACAAACTTAGTTACTACTTAACAATCCATTTTCACACACACACACAGTGGTAGAGAGATTTGTAGTATTTAGTGGGAAGAATTCATTGGGCAGAGATCAGAGAACAGTTTTCAAACACCAGCTAACTTTTCTACTTTGCCAGTAATCTAGATTTTGCCAGGTAGAAAACTACAGATGGACAAACAAACAATATAATTCTTTAGGATTTCTAATTTTGAATGTAAAGTGTAGATTTTGACTTATCAGTATAGAACCTTGTTATGATGATCACAGTAAGACCCAGTGTGTGATAATAGAGCTGGAAGCTAGCCGCTGAACCAGCCCATCTGAACCTCAGACTGCTAATGTAAGCAACAAAATAGTCACCATCATAGTTGATCTGACAAATTTAAAAGCTTGATGTTTTTGTTTTAGGAAATCAACTGCTGTCCAGACACAGATCACCTGCTGCAAGTGGGCTCTTTTCTTCTCTTGGTAAAAGTCATATTGGATGTTGCTAGAGCTTACCCTGACCCATTAACCCATTCTCCAGATTATCAAAGGCTTTCTTCACAACAGGTGACACATTTTCAGGACTCAATGTTGCCATACCAGTCTTACCAACTGACACTGGCTGCATGATTGTGAGCAGAAGCCTTAGGCTCCCTGACTTTGCCTAAAATTTTCCAGCATTTCAGGGCATTTCACATTCTGAAAATGCTTCACCTTTTATTTTAAATTAATGGGAAATAGTCAAAGTCTTCCATGAATATTTTATATTTCCTAATATCTGCAGAAATTTGGTATTCTTGCAGTTGGACAAATTTTTAATTCTACCAACCTCACCTCTTTTTAGTCCACACAATTTGATTGCAGTTTGGTTACTGAATACGACCACCCCAACCATGGGTCTATTACCTCTAAGATGCTTCCTTTGTGAAGGTTAGAAAGGGCACAATTTTTATGGAGTGTATAATCCTACATTAAATATTTGCAATGACACTGTCTCTTCAGGATAAAGCTCTGATTCTAAGAAGTAAATTAATTAGAAGTCAGTATATTTATTGTTATGGGGAAGAGAATCAACTATTTTGGGGTTCGTGGGTGATGAAGAGACAGGAAAAAATTAAGCAAATGAGAATGGAATGCTTTAGGCCTCTGGAGGCATAAATAAAGAAGAAAATAATACTTTGTCTCCTGTACCTACCTCCAATTACTGTCTTGAGTGACTAGTCCTTGGGCTATGAAAGAACTAGTCTGTGGTGAAGAGTAAAGACCATAACGAAATAGTTTGAAAACCATGAGAGTTCTGTCGTTTCAGGAAAGTAGATTTTGCTTAAAGTCATCATGTATTTTTCATTCACTCAATAATAAAATGCATCCTGTGGCATGTGATTTGCTTGCTGTGTTTGTATTCAAGTTAAACAAGGAAAGGGGGATAGACAGAAAATATCTGCAGGATGTGGTTTCTGTGCTGAGACTGGGAAAATCTATTTAGGTAAAAGGAGGTCATCCTAAGTCCAAGGATGAGCTGGAGCAAAAGTTGTGAGGATGGAGCTAACATAGTTGAAAAGCATTTGCCTGGATATATCTCCAGATACAGTGAATCATAAAGATATGCCAAGGTAATCAGATGCCAGATCTATAAAGTAATGACTATACTATGTTGAGTTTGTGGGCTTAGAGTTGGAAAGGCATTAAATGCCACCCTGAGGATGTAAGCTTGACTTTGGCTGGAATATAAAAGTAACATTAAGTATTGACAAGAAAATATAGTATAGAATATTGAGGGGAGGAAAAAAAGCACCAATTGGAATGCTTTGAGAACAGCACAAAGAAGACTATAGACAAAATTAATTCTTAAATTCTTCCACATGCTTAATGTGCCATCTGAGACTACATCATGTGATCTTTATGATTCCAAGGATGACATAATAGAGACCATGATCCCTGGGCCGGTTCCTGCATTTATCTTCTGTTCCAAACTATCCTAACTTAACACTTTTAATACATTCCAGGATGAACCAGAAACCATTTAGTACTTTTCCCTCACTCCATGTTTTAGTATTTTTCCAAATTCTTCCATTTTCTCTCCTTCCTTCCAAGAAATTATTTAATTTTCACCCATATTTTTCCATCAAATAATCATATCAATTAAATATCTCTTTTTTCTTTAAATGGTAATTTTGTTCCCGTTTAACTCTTTACTCTTTTTTTAAAAAAGTAACTAATATACAGGTACAAATCAATGTTTATTTAAAAAAGAAAATTGGACTCAGTTGTCGACATTTTCAAACATCAATATTAATCTTTGTTTTCCTTCATAATCTGGAAGTACTCTGGTATATCAGTTGTAATAAGGATGACGTTCATAAACTGAAGATGACTGATGAGTTGGCCTTGAAAGAGAGGTAGCTGATGTATCAGCTATCACTTTCACTGGAAACCGTGGGTTGCTCCCAGGTTAAAGTTTAGAAAAACGACCTTCATGGGCACATATGCTGTGATATTTATTTGTAAAATTTGAAGGCTCCACCATTACTCCAAAATAATTGTTCTGTATGGGAGACAAGTTGCTGTACTGAGAAGTAGAAGTTGTAGTTGTAATGAAGTTCACAACACGGCGATTTGCTACAGTGTAGCTGCTTTGAGAGTGCTCGTGGACAGTGGTCAACTGATTTAAAACAACACGTTGATCCACTGCAATTTGTTTTGGTGTTCTAACTGACATTGATGATGGAAGAGAAAAATCACCTCTGATCGGGGTATTTGTATCACCAATTATGTGGCTATTAGAGGGCTTTCTTATTAGAGGCATGTTTAAATTTGCAGAAGGTAAAAATGCACTTTCTCCACTAGTGTCAGCCACAAAATCAGAATTATGATTTTGCCTATTCCCCCCTGCTTTAAAGTGCTTCTTTTTGAAACCTTCAGCCAATGAATATACCAGAGAGGCATTTCTAATCCCAACTCTTCTTTTTATTGTCACTAAAAGCTGGGGACTTCCCCGTTTAAGATTTGGATTATGGCAAAACTGCAGCTACAACTATAGGAGAAAGATTTTAGTAATATTTTAAAACAAAATACAAGACTACAATAAGCCTAACCTATAAAACCTCAGATTTCATGATTAATATGCAAAGATAATATCATCAAAATATGAACATTGTTGACTGTGTTTTGAAATTCCTTATTTGGTATATACACATTTAATTAGTATAGTCATGAAATTTAAGAAGTTAGCATTTGCAGTATCGGTGAAAGCGACTTTTTAAAAGCAGCTTTAATACCTTTATTTAGATTTCTTGTAAGATTCATAGTTGCTAGGAATGTTTCTCATAATCTTGAATACATAAGGCACTGTCCTCATTTTTAGAAAAAATTAAGAATTTTAGCCTTTTTAGTTTTATACAATTTTCAAAATCTATCTTTATATTTATATTACCATAGTTTGATGTACAAAATAAAATTTTATATATACGTTACCAAGTCGTAACTACAATTACTGAATACCTTGCTTAAAACAGAGACTACTTTTTCTTCTGCCAGAAAGTCAGCTAGACAAGTAGATCTTTGAAAATTCTGCCGCACTTTACTAAACCCATAAATGTTAAGCTGTCTAAGTAAACTTCATACTTCAAGTTTCAAATATTCTGAAAGGGTCCTTTCTTTCCAATACTTCCTTCTTAAACACATTTTCATCAATCACTATGGAAGTTCCATTATCATCCCACCAGATGGATTTAAATTGGTCATTCCCAGCCATTTTCCAGAGTATTCTTGGAAATATCAGAGAACGAAAATCATTATCTTCATCTGGTTCACAGACACCATGTGTGTAGCATGGTCTTTTTATCAAGGATTCTTCAGACAAATTCTGAAAATCATTTTCTTCCATCATACACCTCAAGTCCAAGTCCCCAGAGAATGTTCGATCACACAATAGAGATCTACCGGAGTTTCCTGAATCAGTTGGTCCATCTTTACAAGACACATCTTGAATTTCTGAAGAAACAGGTGCCATCTCAAATAACTTTTTCCACTGCTATTTTTATAATCTGCATGTTTTTGAGCACTGCAGCTACAAATGCTGTTCTGGCAGGCCTGCACAGATAAACTGCTAGGCCATCACAATGGTTCTAAACTTGAGTAGATGTGACATCACCTAATGACTGGTCCCCTGGTAACTCAAGTGTAACATTCAGCCTGTGTTTACTCCTCATTCATCCAGTTAAACTGAAATATATAGGGTGCTTATTTTTATAGTGTGATCTGCAAATATTATCCCCACAAAATCTTTTAAAATAATTTAATTTTGAGGTCTATGAAATAAAACCAATCTCCATACTTTTGTACACAAATTTATACCACATTTGTGAACAGAGTATAAATAATGAACAAAATATATAAAATCATTTTAAAGTTATGTAATTTAAGTGAAATTTGTGTAAAACCTGTACAGATAAGGTATACTTATTTCATTATAGTTTGTAATTAAAGTGAAACAATTTGATTTGGAAATGGAGGTAGTTATTTATCTGTTTAATTTACAATAAGTAGCTCTATAATTTAAACATGAGCAGAATAATTATCAGTGTATTTGTTATGTTTATAAATATTGGTAAATATTTATGAAATAAAACTAGATTAAAATAATGAATCAAGTTTAAGAAATCCCAAAGGAGATAATTTTTGTTTTAAATAGTAATTCAGTGCTATAAGTAAAACAAATATAATTTAGTATTCTACTTTAAAATTACAAAAGAGAATATCTTATAATATACTTATAAAAGTTTACTTTTGCCATTCTTTTACTCAGAGGATTTTCAGTCCCTAGAAGGAATAAATTTTCTTGTCATCTTTATAATCAATACTCTTGGGGCTTCTGTTAAGTGTTCCAAAATGATGTTGAAAAATACACTTATACACTGGATCCTGGGTTCAGTAAACAGTGCCTCCATTAAGGGGAAAACAAACAATGAAAAACAAAGAAATAACAGTATATGTGGGTTGCGGTGGAAAAGACCAGGTAATGCATCTTAGGAAGCAATATGTTTCTCAGTCCTGAAACAGTTGGCATTTTTTGTATAATGCAGCATTTTAAGGCAAGTGCTTTGTACACTAATTGTTAATAATAGCTAGGTTCTGTATCACTAAACTGTAGTAAATCAATTTCTACCAAAATTTGTATTATTTATTTAGACATAAATTCCATTAAACATAAGCCAAATTCAAAATGATAGATAAAATCTTTAAATAAATAAATGTTCACTCAAGCTACAATGTAAATTTTTCCTTCAGTATGTGTATATTCCATTCTAAGTAAATATTAGCTACTGAATTCATGGTATATTATATGTATTTTAAACTGTAGTTAAGTTGGATTTAGTCCTGATTCATAAATTTTATTTAACATATGGAAATGAATAAATGTGATACCATCCCTTAAATAACAAAGTATTCAAAAATAACAATCTCAAAATATGTAGGAAAATTATTCACAGATCTGATCTTAACTTGTTTATAAAAAAATTTCTTAACAAATTTGCTCTAGATGGAATATGACTAAACATAATAAAAGCCGTATATGAAAAACCCATGACTAACATCAAGTTAATGTTAACATACAGGAAGTTTTTCCTCTGGTCCAGTAATAAGAAAAAGTAGCTCATTTTCACAAGACCTACCTAAATTACACTACTAGATATTCTAGCCAGAAGAACTAGTCAAGAAATAATATAAAAGACATTCAACTTGTAAGCAAGCAGTAAGATTTTACAGATGACATAATTATACGTAGACAGAAAACTCCATACACTCCTACAGTGACTGTTAGAAATAATGAACCAACTTAGCAAACTTGCAGAATACAAAATCAATATAAAAATATCCATTGCATTTTTATATAATAACAACACATTATCAGAAACAGAAATTAGGAAAACAATTTTGTGTAAATTTATACCAAAAAGAATAAAATAGGAATACATTTGATAAGTGAAATAAAAAATCTAACTCATAGATCTATAAATTACAGGTGCAAGAAATATAAGTAAATAAGTTAAGTATAAAGATATTCTGTGCTTAATGATTGTATAAAATGTGAGGAAATACTCTAATCTATCTTTCACATGTTCAATCTCTCCTGCACTACTCATTGAGGAGAAACTCTTTTCTTCATTTCATATTCTTGCTTCGGTTTTCATGGGTTAATTGATCATATGTGTGAGGGATTATATCTGGTCGCTCTATTTTCTTCTACTAATAGGTGTCAGTTTTTGAACCAGTATAATGTTGTTCAAATTACTAAAGCTTTGTAGGACTGTTTAACATCAGAGAACTTTACACTATTATATTTAATACTCTATTTCAAGATTATTTTGGCCACTCAAGATTTTTGTGGTTACATATAAATTTTGAATTTATTTCTTCTATTTAATGGAAAAATCTCATGTGTATTTTGTCTTGAATCACACTAAATGTAGATTCCTTTGGGTAGTATGGTTGTTTCAACCACATTGTTTCACATCATTAACAAGATATATTTTCATTTCTTTGGATCAATTTCAATTTCCTTCATCAATGTTTTTTATTTTTTAATGTGTAAGTTTTCTCCTTATTTGTTAACTTCATTTGTAGATATCCTTTACATATATATAATTATATGCATTATATTTCTAAACACATTTCCCACACAAAAACAAAAGGCAGGAGGCAGTGGCAAGACATATTGAAAGTCCAGAATGAAAGAAAACTGATATCTAATATAATATATCATGGAAGGCTATCTTTAGAATACAAGGAGAGATAAATAAACTCCACAGAAGCAAATACTAAAAGTATTTCTCAACAGATAGAGAAATAATGAAACATCTACTCTAAAAATAAAGAAGCAGGATGCCATAGAAAGGAGAAAATCATAATTAGGAAGGCAATACCTACTATGATAGACAACAGAATAAACATGATGTTGTAAAACAGGACATCAAAATTTTTGAGGATCACAGAGTGAAACAGGACAATACAGAGTATTTTCTTCTTGTTTCTGTTCTCTGTATGATGCGTTTGAGTTTGTATTCCTTTCAGTTAATATAAACATATATATTAATGGGTCAATATACATACAAAACAGGGTAACCATAAGTCAAAATCTTACAATGAAGTCACAAAGCCAGAAAAAAACCGTTAATAAAAGAAAACTTATAAATCCACAAAAAGAAAAAGAAATGTACAAAAAGGAAATACCAAATCAAGTGCAAAATGAAGTTCAAAATGGAAATAAACACCAGTTTATAAAAAATTGTTACAAATGGTAATGGACTTAGTGCTTCTATCAAAAGATATATATTGTCAGATTGGATAATATAACAAGACCCTACATTATGAAATATACAAGAGACCCACTTTAGAAAGAGGAACACACATCAATTCAAAGTCAGGAGATGGAAAAACTTACTCCATGCAAATGCACATGACAAGGAAAGAGGACTAGCAGTACTGACTTCACACAAAATAGGCTTTACAAGAAAAGCCGTAGAGAAAGATAAACAAGGACATGATATAATGATTAAAGGAGCAATACAAAATGAGGGTATTATACTAATTAATATATATGCATTGAATATAGAAGCACCTAAATATATAAAGAAAATACTAACAGATAAAAAGGGACAAATTGATGGGAACACAATAACAGAAGGAGAATATAACTCCCCATTACCATCACTAGACTGGTCTTTCAGACAGAAAATTAATAAGGGAACAAAGATACTAAAAGATATGATAAAATAATTGGATTTGGTTGATTTTCCAAAACACTACTTCTCCCCAAAACAGAATATGCATTCTTTTCCAGTACACATGGAACATTTTCTAGGAAAGTTTATGTACTGAGGCACAGAAGAAGCCTCAATAAATTTAAGAAAATAAAAATTATTTCAAGCAGCTTTTCTGAGTATAATACCATGAAACAAGAAATCAATTACAGTAAAACAGGGAGAAAACATGACAGCATGTAAATTAAAAACATGGTAGTAAAACAACGGGGGGAGGTGATGAATTAAAAGAAGAAATTAAAAAATATCTTGAGAAATTTGACACAACACTACACAAAGTCTATGGAATACAGTTAAAGTAGGCTTAAGAGGGATGTTCATAGTGACAAGGTCCGTTTCAAAGTAGAAGAGAAATTTCAAATAAATAATCAAACGTTCTATGTAAACTAATCATGAAGAGAAGAGCAAACAAAACCAAAAGTCAGCAGAAAGCGGGAAAATAAAGATCAAGGGAGAAAGAATTGAAATAAAGATTAAAAAATAGAAAAAATTAATCAAACAGTTTCTTGAAATAGTCAACAACACTAACAAATCTCAGGACAGACTCACCAACATGAAAAGAGGGAACAAAAATAACATAAGAAATGAAATTGGGGAAACTGCAAAGAGTATATCAAATTTGCAAAATATCATAAGGGATTACCTTAAGCAACTGCATGGAAACAAACTGAATAACCTAGAAGAAATGAAGAAGTTTCTGGAAACATTCAGCCCACCATTATTTCATCAAGAAGAAATTTACCATTTGAACAGACAGATCACCAGAAATGGAATAGAATTATCAATAAAATAAAAATCTGCAAACAAAAATCTAGACCGAAATAGATTCATTGGGAAATTTGACCAAACGTACAAAGAAAAGTCCATACCAGTCCTCCTCAAACACTTCCAAAATATTGATATGGAATGAGTACACACAAACTCACACCATAAGGCCAACATCAACCTGATAACAAATCCAAAGACACTAACTAAAAAGAAAACTATAGGCCAATATCATTGATAAACATAGATGTAAATGTGCTTAAGAAATTATTAACAAACAGAATCCAACAGCATTTAGAAAAAGATCATACACCATTATCAAGTTAGGTTCATCCCAGGAACACAAGGATGGTGTAACATATGCAAATCAATCAATCAATTGTGATAAACCATATCAACAAAAGAGAGGACAAAAATCCACATGATAATCTCAGTAGATGCAGAAAAACATTTGATAACATTTAACAACTTACTGCTAAAAAAGTTCTTATCACAGTGGGTACAGAGGGACCATATCTCAACATAATAATAGCTATTTATGACATATAGCCAGCAAAATACTCAATGGTGAAAAACTGAAAACCTTCTCACAAAAACCTGAGACAAGAAAAGGTGGCCCATTCTCACAATTTCAATTCAATATAGTCTTGGAAGTCCTAGCCACAATGATCAGGCAAGAAAATTTGATTTCCTATCAAATTATGAAAAACATTTCTTTTTAGGACTGAAACACATGATCCAAAGATTTACATACAGTCATAAAAAATCCATAGTTTCCTAAGCAATATTGAAGTAAAAGAAAGAGGATGGAGGAATAACCCACCAGGTCTCCATACACTATTGCAGAGCTACCATAATCAAAATTACATGATATTGGTACAGAAAAAGGCATATGGACCAATGGAGCAGAATAGAGATCCTAGGAATAAATCTACAGGCCTATGTTCAATTAATCTTTGACAGAGTAGCCAGGAATATGACATAGAAAAGACCATCTCTTCTCCAACTGGTGTTGGGAAAACTGGATAGCAGCATGCAGAGCAATGGAGTTAGAACATTCCTTCAATGCATACACAAGAAGAAACCCAAAATGGCTTGAAGACTTAAATATAAGCAAGACACAGTAAATCTCCTAGAAGAAAATATATGGAAAACACTCTGAGGTAAATCTCAGCAATGATCTCCAAGAATAGACTACCTAGGTAATGGATGTAAGAGCAAAATTATTAAATGGGACCTAATAAAACTTATAAGCTTTTGCACAGCAAAGGGAACCGTAAACATAGCAAAATGACAACCTGCAGGATTAAACAAAATATTTAGAAGTGATGCAACTGACAAAGGCTAAATTTCCAAAATATAAAGATTCATACAACCTAATAATAATAAAAAAACAAGAAGCCCAATCTGAAAATGGGCAGAAGCCCTAAACATGAAATTCTCCAATAGAGACATTCAAATGACACACAGATATATGAAAAAACAACAACAAAAAATTGCTCACTATCATTATTAGAGAAGGGCAATTCAAAATTATAATGAAGTATCACTTCACAGTAGTCACAATGGTCATCATTCAAAAGTCCACAAACAATAAATGCTGGGGAAGCTGAGGAGAAAGGGAACATTCCTACACTGTTGGTAGGAATATAGTTTGGTGCAGTGATTTTGGAAACCAGGATGGGGATTCCTCTAATGGATAAAAATAAACTTAACATATGATCCAGCAATCCCACTTCTGGGTATATATCAAAGGGAACCCTATTTCAAATAGACACCTGCACCCCAATGTCCTTAGCAGTGCTATATACAACAGCCACAACATGGAAGCAACCTAATTGCCCAACAACAGATGACAGTATTCAGAAATTATGCCATATTTACACAATGGAATAATATTCTGCAATAAAAAATGATAAAACAATGACATTTGCAGCAAAATGGATGTCCCCAAAAAGGGTCATTCTAATTGAAGTAAGCCAGAAAAAGAAAGAAATATAATACATGACATTACATATGAAGAAGCTTAAAAATATATTTGGATGAGAACTCTATGATTATATCTACAAAACTGAAACACACTCGCAGATCTACTGAACAATTTTATGATTACTGTGGAAAGGGGCTGCAAGAGGATATATTTGGGAGCTGTAGATTTATAAATGTTATCCACTATATATAAAAATAGAAGTTTTCAAAATTTCTTTTGTATGACACAGGGCAGTATGTTAAATAACGTGAAGTAATGTTTTATAGGCACAGAAATATATGCATGTACGGGGACACTATGCAATACACCACAGATTGACACATGGTAAATGGCATATTTCAATGATAAATAAATGAATAAATATGTAAACAAACAAATAAATAAATAAATAAGTAAGTAATATTTAATAATTAAAGAAATACAAAGATTCGCACTACTTAACTTTACACGTCAAGAATCTAGGAGAAAAGAGAAAGAATAAAGAAGAAAATTGAATCAATGACAGTAAGGCATATAACAAGAAAAACAATTGAAAAGATAAAAAAAAACCAGTCTTTTTTTGTTAAACATAAAGTGGACAAAAGTTTAGGTTGGCTAAGAAAATAAAAACTCAAATAAAATTAGAAATGATAGTGAAGATATTACCACTGATGTTGTAGAGATGCATTGCATAAGAAATTAACACTAGTCAACGATTTGAATGACCTAGAACAAAAGACAAATTCCCAGAAGCATATGTCTTCCAATAATGAATTAAGAAGAAATTAGAAAGTTCAATACAGCAAAAGTGTATATGAATAAATCATAATCCAAACCTACCAAACCAGAAAAAATTTACAAGGTGACTTTACTGGTGAATTCTGTCATACATTTGAAGACAATATTTCACCAATTCTTCGAAAAATCTTCCAAGAATTTGAAGGGGGGAAAAGATTCCAATGTTGTTTTATGATTCCAGCTTTATTTGCATAACAAATCTAGAAAGGACATCAGATGCAAAATATAGAACATTATCCCTGATAAACACATGTGCCAAAATTCTCAACAAAACACTAGCAAAATGAATTCAACAACACATTTAATATATCATACACATACATGAGTAAAGGGATTTATCCCTGGGTTTAAGGATACTTCAAAAGATTCAGATCAATAAAGGTGAAATGCCACAGTAATAGAATGAGAAATAAAACTCACATAATCATTTCAATGGGTGCAAAAAAAGCATTGTATATAATGCAATATAGTTTAAGATACTCCCAACTAATTAAATTAACCCTGTCAGTGGCACAATAACATATACACATAAAACGCTATGTGGAGAGAAGTGGAGAAGTTCTCTTTTTATTAATTCTTAGAAAAAGGGTTTATATAACATGCACAATGCCTCACATATAATCTAAGTGATTACAATGTTAATAATCTTAAGCTATTTATGTCCCCAAGCTCCAGCAGTAAGCACAGAATGTTAAATGATCAAGGATTGTTTTAAAGTTCATCACGGAACTTCATTAAATAGGCCATCTCTTATCCAGCCGGCTGTGCCTGTCTTAGGTTGTCCTCCTCTGAGTATCTTACCCAGTATAGTCTATACAGCCATCCATACTGGATACAATGAGCAGGCCATTTCTTATCCAGCCTGGATATGTGACATTCCTCACAGCTTGTTTATCAGTTCAGACCATGGGCTTATTCTCTAGAGCCTTCAGACAGGAGATCACAAACCCAATATCCCTTGACAGAAAAATGGATGAAGAAAATTTGATGTATATATGCAATGGAATCAATACTTTGCATTCCTATCAACATTGCCCACGTTGCTCATTTTTCTCCACAATCTCACCAACATTTATTTCTTTTCTTTTTGATGAGAAGTTCTGACAATTGTGAGGACTTGTCTCATTTTTGGTTTATGATTTTCCTAATAATTTATAACTCTGAACATATTTTCATGTGTCATTTATCCAACTGTATGTTTTCTACCGATAATTGATTCAAATCTATATATTCATTTGCTATGGACTTTTTTTTAATTTGATTGTTTGCACTTTTTTGTTGTTTTTATGGGGTAAGAGTTTGCCATAAAATTGGATATTAACACTTGATTGGAAAATATCACTTACAAATATATTCTCCCTATGTGTTGGTTGAATTTTCAATTTAATGATCATGTCTTCTGCAGTGTAAAACTGTTTAGAGTGATACAATCATATTTTGTTAGTTTTGCTTCTGCTTCCCTTGTCAGAGTAGACAAATGTAGAATCAATTTAAGTCCAATGTCAGAGTGTACTTCATATGTTTTACCCTAGGATACTTTGTTGTCAGGTTTTATGCTTTAAATGCTCAGGAGTGGGATTGCTGGGTCATATGATAGGTCTATCTTAATTATTTAAAGGAAGTTCCATACTGTTTCCAAAGTGCTTGCACCAATTTTCATTCCCACCCACAGCGTTGTAGAGTCCCTTTTTCTACACAAATTCCCCAGTCTTTATTATTTGTAGACATTTTTATGACAGCCCTTCTCAGTAGTGTGATGTAAAACATTATTTAATTTTTGTCTTGCATTTGTATAATGATTAGCTATGTGAGCATGTTTTTAAGTTTCTGATTGACATCTGTGTGTCTTCTTCAGAGAATTGTCTTCTGCTAATTTTCTGGCTGAGTTGTTTGTAGATTTTTGAAATGGAGTTGTATGAACGAAGTGTGTATTTTAGAAATTAGCCTCTTGTTGATAGCATTGTTTCCTAATGTTTTCTCCCATTTGGAATTTCATCTTTTCATATTGTTTATTTTGCTGTGTAGAAGGTTTTAAGTTTAACTAGGACCTATTTGATTATTTTACTTTTATTGTTTTCAGCTTGGGAGATTGACATAAGAAAATTTCGCTGCAATTTATGTCTTGTTTTGCCTTTGTTAATTTCCAGGAGTTTTATTGTGTCATGTATTAGATTCAGATATTTAAAACATTTTGAGTTTATTTCTGTACAATGTGATGGAGTGTTCTAATTCCATTGATTAACATGTAGCTGTCTAGCTTTCTCAACATCACTTTCTGAATACTGTCTTTTAGGCTTTGTATATTTTTGTTTCCTTTGTCATAGTTTAGTTGACCATAGGTGTAATGTTTTATTTCTGCCTCTGTGTTCTGTTCCAGTGATATAGATGTTTGTTCGTTCTCCAGTATTGTGCTGATTTGATTACTGTTTTTGTAATATAGTCTGAGATCTGGGAGGGTTATGGGTAATGACTCCAACTTTGTTCTTTTTCCTCATTGTTCCTTTTGCAGTTCTGGTGCTTTTGCAGTTCCATACAAATCTTAGGACTGATTTAATTTCTGTGGAAAATACCATGTAGTTCGATCTGAATCACTTTATATCTGTAGACAACTTTTGTAGTATGTATATGTTAACAATATTTATTCCTCTTAACTAAGACCTTGAGATTTCTTTCCATTTCTTTTCATCATCTTCAAATTTTTTATCAGTCTCCTATTGATTTTATTATCTTGGATTTTTCATTAGTTTTTCATTTTTGATCTGATATCGTATGGATTTTTTAAAATTATGGAATGTTTCATTGTTAGTGTAAAGAAATGTAACAGTTTTTGTATATTAATTATGAATCATGCTGCTTTGCTAAATGTCTTTTTTAGTTTTAGTTGTTTTGGTGTGGAGAATCTTTAGGGTTCTCTATATAGATTATCATGTCATCTAAAATAATAACAGTTTTACTTCATTCACTCCAACTTCAATAAGTTATTTTCTTGTCTGATTGTTGTTGCTAGGACTTCCCATACTGTGTTTAATAGAAATGGTGAGAGGGGGCATCCTTTCCTTATTCCTTAATTTGGCTTTCATTTATTCACTTTTGCATATTATGTTCTCTGTCTGTCAGTTATTAAAGACTTTATGTATGTTGAGATATATTCCCTGAATCCTAATTTGTTAAGAGGTTTCTGTTGTTGGTTTTTCTGCTTTATTTTTGTTGCTGTTGTTGCTGCTACTGTAATGAATAAAAGTTGAATTTTCTGAAATGCTTTTTATGGATTTATTGGGATGACCACGTCATTTTCCCCTTTACTTTTGTTAATGTGGTGTATCAAACTGATTGATTTCAAGTATGTTCCACCACTCTTACGACCCTGCAATGAATTTAATTTGATCATAGCATATAATTCATTTTAAATATTGCTGGATTTAGTTTGCTAATAATAATTTTTAGAATTTTTGCATCTTTATCAATCAAAGATTTTGGCTTGAAATTCTCTTTGCTTCTACTTTGTTGGCTTTGCTATCAGGGTGATAAAATCTTCATAGAATTAATTTGGGATTTTCCAACATCTTCACTATGTTTGAATAGTGTGAAGAGTATAAGTTCTGCTTTGTGTTTTTTACAGTTTTCCAAGGGAGATTTTTAAATCAGCACTAACTTTTAAAAATTTTTTTAAATGCAGATTTTTTCTTTCTTCTAGTAGACAGTTTGTTCAAATTATTTATTTCTCCTAATCCCTTTCTCTTTCTAGACATTTGTTTGTTTCTTCTAAGTTGTCCAGTTTATTGGCATGTAAGTATAGACACAATGATCTCTTTTTTGTATATCTGAGGGAAGAATTGTTATTTCTCCACATTTATTTCTGACTTTATTTCTTTGGAGCTTCCTTCTTTTCTTCATGATGCACCTGGCTGGAGTTTTTTTGATTAAGCTTATATTAAAAAGAAAACAAAAACAAAATCTTTGGTTTTACTACTCTTTGCATATTTGCTTTTCTCTCTAATTTATTTTTAAACCTGTAATATTTACTTTTTTTAAATTTTTTATTTATTTTTAATCCTTTTACAAGGTTTCCTCAAATTCAAATGTAGAGCACAATTTTTTAGTTACAATGAACATATATACATTTGTTATCCAATTTTTTCCCCTGTGAGCTGCCGTAGATTATTTATATATTTCCCTGTGCTATTCAGTACAATCCTGTTTATCTATTCTACAGTTTTCACCTCCCAGCCTATCTCTTCCCACACCCCACCCACTTGGCAACTAAAATTTTGTATTCTCTGGCTGCGAGTCTTTTTCTGTTTTGTATTTCTGCATTTTTTGTTTGGTTTGATTTGGTTTTTAGATTCCACACATGAGCCTTCTTATATGGTATTTTCCTTTCTCTTTCTCTCTTACTTCACTTAGACTGATTTTCCCCAGGAGCATCCATGTTCCTGAAAATGGCATTATGTTGTCAGTTTATAAGACTGACTACTAATCCATTGAATAAATATACCATCTCTTCTTTATCTAGTCAAATGTCGATGGACATTTAGGCTGTTTTCATGTCTTGGCTATTGTACATACTGCTGGCTATGATCATTGGTGTGCAGGTGTCATCCTGAAGTAGGGTTCCTTCTGGATTTATGCCCAGGAGCGGGATTCCTGGGTCATATGATAAGTCTATTCCTTGGCTTTTGAGGAATCTCCATCCTGTTTTCCACAGTGGCTGCACCAAACTGCATTGCCACCAGCAGTGAAGGATGGTTCCCTTTACTCCACAGCCTATCCAGCATTTGTCATTTGTGGGTTTTGGAATGATGACCATTCTGACTGGTGTGAAGTGATACCTCATTGCAGTTTTCATTTGCCTATCTCTGATAATCTGTGATATTCAGCATTTTCTTATGTGCCTTTTGATCATTTGTATGTCTTCCTTGGAGAATTGCTTAATTAGGTCTTCTGCCCAATTTTAGATTGGGTTGTTTATTTTTTCTTATTCTTTGGATGAGCTGCTTATATACTCTGGAGATCAAGTCTTTGACGATTTCATATGCAAATATTTTCCCATTCCGTAGGTTGTCTTTTTGTTTTACTTCCAGTTTCTTTACTGTGCAGAAGCTTGTAAGTTTCATTAGGTCTCATTTGTTTATTCTTGCTTTTGTTTCTTCTACGAGGAAATTTTCGAGACATATCAGAAAACATTTTGCCTATATTTTTCTCTTTGTGGTTTATTCTATCTTAACTTATGTTTAAGTCTTTGATCCAGTCTGAGTTTATTTTTGTGTATGGTGTTCTAGCTTCATTGGGAATGTTCTAGCTGCACTGAATTACATGCTGCTGTCCAGTATTCCAAACACCAGTTGCTGAAGAGACTTTCTCTTTTCCGTTGTAATTTCTTTCCTCCTTTTATCGAAGATTAATTGACCAAACATTTTTGGGTTAATTTCTTGGCTCTCTATGCTGTGCCATTGGCCTATATGAATGTTTGTCTACCAATAAAGTGTTGTCATGTTGACTTTAGCTCTATAGTATTATCTGAATCGTTAGCATAAAGAAATTCCACTGATATTTGTATCTTAATCTGATAACCTGCTACCTTGCTAAATTCTTTGATCAGCTGTAGAAAATTCATTGTGGATCTTGTAGGGTTTTCTATAAACAGTAACATATTATCTGCATATAGTTACACTTTTATCTCTTCCTTTCCAATTTACATCCCTTTTACTTCTCTCTCTTGTTTGATTGCTGTGGCTAGGACTTCCAAGACTATCTTGAGTAGGAGTCGTGTTAGTGTGCATCCTTTTACTGTCCCAGATTTTAGTAGGAAGAATTTGACTTTCTCATCTTTGAGTACTATGGTGTCTGTAGGTTTGATATCTATTGCTTTCATGATGCTGAAATATATTCCCTCTATGCCCACATTGGTGAGAGTTCTTATCATACGTGGGTTTTGATTTTTATCAAATGCTTTTCCTGCATCTATTGAGATGATCATGTGGTTTTGGTTCTTTCACTTGTTGATGTGCTGTTTTACATTGATTAATTTGCATAAGTTGAACCATCCCTGTGTCACTGGCATGATCCCCACTTTGTCATGATATATAATGTTTTTTCTGTGTTGTTGGATTCTATTTGTTACTATTTTGGTGAGGATTTTGGCGTCTGTGTTCATCAGTGATATTGGCCTATAATCCTCTTTTTTTGGTAGTGTCTTTGCCTGGTTGTGGTATCAGGGTGATTGTGGCTTCATAGAATGACTTTGGGAGTATTCCTTCCTTTTCAATATTCTGGAAGAGTTTGAGAAGGCCTGGTATGAGTTCTTCTGTGTTTGTTTGGTAGAATTCTGCTGTGTATCCATCCGGACCTGGACTGTTATTTGTAGGAAGGTTTCATATTGCTATTTTGATTTCATTTCTAGTGCTCTGTTTCTTCAAGTGGTCAGTTCCTTCTTGATTCAGTCTTGGTGGACAGTATGTTTCCAGAAACTTGTTCATCTCTTCCAGGTTATACAATTTGTATCCAAATATTCTTCATAATATTCTCGTATGATATTCTGTATTTCTATTATTTTGTTGTAATTTCTCCATTCTCCTTTCTTATTTTGCTAATTTGTGCTCTCTCTCTTTTCTTCTTAATTAGTTTGGCCAGAGGCTTTTCGATTTTACTTACTTTTTGAAAAAACTAGATTTTGGATTGGTTAACTTTTTTCCTAAGTTCTTTTTAATCTCAATTTTATTTATTTCCTCCCCAATATTTATGATTCCCTTCCTTCCGCTGCCTTTTGGGATTTTTTGGTCTTGTTTCTCTAGTTCATTCTTCTGGTGGGTTAAATTGTTTATTTGTCATTGTTCTTCTTTTTTGAGGAACGCCTGTATCGCTATAAACTCCCCTCTCAGCACTGCTTTTGCTGTGTCCCATAAATTTTGTGGTGTTTTGCTTTCATTTTCTTTTGTCTCAAGGTACGTTTTCATTTCTGCTTTGATTTCTCATTGACCAAGTGGTTTTTTAATTACATATTGTTTAATCTCCATGTTTTCTTTTGTTTCTCTGTTGTTGATTTCAAGCTTCATGGCATTGTGGTCAGTAAAGATGCTTGAGGTAATTTCTATCATCTTAAAATTGCTGAGGTTTCTTTTGTGCCCAAGTACATCATGAATCCTGGGAAATGTCCCACGTGCACTTGAAAAGAATGTACATCCTATTTTGGGGGGTTACAATGCTCTGAAAATATCCACCAAGTGTAGTATTTCTATCGTATTATTTAATTTTTATGTTGCCTACTTTTTTTCTGTCTCAATGATCTGTCCAGTTATGTTAATACATTGTTGAAATCTACAAATATGATTCCCCCTTTATATCAGTTAGTATTTATTTTATGTACTTAGGTGCTCCTGTATTTGGTGCATATGTATTAACGAGTGTGCTATCCTCATATTGTATCACTCCTTCAATCATTATAAAATGTCCTTCTTTATCTTTCTTTATGGCCTTTGTTTTAAAGAGTATTTTTTCTGAAATCAGTAATGCAACACCTGTTTTTTGCTTTTCCAAGTGTATGAAATACTCTTTACCATCCTTTCACTCTCAATCTATATGTGTCCTTCTCTCTGAAGTGGGTCTTTTGTATGCAGAATATTGAAGGTTCTTGCTTTATTATTCAGCCTGCCACTCTATGACTTTTGACTGGAGCATTTAGTCCATTAACATTTACAACAATTGATGATAGGCTTGTGTTTATTGCCAAATTGACCTTATATGTGTAGTTGATTTGGAATTTCCTCTTTTTTCCTTTCATCTTCCTTTTATGGTTGGTCATTTTCCTTTGTATTATCATTAATTTTATTTAGTTTTAGTGACTCCCTGATAAGTTATCGTCTTTTTGTTAACCTTTTTTATGTCCATCAGACCATTAATATAACTGCATTTTTTAAAGTGATAGAAACATGATCTCACACCCATCCTACCAAGAACAAAATATTTTTAAATGAAAGACCAAAAAAAAAATTCTCTATTTTCCTTCCTCCCTCTCCCACTCTCAATTATTTGTATGTATTGTTTTAAAATTTTGTGTTTATTTTATTTGTAATTCATGAGTTATCACCTCTCCAGCTGTGAGTTTCACATTTCTGTAGCATCCTGCTGCTTTTTTTGTAGAGAAAACCTTTCAATACTTCTTTTAGCATGGGTCTAGTGTTGCTAATTCTTAAAGATTTTTCTTGTCAGTGAAATCCATTATTTCTACATCAGCCAAAATGTATAGCATTGTTGGTCAATGTATCCTACAGTATATAATTTTTTCCATTCAGGACTATGAATATATATCTTGCCAATCCCTTCTGGGCTGTAGTATTTGTGTAGAGAAATCCGCTGATATCCTTATGGGGATTCTCTTGTAACTCACAATTTACTATCCTCTTGTTGTCTTTAGGATAATTTCTTTTTCCTTGACTCTGACCATCTTAATTATATATCTTAGTGTGGGTGTATTTTTTTCTTCTTGTTTGGGACGCTCTGAGCTTCCTGTACTTGGATATCTGATTCCTTATTTAAGTTTTGGAAGTTCTCAGTCATGATTTCTACAAAAACCTTTGCAATCCCCTTTGGTCATTCTTCCCCTTCTGGGACTTCTATCATGCCAAGATTGTCATGCTTTCTATTATCCCATAGGTCCCTTATGCTTTTTTCATTTGTTTCTCATTGTTTCTCCTGTAGCTCTTATGATTGGGAGCTTTCTATTTTCCTGTCTTCTAAGTCACTAATTCATTCCTCTGCGTTATCTAGTCAGCTTTTCTACACCTTTAAATCATTCCTCATCTCAGTCAACGTGTTTACCTAATCTACTTGACACTTCCTTATTGTTTCAATTTCATTTTTGACATATTTTGTATCTCTAAGCACTATCTCTTTAATTTCCTTCTGTAATTTGATCACTCCGTTTTTGAAATCTTGATCTAGTTGGATATCGATGTCTATTTCACTGATCGTTCTTTCAGGGGATTTCTCTTGTTCGTTTAATTGGGGATGGTTTCTCTGCTTCTTCAACTTTCTACTACCTCTCTGACACTGTGGTTTATGGAGTATCAGTTATCTATTTTGGACCTAAAGAGTTTATCTACCTAAAGCCTATGTAGTTATACAACTTCGAAAAGAGAAAAAAGTGAGAGAGAGTTAAAGAATTTTAAAGATGAGAGAAATAAAGGTTTGAAGACATTGTTGAATGAATAATAGAAAAAGAATTTGAAGCAGTGTTTTGAAAAATAATAATAATAAAAATATTTTTAAAAATTTCAAAGGAATTAAAATGGGGCTATACATAATTCAATAAGAAGTAAAAATTAAGAGGGTAATAAAAATGGAACAGGTAAAAAACACATTAATGCAAGGGTGTGGTCATTGTCCTCCTGGAGACTGTGTACTTTTAATGTGAATTCTTTCTTTATTCATCCTGATTTGGAAGCTCAGCTTGTTGTTTCCAGAGGTCCTCCACTGGAGCCCTCATCTGTGCTGCTCCCAGGGCATGTCGGCAAGCAGATCGCTCCTAAACCCTACACTGGGTATGATGAAGCTCTCTTCTCTATGGGCTGTCTTGACAATGCCCTGACCGATGCTGCAGTTAGATGTTGCAGAATTACCAGTCATGATAGGGCATCACGCCCTCTCCCAGCACCACTGTAAGGGGCTGTAATCTAGCCCAAAATTTGAGGGGCCAACCGTCCTCTCAGGTTGCTGATCACTCTGCTGCTCTGTGCCTCTGTACGCTCTGCCTCAGGTTTGCACACCGGAAGTGGGCTCAGGGAAGACTGAGGAACAGCCCTGTCCCTGGTCTGGCCCAAAATCCAGTTCCTTGTTTGTCTTGTCAGACAATTTCTCTGAGGAACCAGACAGTAGGATCCTATATGCCTCAGGATTTAGACAAGTCTCGGTCTGACCCTTGAGGCTGCTAAGCCCTTAGGTGTAGATACAGGTATTTCCCCCACTGCCACATTGGTGTAAAGCACCAGAGGGTATGGTGGCTGTGTCTGAGCCCCAGCTCTCTTCACCTAGAAACTCTTGTGGATTTTCAGAGATGGGTAATGTACCCTTTCACCCACAGGGCACATCTGCCCTGTTGTTTTATGGAAGGCCCAGGCTGTTCTGCCCTGTCCACCCACAGCCATGACACAATGCCAAATCCATTCCCCTGGGCAGCCACAGTGCAGCCATTCCCATCTACCACCCAGCTCGGGCAGCAGGGCCCTGCCCCCAGCTTCTGGGCTGCATCTTCAGCTGAGTGTCACAGGGATCCTCTGTGCCTGTTTAACTTAGTTCTGTCAGTCAACTTATACAATGTACATGTCGAAGCCTTGGAGGCTCCCCTTCTTCCTGCCAATCACACAGCTGGAGAGGGGAGACACAGTGAATGAACACCAGTCCTTCTTTGCTGCTCCCTCCCTGATGGAACTGTCCAATTCTGTTTTGCCTTTTCTTCTTTCTTTCTTCCTTTTCTCCTACCGGATTTTTCACATCTTTATCTATTGAAGAGTACAATCTACTGTCATAGAACTGCAGGTTCTCTGATTAGCTGAGTGGGCCTTTGTATGAGGGTCTGGTGCATTTGTGGCAAAGTGTGAGCTACGAGCATCTTCCTATTCCACCATCTTTGCCTCCCCCCAAAAGCCTCATTTTATGGTGGAAGATAAACATAGTCTGGAAATAAATGGAAAAGATATTCCATGGAATTGACAAGAAAGTGCAGATTGCAATACTTAACTCATGCAAAATACGTTTTAAAATAGGGGCCAAAATAAAACAAATATGACATTATATAAAGAAAAAGGGATCAATAAAAAAGGGCATTACACTTATTAAATTATATATGGATCCAACACCATAGATCCTAAGTATAAAAAGAAATTTTAGTAGACATGAAGGAATTATTTCATTATAAAACAATAATAGTAGATGAGATGAACATCCCACTATTCTGATAGCCAGATCATCCAGAAAGAATATCTGTAAGAAAACAGAGATCTTAATAGCATATTAGATCATTTGAACCTAAGTGAGATATTGG
This sequence comes from Vicugna pacos, assembly GCF_048564905.1. Classification (NCBI taxonomy): domain Eukaryota; kingdom Metazoa; phylum Chordata; class Mammalia; order Artiodactyla; family Camelidae; genus Vicugna; species Vicugna pacos. Next base: position 42,642,299 of record NW_027328741.1, read on the forward strand.
ACACTGCATCAGAAAAGCAAAACACATAAACTTTTCAAGTTGCACAGGATGTTATCTAAGGAATTAACCACACATTATGTCATGAAATGAGCCTCAGGAACTTTAAGCAAGTATAGATTACAGCAAGTATTTTTCCATTCACAAAGTAAGAACCTGTGCATCAACTCTAGAAAGAAGAATAGGAAAAGCACAAACATGAGGTCAAACCACATCCTTTAAAAAATAAAATAAAACAAGTTCAATGATGAAATCAAAGAGGTAATAAAATCATACGTGGAGAGAAATTACAATGAAAACACAGCTTCATAAAACATATGGGATACAGCAAATACAAATCTAAGAGGGAAGTTGAGAACAAATCATGACTTCTACAAGGAACAGGAAAAACCTCATAGAAAGGACCAAGTATACCACCCAAAATAACAAGAAATAAGAACAAACAAAATCCAAAGGCAGTAGAATGAAAAATCTTTAATAATTATGTTGAAAATAAATAAAATATTAGTTGAAAAATAAATTACAAATCATAAAATCAACACATTTAAATTTTTTTAAAAATATTAACAAACAGGTAAACATTTAGCCAGGCTTATTAAGAAATACAGAGACTGGACACAAACAAAATAAGAAATTAAACAGAAAAAAATAATATCAGATATTGCAGAAATACAAAAAAAAGATTATGAAAGCACAATGAGCTGTTACGTGACAACCAACTGGATGACCTAAAAGAAATGGACAAATTTCTTGAAACGTACAGCCTGCCAACACTGAATAAAGAGAAATCTTAGAACATGAAATGAACAATCCGTATAAATTAAATACAATATATAATTTTAAGAACACCCCTTGAACAAAATATCTGGATGCCTTCACTAAAATATCTTTACCCCAACTATTTTAAAAAATGAAGGAGGAAGGAAAATTCCCAAAGTCATTCTATGAAGCCACCATTACCCTGATAATAAAATCAAAGACACTACCAAAAAAAAGGAAATGGAAATCCTATATCATTGATGAATGATGATATACATTCAAAAATCCTCGAAAAATATCAACAAATGAATCCAGCAATACTTAGAAAGTTTTATACATGATGATCAGTTGGATTACTTCCTGAGTCACAAGGATGGTTCAACATACACAAGTCAATCAGCATGACACATATCTGACAAAGGAAGGACAAATTTCACAAGAACATGTCAATACACAAATTATAAGCATTTGACAAAATTCAACATGCATTCATCATCTGAATTCTCATGAAATTGAGTACAATGGGAACATCTCTCAACATACTAAAGGCCATTTATAACAATTTATAATTCTCAGGGGAAAGGCTGAAAGACTTCTGGGTAAATTCATGAACAAGACAAGAATTCCTACCCTCACCACTTCACTTCAACAGTAATAGACGAAAGGAAAAGGAAAAGAAAAAGAAGAAAAAGAAATGCAAAATGGAAAGAAAGAGGCAAAGTTGTCACCAGTACTGATGTCATAACAATCTACATAGAGAATCCTAAGAGCTCCACACTATTATGAACAATAAATAATTTCATCAAGGGAGCAAGGTACAAGATTAATGTAAAGAAGTCTTTTGCATTTCTATGCATTAATCATGAGATACGATAAAATGGACGTTGAAAGCAATAATATTTAATACCCCATAACCCTGAATATATTGGAATGAAAGTAACCACATATGTGAAAGATCTACACACTGAAAATTATAAAACATTGACAAAGAAATTAAAAATGATTCAAAGAAATGGAAAGATGTCTTGTGCTCTTGGATTGAAAGAGTTCATATTGTTAATATGGCCGTACTACAAAAAGAAACCTACCGATTTAGTGCGAGTACTGTTACGAAGCTGTAGTATTTTCCACAGAACCAGAAAATTAACAAATCTAAGTTTTACATGAAACCATCAAAAATTGCCAAAATGATCTTGAGAAAAAACAACAAATCTGGAGGTATAACCCTCCCATATACCATACTATACTACAAACCTACAGTAATAAAAACAGTATGGCATTGGCACAGAGATACAATTAATAAAAACAGATAGAGAGCCTAGAAATAATTCCACAATCCTATGAGCAATGAATCTATGATAAAAGAGTCAAAAGTACACAATGTAAAAAGGAGAGTCACGTCATTGGATGGTGTGGGGAAAGCTGAACATCTACATTTAAAACAGTGAAATGAGAGCATTTCCTGACATCATATACAAAAATAAAATCCAAGTTTATTAAGGACTTAAATGTAAGACCTGATACTAGAAAACTGCTAGAAGGGAATATAGGTGATACACTATTGGATATATATCATAGGAATATTTTCTTATATCAGTCTTCTAAGGCAAAAGAAGTAAAAGCAAAAATTAGCAAGTGGGACCTAAATAAACTTGAAAATTCCTGCACAGCTTAGGACACAATCAATGAAATGAAAAGACTGCCTGTATAATTGGAGAACATAATTGCAAACAATGCAAGTTACCAGGGGTTAATAGATGTAGGTTAATAAATGTAACATGGATTTAGGTTAAACAACTCAAGGTGAAAAACAAAAACCCAACCAAAAACAAGAGCAAAGTACCTGAGTTAATATTTTTCCGAAAAAACATACAGATGAGTAACACGCAAGTGATAAAATTGCTCAACATTACTAATTATTAGGTAATTGCAAATCAAAACCACAATAAGGTATTACTTCACACTGGTCAAATGGCTATTATGAAAAAGTCTACAAATAGAAACTGTTGGAGACGATGTGGAGGTAAGAAATCTCTTGTATACTCTTGGTAGGAACGTAAATTGATACAACTTCTAAGAAAAAGAGTATTCAGATTTGTTTAAAAACTAAAAAGTTAACTACCATATGACGCAGTAATACCTCTCCTAGGAAAAATCTGTGGGAAAAAACCCTAAATTGAGAAGAACCAATGTTCACAAAAGCACTGTTTATAATATGAAAGAAAGGGAAGCAATCCAAGAGTCCACAGTAGACTATGGACTTAAGAAGATATGATGTTTCAATAAATATGCAATGGAATAATACTCAGCCATGAAAATGAATAACACATTGCTAGTTCAGCATCCTGAATAGACCTAGTAAATAATATGCATAGTGAAGAAACTTAGACAAAGACAAATGTATACAGTATAATTTATATTTAGAATCTAAAGAATAACAAATATCTTTGTATATCTCACTATAGCTATTGATAGATGATAAATAGATAGAAGGACAATACATGATAGAGAGATAGAAAGATAGATAGATAGATAGTTATATAGATAGATAGAAAGATAGATAGATAGATAGATAGATAGATAGATAGATAGATAGATAGATAATAGATAGATAGATAGAGACATGTTGGAGATGTAAATAGATTAGATAGACAAGACTTAAGCAGACTCAAAGATATGGGAAAAAATTTATGTTTACCAAAGTAGAAGGGAAAGAGATTTTAGTGGTAGAATATTGACAGCTAGAAAGTAGTATACATAAAGGAGAGAAGCAAGGATAATCTGTATAGATCATGGAACTATACACAATTGCTTAAAATAATTGTATGTTAAAATTATTGTAATATTTCATAATGCAATATAATCTACAAAGTGATTAGAATAACTATGTGTACATCTGAAACTACACAATATAGTACATCTACTGTTCTTCAATTAAAAATAAAACATCTCATGTATAATTTAGTCATTTTTCTGCTGAAAGAATCTTCCTTTAATATTGTTTTATTTTTACTCTTTACCTTTTATGATTACTGTTTCAAATTATTTCTTTTACTGTTGTGAACAAGTTACCAGTTTGAATTATCTGTATTTAATGCTCTTGAATTCCTATTTTTCTCTCTTTAATACATATGGTATAGTAGCATTTAAAAACATACCCAAAGAAACAGATGTAAATTTCTCGTGGTCTCTCCTTAGCACTTAAGTCAATGTTTTGCACATTTTGCCAATTTATATTTCTTAGAAGACTTCTTCTCTGCACCTCTTACAAGGTGTCTCGGTTTTGTTTTTTCATCACATTCAGGCTTGTTTCTGATATAGTCTTTATTTTCACTTTATATCTAAGTGATAAATGTGTATTACTGGGTGAGTGATTTCTTATTTCAGTAGTTTGAAATGTAATTTTATTTACCCTTGGCCTATGTTTTCCGCTCAGAAATCTGCTGATAGCCTAATGAGGGTTCCTTTGTAGATTATCATAACTATTTTTGGCTGCCTTTAAAATATTACTCTGTCATTGACTTGCCAATTTGCATATGACGTATCTTGAAGGAGGTCTCTTTGTCTTAAAGTTATTGGTGTTTTTTTGGCTCACCGACTTGTATATCAGTTCACTACACAGGTTCGGGAAGTTATTAACTATTTTTTCTTTGAATAAACCATCAGCTGCCTTCTAACTTTCTTCTACATCCAGGATTCCACTCTAATGTGCAGTTTCTGAGGAAGTGTGATGGCTACTGTAGAGTTTCCTCACTTTTTAATATCTTGACTCTCTGCCCTCTCCTATCATTTCAAGTTTTGTATTGGTGAGTTTGCTAATTTCTCTTCCACAAAGACACTCTACTTCAAATGCTTTCTGTTGCATTTTTCATCTCATTTATTAAATTCTCCTGGTCCTCCAATAACTTTTGTTTATTTTATAGTTTCAGTCTCTTTGGTAATGTATTCCTTATAAACATTTCATTTATTCCTGAGCTCACTAATCTGCTTTCGTAGTTTTGTATTTTGTATTTAGTTTCTGTATGATATCTATTTGGATTCTCCATTAGTTATATGGCAATATACCATGACTTTAAGTTTGTTTGGTGCATGGTTGTCATTGTATGTGTGTGTGTGCAGGTGCATGTGTGTGTGTGTCTGTGTTGGTGTCTGTATGTGTGTGTGCGTGCCCTTTAATGTTACTGTGATTGGTCATGATCTTGATAAATTATTGCTCTGATGACACTAAATAACAGATTGGGAGTTGGAGTCCTTGCTTTGTATTCTGGTAGTTTGCAATATTGCACAATTTTTGGTTTTACTTACCCCAGCTACCTCTGATAATATTTCAAAATGGCACTTTCCAGTCACTACTGTCTGGATAAAAGATGTGCTTTCATTGTCACTTCTTACCCTTCTCTGGTAGTTAATGCCACTTTTGTCACTGGGATGGTGAACCCTTCCTTTTATCTGATATCCATTGAGACTCAGTGTACACATTGAGGAAAGGTGCAAAGACTGGTGGGTATTTGGAATCAGGAAAGTGTCTTAGCCATGTCCAGTGTTGCGCGGTATCTTGTCTCCACCACTGTGAATGGGGAGTAGGGAGGATGTCTGAAGGATGGAAATTCTGTCTCCATTTTAGCTCCTCCCTAGTTATTGTGACCATGAGTACTGGTGCAGTTGGAGGCCGAAGCTGTGTGAACCACTGAGACCCTGATTCTACTGGGTACTCTGAACTTGAGTATTCATATATCCTAGTCAGGTGGCCTTGGTTGCAGACACCAAATTTGCTCTTCCCATAGTTCAGCCTCTTTTGTGTATTTTAGTCCACCAAACTTTACCTGTTCTCATGCGTTCCAGAGTATTATTTTGTGTTGTAGTTATTTCTGTTGAGATGTGAACATTTTATTGTCTATAGATGTAAGGGGAGAGACAAAAATTGTTTAAACTTATGTCACTTTTAAAAGTATATACATTTTCAATTAAAAGCTTAAATTCTACTAACGACATTATTAAGACAGTAAAGAAATTGAATAAATCACCTCTCTTAATATCAGAGTACTACAAAATATTTTGATTTTTCTGGTTTTTTTTTAACGTTTTTCTCACTTACATGCACATTTTACTATAATATATCCCTATAATGTCTTTAAAATCAATTAAATTATTAAAATATATCTCTGTGCTGTCAATATAGCCCTGTTGGTTCACTAATTTATTACTAGTAACTTGAACATTTCTGTCTTCTCCATCCTTATTCCCTGTCCGTACAGGAAACCACTTCCTGGTACACTACACATATATATGTCATTCTGTTCCTGTTTTTTTATGATTATTTCTCTTATATCTTTATTTTCCTCATTTAAGTGACAACATAGAGTGTTTTTCTCTGTATGACTTATTTTCCTATGTGCAACACTCTCTGGGTCCAGTCACATTATTCCAAATGGCAGAATTTTATTTTTCAATATGATAGAGACTAAATATTTATTATCTTATCTATATCTCACATCTACTTCAGCCAATCATCTGTTGATGGGCATTTGAGTTGTGCTTCAAACCTTGATTACTATAAATGATGATGTTAAGGACATTTGGGGTAATATATCCTTTAAATTAATGTTTTCATTTTTTTTCAGATTTATACCAAAAACTGGAATTGCTGCAATGTATAATGCTTCTATTTCTAGTTTTCTGGGCACTGTCCACTCTTTTCTAATAGTGGATGCATCAATTTATATTTCCACCAGCAGTGTACCTGGGGTCCCTCTTCTCAAAATTCTTATTAATGTTTGTCACTTGTAGACTTTTGTTAATAGCCATTTTGACTGCTGTGAGATTATATTTAATTCTGGTTTTGATTTACATTTTTCTAATGAATAGCAACGTTATGTTCCTTTGTATGTCTATGAAAATCATCCATATGTCTGAATTTGAAAAGTTTCCATGAAGATGTTTCAACTGTTTTAAAGTTGGGGTTTTGTTTTTTTAAATATTGAGTCTAAAATGATATATATATATATTATGGATTTTAAAATCTTGTTGGTTTCATTGTCTGAAATTTTCCCTTCTATTCTTTCTGTTATCATATCTCTTCTTGAAGGTTTCCATTGCTCAGCAAAAGGTTTTGCACTTCACACTTATACAAGAAGTAAAATCCCTGTATTGCATAGTACATCTATTTTTTCTTCAGTAAACTAAAAACTGTAATTGTTACTTTTCTTTTTTTTAATTTTGAGACAGATCAAAAATAAACATTGCTATGATTTATCTCAAAGTCAGTTCTGCTCCTGTTCTTTGTCAGAAATTGCATAGTTTCAGGCTTTACATTTAGGAAATCCATCCATTTTTATCTTATGTTGTACACTATGGAAGGAAGCGCTCTTACATCTTCCTTTTACTTGTACTGTCCAGTTTTCTCACAACTACTTGTTGAAGAGATTGCCTTTTTTCAATTGTATACTCTTGCTTCCTTCCTTGTAGATTAATTGAGCGTATGTGTGTGGGTTTATTTTAGGACTCTTTATATTGTTCCATTGATCTATGTGTTTCATTAAGTATTATATTTTGAAGAATTTATTACTGTAGCTTTGTTGTATGTTATAAAGTCAGGGAGGATAATTCCCACAGCTTTGCCCATTTTTAAAAAGAATTTCAGAAAATTTGGGTCTTTCAGATTTTTGTATAAATTTTATCATTTTTCTCCTAGTATTGTGAAGAAATTTATTTTGTGAAAATAGAAATTTACTAAAAGAAAAAACCTGAGAAAAATTCTAAAGTGTGAGATATAAATCATGCAATATTAACAACTACTGGATTACTGTATAAGTCAAAGAAAAAATATATAAAGAAAAATGAAAACAAAAACAAAATCCATAGGGTATAACAAAAGCAGTATTAATAGGGATGCTTATAGCAAAATAATCCCACTTATACAAATAAGAAACATCACTCTCATAACATAATGTTGCAAACAAAAGATGTAGTAAAATAAGAAAATAATTGTTAGTATAAGGAAAGAGGTGAATAGACATAACATAAATAAATAAAATAATGATTAAAAATAGAACCATTCAATCAAACTAAATAATGGCTTTTGAAATATAAAGAAAATTGATAAACTTTAAACAGACTCATGAGAAAAAAGAGTACAGATTAATAAACAGAATTCCAGGCCTAGAGAGCTTCACAGGTGATTTCTGCCAAACAGTTAGGGAAGAGCTATCACCTATACTTCTCAGCATATTCCAAAAATTTCGAGGGGAAGGGAGGCTTCCTACCCCAAATTTCTATATCACACTACTGCTAAAACTGGAACAAATACCTCAAAAAATTACAGGTTACATACTTCTGATAAGCATAGATGAAAAAATCATCACTAAATTGTTAACAAATCAAACAATACATTAAGAGGATAATACATTATGATTAAGTCCATTTTATTCCAGGGATGCAAAAGTGATTCAATACCCACAAATTAATCAGTATGATACACCACACTAACAACCTGAAGAATAAAATATATATGGTCACCTCAATAGAGTCATAAAATATTTTGACAATTTCAGTATCTATTTATGAATAGATTTCTCCTCAAAGTGGGCAAGAGGAAATATACCTCCACACAGTTAAGGTCTTATATGACAAGAAATCAGCTAACATGACACTCACTGATTAAAAGCTGAATTCATCTCCAATAAGAGCAGGAATAAGACAAGAGTGCTCACTCTGACCACTTTTATTCAGTATAGTATGGAAATTTTAGCCATAGCTATCCAAAATTAAAGTAAGTAAAATATAGCTAATTAAGGAGTAAAAGTATCTGTTTGCAGATGACATAATTTAAACCGAAATCCTAAAAATGGTGCCACAAAAGTAATAGGGCTTATCAATGCATTTGGTAAAATTTACGAATGTAAAATTAACATACAGATGTGTTGCACTTCTACACACTAACAAGAAGCTAACTGATACAGAAAGTGAGGGAACTGTCTCATTTACAGTCGCATTACAAAAAAATCAATAAATATATCCAAACAAGGAGGTAAAAGACCTGTACTCAGAAAACTATAAAATATTTACAACAGAAATTGAAGATAATGCAAACAGATTAAAGGATATTCTGTGTTCATAGATGAGGAAAAATATATTGTTTAAATGACAGCATAAGCCAAGAAAATACACAAATTAAATTCAGTGCCTATCAAAATACCAAGGGCATTTTCAGACACTTACAGTAAATAATTCTAAAATTTACATGTAAACACAAAAGAATTGAAATCACTAAAAAGAAAAAAAAGAAAAGAATACAAACTAACTAAAAACACAAACAACTTTGACAAAGTACATAGAGGATGTATCACTGTCCCTCATTTTAAACTATAAAACAAAGCAACAGTAATAAAAAGAATATGGTATTGGCCCAGAGCAAACAGAATAATGGAACACAAAGAATATCTGAAAATGAAATCAGGCAGTTATGGTCATTTAGCCCATTACAAAAAATGAATATAGAGTGGGGGAAAGTAACCAACAGGCAAATGAAACCGATCAACATGACTAACCATCAGAAAATTGCAAGACCAAAGCACAATGAGATTTTATGTCACTCCTGTCAGAATGACTACTATCAAAAAGATAACAAACATAAATGTTGATGAAGATGTAAGAAAAACAACCCTGATGCACTGCTGGAGTGAATAGAAATATGTGCTGCCACTGTGGAAAAGAGTATGAAGATTTAACTAAAAATTAAAAATGAAATATAATCCAGCATTTCCATATCTGGATACTAATTCCATGAAAATAAATACACTAACTAGAAAAGATAAATTCAACCCTATTTTCACTGCAGCATTATTCACAATAGGCAGGATATACAAGCAAATTACTTGCTCATCAATAAATGATGGATAAACAAGATGTGTGTTTATAATACATATATCTACCCACCTTAACTACATATTTATCTATATTTATTTATATATATATATACACACACACATAAAAATACAATGGGTTATTATTCAGCTCTAAATAGAATGTTTTTCTTATTTGCAACAAATGGGTAGAACAAGAGTGTAATATGCTAAGTGAAATAAATCAGGAAGAGTATGACAATTGCTGAATGATTTTACTCACATTTGGAATTTTAAACAAATGAACATAATAACACAGAAAAGGAGATGTACATATAGAAAGAAACACATTGTTCACAAGAAGGAGGGAAATGGGGTAAGGAAAAGAAAAAGTTGAGCCAAATTAAGAGAGAAAATTTTCCAGTTGCAAATTAAATGAATCAGGGACAAGAAATGTACTGTATGGGGAATAGTCAATAACTATGAAATATCTTTACAAAGCGACATATCATAACTAGATATATTCTGGTGAACAGTATGAAATGAATTAAAAATTGTGAACATTATTTTGTGTAGGAGAAACTAACACAGTGTTATAGATTAAAGTTCACTTCAAAAACAAACAATCATACTTAAATAAAAAGAAACTAGGTTTCTAATTAACAGAGGCAGGGGTTGGAAAAGGAGAATTTGATTAATGCACTCAAAAGCTACAAATCTCCAGCTGTAAAATAAAAGTGTTCAAGGGATGCCCAGTAAAAACATGAAAATTACAGTTAATACTGCTTTATGTTCTATATTAATGATGTTAAGAGAGTAGACCTTAAGGTTTATCATCACAACCAAAAGACAAATTGTAGTTCTTTAAAATTGTATCTAAATGAGATAATGAAATCTCCCTAAAGTTACTATGATATTTATTTCATGATAGTTGTAAATCAAATCACTATCCTATGCACCTAAACTTTCACAAAGTTTTATGCCAATTATATCTCAAAAAAAGAGGAAGGAAAAATGGAAAGTCAATGGTCATTTTTTCCCATGTCATTTCTCATGATTGTTTTTGCAGCAAGTAAACGAGTCATGATATACTTATCCTTGGCAAAGTTACCAATAAATAAGTGATTCTAATAAATTATACATAAAGATACTAATAAAATCAATGTTTTATCATGCCTTAAACATTCTTCATTTTAATAGCCCACTACTTCTGTAGGCATCAAAATTTTACTCTGTGTATTCATTTGAGAATAGAGAATGGATACAAATTTCAAACTGGCTGCTCTTGATGCGAGTGATAAAGTTCACTGTCTCTGAACGATAGTCTCAACTCCCCGAAAGCATCTGTAAGAAAAGAACATGCTAGGTTGCTAAAAATCTCAGCATTGTAAAATCTCAGAAATCCTACAATCCTTAACTGTTTTGCAATGGGAATGCAATAGTGACAAAGACTTAATTTTGGATAACAATGTGGTCTTTTCTCATGGTTGCATTATGGGATGTGAGGATAATCCCTGAGATCCACAAAAAAAATTCACGCTCAAGTGCTGGGCAAAGAAGTGTAAAGCTTCTGCATTATTAGGTCTGAGGACTGCTTTTAAAATGAAGACTATGCTCACTCTATTCCAGGTAGTCCAAGGGAAGAAAGGTTATTGCAATTTCTATGTGAACGGGAATAAGTCAGTGGTTCAGACACTATAAATTAGTCAAAGGGTGTTCAAAGCCAAAATAAGTTGTGTCAACAATGAGAATTAAAAGAAAAATAATTAGACATAAGCTTAAATAAAAAAGGTGATACAGTCCTGTGCTGGGGTCTGGGGACTGGAGAATGTATATGCCTCAGTCACATTCAATGGTTCAGAGGCTTCACGCTAGCATCAGCTCGGGATTCATTGAGCAGGTAACAATTAGTATACAGGGAGAAATATAATCAATCTCTCCCTGATCGGAAGATAATCTGGTGACCCAATGAAACTCTTAATTCACAGAGATTCTGACAGATGCAGAGGAATAATTCACTGATGATTCGACTAAGACAAGCTGTTAAGTTACAGCTTAACAATCCATTTTCATACACACACACACACTGATAGACAGATTTGTAGTATTTAGTGGGAAGAATTCAGTGGGTAGCGCTCAGAGAATAGTTTTCAAAGCACCAGCCAACTTTTGTGCTTTTGTCAATAGTCTAGATTTTCCCAGGTAGAAAACTACAGATGGACAAACAAACAATATCCTTCTTTAGGATTTCTAATTTTGAAAGTAAACTGTAGCTTTTGATTTATCAGTATAGAACCTTGTTAAAATGATCACGGTAAGACCCACTGTCTGATAAGAGAGCTGGAAACTAGGTGCTGGAACAGCCCATCTGAACCCCAGACTGCTAATGTAAGCAACAACATAGCCATCATCAGATTCAGCTGACAAACATAAAAGCTTGATGTTTCTGTTGTAGGATGAACCACTGCTGTCCAGACACAGTTCTCATGCTGCAAGTGGTCTCTGTTCTTCTCTTGGTAAAGGTCCCATTGGTGGGATGCTGCTAGAGTTCACCCTGGCCCATTTGCCCATTCTCCAGATTATCAAAGATTTTCTTCACAACAGGTGACACATTTTCAGTACTCAATTCTGCCATTCCAGTCTTATCAGCTGACACTGGCAGCATCATTGTGAGCAAAAGACTTAGGCTCCCTGAACTTGCATATAATTATTTCAGCATTTCAGAAAATTTCACATTATGAAAATGCTTCACCTTTTATTTTAAATTAATGGGAAATTGTCAAAGACTTCCACGAATATTTTATATTTCCTAATATCTGTATAAATTTGGTATTCTTGCAGTTGGACTAATTTTTAATTCTACCACCCCCACCTCCAACTAGTCCACACATTTTAGATTGCAATTTGGTTACTTAATGCCACCACCCCACCCAAAGGGCAAGCACCTCATAGATACTTCCTGTGTGAAAGTTAGAAGGGGCTCAAATTATCTGGGGTTTATAAACCAACATTAAATGTTTGCAATGGCACTGTCTCTTCTGGACAAAGCTCTGTTTCTAAGAAGTAAATTAATTAGAAGGCAGTATAGTTCTTGGTATGGGGAAGAGAATCAGCTATTTTAGTATGGGTGGGTGATGAAGAGACAGGAAAATATCCAGCAAATGGGAATGGAATGCTTTATGCCTCTGGAGGCATGAATTAAGAAGAAAATAATATTTTGTCTCCTGTAACTACCTCCAATTTCTGTCTTGAGTGACTAGTCCCTGGGCTATTGAAAGAGCTAGTTTGTGATGAGGATTATAGACCATAATGAAATAGTTTGAAAACCATGAGAGTTTTGTTGTTTCAGGAAAGTAGATTTTGCTTAAAGTCAACATTTATCTTTCATTCACTAAATAGTAAAATGCATCCTGTGGCATGTGTTGTGATTACTGTGCTGGTATCCAAGTTAGACATGGAAAGGGGGATAGACAGAAAACATCTGGAGGAGGTGGTTTCTGTGCTTAGATGGGGATAGTCTAGGTAAGTAAAAGGAAGACACCGAAAGCCAAGGATGAGCTGGAGTAAAAATGGTGAGGTTGCAACTAACATAGTTGACAAGCATTTGCCTGGATGAACCTCCAGAAACAGTGAAACATAAAGAAATGCCAAGGTAGTCAGATACCAGATTTATAAAGAAATGACTAAACTAATTTGAGTTCGTGTGCTTAGAGTTGGAAAGGCATTAAGTGCCACCCTGAAGACGTAAGCTTGTCTTTGGCTGGAACAGAAAAGCAACATAAAGTATTTACTAGAAAATATAGTGTAGACTCTTGAGGGCAGGTAATGAAAGCAACAATTGGAATGCTTTGAGAACAGCACAAGAAGACCATAGATAATATTACTTCTCAAATTCTACTACATGATGAATGTGCCATCTAAGACAACATCATGTGACTTTTTGACACCAGGGATGACATAATAGAGACCATGATCGCTGGGCCGGTTCCTGCATTTATCTCCTCTTCCAAACTATCCTAACTTAACACTTTCCCTACTTTCCAGGATGAACCAGAAACCACTTAGTACTTTCTCCTCTCTCCATGTTTTAGACTTCTTCCAAATTCTTCCATTTATTCTTCTTCCTTACAAGAAATTATTTTAATTTACTCCCATATTTTTTCATCAAAAGGTCATATCAATCAAATATCTCTTTTTTTCTTTAAATGGCAACTTAGTCTCCCGTTTAACCCTAAACTCTAATTTAAAAAAATAAAGAAAATACAGATACACATCTATTTTTATTGTTCAAATAAGAAAATTGCAGATATTTGTCGACATTTGCCAAAATCAATTGTAATCTTTGTTATCCTGCATAATCTGGTAGTCCTGTGGAAGTTCAGTTGTAATTAAGATGACGTTCATAAACTGAAGATGGCTGATGAGTTGGCCTTGAAATAGATGTAGCCGATGTATCAGCGATCACTGGCACTGGAAAGCGTGGGTTGCTCCCTGGTTGAAGTTTAAGAAAACGACCTTCATTGGCGGATATGTTGTGATAAATATTTGGAAAAGTAGAAGTCTCTACCATCAGTCCAAAATAATTGCTCTGTATGGGAGAGAAGATGATGTACTGAGAAGTAGAATGTGTAGTTGGATTGGAGTTCACAACACCATCATTTGTTTTATTGTAGCTGCTTTGAGAGTGCCCGGGGACAGTGGTCAACTGATTTAAAACAACACTTTGATCCACTGCATTTTGTTCTGGTGGTCTAAATGACATTGATGATGGAGGAGAAAAATCACCTCTGATCGGGTTAGTTGTATCACCAATTATGTGGCAAGTAGAGGGCTTTCTTATAAGAGGCATGTTTAAATTTGCAGAAGGTAAAAATGCACTTTCTCCGCAAGCTTCAGCCAGAAAACGAGAATTATTATTATCCACATTACCCGATGCTTTAAAGTGCTTTTGGTTGAAATCTTCAGAAAATGAAGACACCAGAGAAGAATTTCCAATCCCAACTCTTCTTTTTATTCTCACTAAAAGCTGGGGACAGCCTCGTTTAACATTTGGATTATGATAGAACTACAGCTACAACCAAAGAAGAAACTTTTATTAATATTTTAAACCAAAATACAAGGCTACAATAAGCCTAACCTATAAAACCTCAGTTTCCACGTTTACTATGCAAAGATAATAACATCAAAATATAAGCATTGCTAACAATATTTTGAAGTTCCTAATTTGGAAAATATACATTTAAATAGTATATTCATCAAATTTAAAAAGTTAGCATTTGCAGTAACGATGAATGCCGCTATTTAAAAGCAGCTTTAACACCTTTTTTTAGATTTCTGGAAAGATTCATAGTTGCAAGCAAAGTTTCTCATAATCTTGACTACTTAAGGCACTCTCCTCATTTTTTAGAAAAAATAAAGGATTTTAGCCTTCGTAGTTTTATACAATTTTCAAAATCTAGCTTTACAATTATATAACAATTGATTGACATACAAAATAAAATTTTATATATAAGTTTCCTTGTGGTAACTAAAATTTTTGAATACCTTTCTTAAAACAGAGGCTTCTTTTACTTCTGCCAGAAAGTCAGGTAGACAAACAGACATTTGAAAATTCTGCCGCAGTTTCCTAAACTCATAAAGGTTAAGCTATCTAACTAAACTTTTCTTACTTCCAGTTTCAAATATTCTGAAAGGGTCCTCTCTTTCCAAAACTTCCTTTTGAAAAACATTTTCATCAATCACTATGGAAGATCCATTATCACCCTACCAGATGGATTTAAACTGGTGACACCAAGCCATTTTCCAGAGTTTTCTTGGAAATGTTCGAGAATGAAAATCATTAACTTCATCTGGTTCAGAGACACAATGTGTATATCATGGTCTTTTTATCAAGGATTCTTCAAAGTCTGAAAAGCATTTTCTTCATCATAGACCTCAAGTCCAAGTCCCCAGAGAATGTTTGATCACACAATAGATATCTACCAGAGTTTCCTGAACCAGTTGGTCCATCTTTACGAGACACATTTTCAATTTCTGAAGAAACATGTGCCATCACAAATAAATTTTTCTACAGCCACTTTTCTAATCTGCATGATTTTTAGCACTGTGGCTTCAAATGCTGCTTTGGCAGGCCTGAACATATAAACTGCTAGGCCTTCACAAGGGTTCTCAACTTGAGTAGCTGTGACATCAGAAAACGACTGGTCTCCCAGCAAGTCAATTTTAACATTCAGCCAGTGTTTACTTCTCATTCATCCAGTTAAAATGAAACTTATATGATGCTTTTTTTATAGTGTGATCTGCAAATATTATCCCCACAAAATCTTTTTAAACAATATAATTGTGGGGTCTATGAAATAAAACCAATCTCCATTCTTTTGTACAGATATTTATAACAGATTTGTGAACAGAGTATTAATAATGAACAAAATATATAAAATAATTTTAAGGTTTTGGTATTTAAAATGAAATTTTTGTAAAACCTGTACAGAAAATGTATATCTATTTCAATAACATTTGCAATTAAAGTGAAACTTAATTTGATTTGGAAATGGAAGTAGGTATTTATCTGTGTGCTCTATAATAAGTAGCTCTATATTCAAAACCTGAGCAGAATAAATATCAGTTTATATGTATTGTATATAAATAAATGGTAAATAATTATGAAATAAAATTAGATAAATATAATGAATCAAATTTAAGAAATCCCGAAGGGCATAATTTTTGTTTTAAATTGTAATTCAGTGTTATAAGTAAACAAATGAAATTTAATATTCTACTCTAAAATTACAAAAGAGAAAATCTCATTTTATATTTAGAAATGTTTATTTTTGCCATTCTTTCATTCAGAGGTTTTTCAGTCCCTAGAAGGAATAAATTTTCTTGTCATCTTTATAATCCATACCCTTGTGGCTTCTTTTAAGAGTTCCAAAATGATGTTGATAAGTACATTTATGCACATGACCCTGGGTTCAATAAGCAGTGCCTCAATTAAGGGGCAAACAATCAAAAAACCAAAAAATAACAGTATATTTGTGTTGGGGTTGAAAAGAACTTGCAATGCATTTTAGGAAGCAATATGTATCTCAGGCCTGAAAAAGTTGACATTGTTAGTAAAATACGGCATTTTAAGGCATGTGTTTCGTCCACTAAATGTAAATAATAGCTATGTGCTGTATCAGTAAACTGTAGTAAATCCAGTTCTACCAAAAATTATATTCTTTATTTAGAAATAAATTCCATTAAACATAAGACAAATTCAAAATGAGGGGAAAAATTTATAAATAAATACATGTACACTCAAGCTAAAATGAAATTTTTCTTTCAGTATGTGCACATTGCATTCTAAATAAATATTAGCAACCTGAATTCATTGCATATTACAAGTATTATAAACTATAATTAAGAGGGATTTAGTCCTGATTCATAAATATTACTTATCATATGCAAATCAATATATGTGATACAATCCCTTAAAGAGCAGAGTGTTCAAAAATAACAATCTCAAAATATGTAGGAAAATTATTCACAGATCTGATCTTTACTTTTTTATAAAAATATTCTTAACAAATTAAATTTAAATAGAATGTAACTAAACATAATAAAAGCCATATATGAAAAACCCATGACTGACATCAAGTTCAATGTTAACATACAGGAACGTTTTCCTCTGGTCCAGTAATAAGGAAATGTAGCTTATTCTCACAAGTACTAAATTACACTACTTGAAGACCTAGCCAGAACAACTAGTAAAAAAAATATAAAAGGCATCCAATTTGTAAAAAAGCAGTAAAATTTTTACAGATGACATAATTATGCATAGATAGAAAACTCCATAGAATCCTCCAGTGACTATTACACATAATGAACATACATAGTAAACTTGCAGAATACAAAATCAATATACAAATATCCTTTGCATTTTCATATAAAAACAACAAACCATCAGAAAGGGAAATTAGGAAAACAATTGTGTGTATATTTATACCAAAAAGAATAACTAGGAATATATTTGTTAAGTGAAATAAAAGATCTAAACATAGATCTATAAATTATAGGTGCAAGAAATATAAGTAAACAAAATAAATAGAAAGAAATTCCCTTCTTAGGTATTGCATAAAATGTGAGGAACTATTCTAATCTATCTTTTACATGTTCAATCTCCCCTGTACTACTTATTGAGGAGAAAGTCTATTCTACATTTTATACTCTTGCTTCCATTTTCATGGGTTAATTAATCATAGTTGTGAGGGATTATATCTGGTTGCTCAATTCTCTTCTATTGATTGGTGTCTGTTTTTGAGCCAGTATCATGTAGTTTAAATTACTAAACTTTGTTGGACTGTTTAACATCAGAGAACTTTACACTATTAGATTTAATACACTTTTTCAAGGTTATTTGGCAACTCATGATCTTTGTGGTTACATATAAATTTTGAAATTATCTGTTCTATTAAATTGGAAAATCTCATGCGTACTTTGACATGAATCACACTAAATGTAGATTGCTTTGGGCAATATGGTTGTTTCAACCACATTGTTTCACATCATTAACATAAGAGATCTTCTCATTTCTTTGTATCAGTTTTAATTTCCTTCATCAATGTTTTCAATTTTTTAACGTATAGGTTTTCTCCTTATTTGTTAACTTCATTTCTATATATTCTATTCATATATATATAATTATATATATTATATTTATAAACATGTTTCCTTCACAAATACAACAGGCAGAAGGCAGTGGCAAGTCATATTCAAAGTCCTGAATGAAAGAAAGCTGTAATCTAAGATAATATATCAAGCAAGGCTATCCTTTAGAATGGAAGGAGAGATAAATAACTTCCACAAAAGCAAATACTAAAACAATTTAGCAAAAGAAAAAGAAATAATGAATGATCTACTCTGAATAATAAAGAAGCAGGATGCTATAGAAAGGAGAAAGGCATAATTAGAAAGGCAATAGTTACAATGTCTTACAATAGAATAAACATGATGTTGTAAAACAGGACATCAAAATTTTTAAGGATCAGAGAGTGAAACACGGCAATACAGAGTATTTTCTTCTTGTTTCTGTTCTCCAAAGGAGGGGTTAGAATTTGTTTTCCTATCAGTTAAAATAAAAATATATAGTAATGTGTCAATATACATACAAAACAGGGAAACCATAAGTCAAAAGCTTTCAATGAAGTCACAAATGCAAAAAGAAACCAAGATAATAAAAGAAAACATATCACGCCACAAAAAGAAAATGAAATGAACAAAAAGGAAAGACCAAATTAACTGGAAAATGAAGTTCAAAATGGAAATAAACAACAGTCAATAAATAATTATCACAAATGTTAATGGACTCAGTGCTTCAATTAAAAGATATATATTGTCAGATGGGACAATATAACAAGACCTTTCATTATGAAGCATACAAGAGTCCCACTTTAGTAAGAGGAACACATATTAATTGAAAGTCAGAAGATGGAAAAATATATTCCATTCAAATGGACATGATAAGAAGGCAGGACTAGCAGTACTGACTTCACACAAAATAGACTTTACAACAAAAGGCCATAGAGAAAGATAAACAAGGACATGATATAATGATTAAAGGAGCAATAAAAAATGAGGGTATTAAACTCATTAAGATGTATGCACTCAATATAGGAGCACCTAAATACATAAAGCAAATACTAATAGATAAAAAGGGAGAAATGGATGGGAACACAATAAAAGTAGGAGACTATAACTCCCCATTACCATCACTAGATGGGCCTTTCAGACTGAAAATTAATAAGGGAAGAAAGATACAAAAAGATACGATAAAATAATTAGAGTTTGCTGATATTTTCAAACAGTACCCTTCCCCAAAACAGAATATACATTCTTTTCTAGTTCACATGGAATATTTTCTAGGAAAGATTATGTACTCATTCGCAGAAGAATCTTCAATAAATTTAAGAAGATAAAACTTATTTCAAACATCTTTTCTGAGTATAATAACATGAAACAAAATTTCTTCACAGAAAAAGAGGGAGAGAAAATTACAGCATGTAATTTAAATACCATGGTACTATAAAAAGTGGGGGAGGTGAAGAAGTAAAAGGAGAAATTAAAAAATATCTTAAGAAATATGTCAAAACACTACACAAAGTCTATGGAAAACAGTTAAAGCAGGCTTAAGAGGGAAGTTCATAGTGAGAAGGCCCTCCTCAAAGTAGAAGAGCAACTTCAAATAAATAATCAAACATTCTATGTAAACTAATCATGAACGAAGAGCAAACAAAACCAAAAGTCAGCAGAAAGTGAGAAATAAGAAAGACCAAGGAAGAAATAATTGAAATACACATTAAAAAAGAGAAAAAATTAATCAAACTCTTTTTTGAAATAGTAAACATAATTGACAAAACTATGGACAGGCTCACCAACAAGAAAAGATAGAGAACACAAATAATATATAAAATGAAAATGGAGAAACTAAAAAGAGTAGCACAAATTTGCATAATGTCATAAGAGAATACCATGAGGAACTGTATGGAAACAAACTGGATAACCAGGAAGTAATGGAGAAGTTTTGGAAACACTCAGCCCACCAATATT
The DNA here is from genome assembly GCF_048564905.1 of Vicugna pacos. NCBI lineage: Eukaryota > Metazoa > Chordata > Mammalia > Artiodactyla > Camelidae > Vicugna > Vicugna pacos. The sequence goes on from NW_027328741.1 coordinate 42,662,482, forward strand.
GCATCAAGAAGGAATTAACCATTTGAACAGACAGATCACCAGAAGTGGAATAGAATTATCAATAAAATAAAAATTCTCTGCAAACAAAAATTCAGACTCAAATAGCTTCAATGGGGTAATGACCAAACATACAAAGAAAAATCCATACCAGTTCTCCTCAAACTCTTCCAAAAGGTTGATATGGAGAGAGTACTCCCAAACTCACACTGTAAGGCCAACATTAACCTGATACCAAAACCAAAGACACTACCTCAACAGAAAACTATAGGCCAATATCATTGTTAAACATAGATGTAAATGTCCTTAAGAAAGTATTAACAAACAGAATCCAACAGCACGTAAAAAAGATCATACACCATGGTCAAGTTAGGTTCATCCCAGGAACACAAGGATGGTTTCACTTATGCAAATCAAACAATAAATTGTGATACAACATACCAATAACAGAGAGAACAAAAAAACCACATGATCTTCTCAGTAGATGCAGAGAAAGCATTTGATAAAAATTAACACCTATTTGCAATAAAAGTTCTTATCACAGTGGGCATAGAGGGACCATATCTCAACATAATTAAAGCTATTCATGACAAATATATAGCCAGCAAAATGCTCAATGGTGAAAAACTGAAACGCTTCCCACAAAAACCTGAGATAAAACAAGGTTGCTCATTCTCACAATTTCAATTCAATATAGTATTGGAAATCCTAGCCACAACGATCAGGCAAGGAAAAGAAATAAAAGGATTCATACTGGAAAAGAAGAGATAAAATTGTCATGGTATGCAGATATGACACTATATATAGAAAACTGTAAAAGCTCCACAAAAAATTACTTAGGCTGAAAAATGAACTGGGCAATATAGAGAGACTAATGTACAAAAAAATGCATTTCTTTTCACTAACATTGAATCAACAGGAAAACAAAGTATAGAGTCAACCGCTTTTATAACTGCAGCCAAAACTATAAAATACTTAATAATACATCTGACAAAGGAGGTGAATGGATTATATATGGAGAACTAGAAAACATTGATTGAGGAAATCAAAAAAGATTTGAAGAATTGAAAACATACCCAATGGTCTCGTAATGGAAGCAACAAATTGGTTAAAATGGTCATACTGCCCAAGGAAATCCCCAGGCTTAATGTGATTTCCTATCAAATTATGCAAAACTTTTCTTTTTGGGACTGAAGAAAATGATCCTAAGATTTAAAAAGAGTCAAAATAGATCCATAATAACCAAAGCAATATTAATGAAGAAGAAAGAGGCTGGAGGAATAAACCACCAGGTCTCCATAAACTATTGAAGACCTACAATAATCAAAATGATATGATATTGGTACAGAAACAGGCATATGGACCAATGAAACAGAATAGAGGGCCTAGGAATAAATCTACAGGCCTATGTCCTATTAATCTTTGACAGAGTAGCCAAGAATATGACAGAGAAAAGTCCATCTCTTCACCAACTGGTTTTGGGAAAAGTGGATACCAGCATCAGAGCAATGGAATTAGAACAATCCTTCACTCCATACACAAGAATAAACTCAAAATGACTTGAAGACTTAAATGTAAGGCAAGACAAAGTAAATCTCCTAGAAGTAAACATAGGCAAAACACTCTGAGATAAATCTCAGCAATGATCTCCTAGAACAGCCTACCCAGGTAATGGATGTGAGAGCAAAATTAATAAATGGGACCTAATTAAACTTATAAGCTTTTGCACAGCAAAGGGAACCATAAACAAAGCAAAATGACAACCTATAGGATTAAAGAAAATATTTAGAAATGATGCAACTGACAAAGTCTTAATTTCTAAAATATAAAGACTTCATACAATGTAATAATAATAAAAAAACCCAAGAAACCCAATCTGAAAATGGGCAGAAGCCCTAAACAGGCAATTCTCCAATAAAGAAATACAAATACCACATAAATATATGAAAAAAAATTTGCTCACTATCATTATCAGAGAAGGGCTATACAAAACTATAATGAAGTATCTCCTCACAATAGTCACCAATGGCAATCATTCAAAATTCCACAAACATTAAGTGCTGGGGTAGCTGTGGAGAAAGGGGACTCTCCTTCACTGTTGGAAGGAAAGTAGTTTGGTGCAGTCATTGTGGAAACCAGGATGGGGAGTTCTCAAAAGAAAAAAAATAAACTTAACATACAATCCAGCAATCACACTTCTGGGTATATATCAAAGGGAACCCTCATTCAAAATGTCACCTGCACCCCAATGGTATTAGCAGTGCTATATACAACAGCCACGACATGGAAGCACCCTTATTGTCCAACAACAGATGAGAGTATTCAGAAGTTATGCCGTATTTACACAATGGAATAATATTCTGCAATAAAAAATGATAAAACAATGACATTTTCAGCAAAATTGTTGTCCCCAAAAAGTGTCATTCTAATTGAAGAAAGCCAGAAATAGAAAGAAAAATAATATATGACAGGACAGATGAGAAACTTCAAAAAAAATTTGGATGTGAACACTATGATTTCCTCTACAAAACTGAAACACACTCACAGATCTACTAAACAATTTTATGATTATTGCGGAAAGGGGCTATGAGAGGATATATTTGGGATCTGTATATTCATAAATTTTTTTCACTATACATAAAAACAGATTTTTTCTAAATTTCTCTTTTATGACAGAGGGCAGTAAGTTAAACATTGTGAAGTAATTTTTAATAGGCACACAAATATATGCATGCACGCGGACAATGTGAAATACACCACAGATTGACACATTGTAAATGGCAGTACTTCAATGATAAATAAATGAATAAATATGTAAATAAATAAATAAAATAAATAATAACTAAATAAAAATATTTAATAATAAATGAAATACAAATATTCACACTACTTAACTTCACACCTCAAGGATCTAGGAGAAAACAGAAAGAACAAAAAGAAAACTGAATGAATGAGAGTAAGGCAAATAAGCAGAGAAACAATTGAAAAGATAAAAGAAAAACCTAAGTCTGTTCCTTTTAAACATAAACTGGACAAACGTTTAGGTTGGCAAAGAAAATAAAGACTCAAATAAAATTAGAAATAACAGAGAAGATATTACCACTGATGTTGTAGAGATGCAAAGCATCTTAAGAAATTACCACTAGCCAACGAATTGAATGACCTAGAACAAAAGACAAATTCCCAGAAACATATGTCTTTGAATACTGAATCAAGAAGAAATCAGAAAGATAATAGAGCAAAAGTGTGTTTGGGTAAGTCAATAATCCAAACTTCCAAAACCAGAAAAAAATTTACAAGACGACATTACTGGAGAATTCTCTCATACATTTGAAGACAAGTTTTCACCAATTCTTACCCAAATCTTCCAAGAATTTGAAAGGGGTGAAAGATTCCAAAAATGTTTTTTGATGTGAGTTTTATTTGATTAGCAAGCAAGAAAGGACATTATATGCAAAATATAGAATATTATCCCTGATGAACATATGTGCCAAAATTCTCAACAAAACACAAGCAAAATGAATTTAACAACACATTTAATGTATCATAAACATACGTGAGTAAAGGGATAAATCCCTGGGTTTAAGGATACTTCAAAATATTCAAATCAATAAAGGTGACATGCCACACTAACAGAATAAGTAAAAGAATTCACATAAACATCTCAACACGTGCAGAAAGTGCATTATATATAATGCAACATCCTTTTAAGATACTCCCAACAAATTAAATTAACCCTGTCAGTGGCACGATATCATATACACACAAACACTGTGTGGAGAGCAGCGGAGCAGTTCTCTTTTTATTGATTCTTAGAGAAAGGGTTTATATAGGACATGCACAACGCCTCACATATAATCTAAGTTATAACAATGTTAATAATCTTTAGCTATTTATGTTCCCATGCTCCTGCAGTAAGCACAAGTTATTAAATGATCAAGGATTGTTGTAAAGTTCATCACGGAACTTCATTGATTAGGCCATCTCTTAACCAGACGGCTCTGCTTGACTTAGGATGTCCTCCTGTGAGGAACTTACCCAGCATAAGCTATCCAGCCACCCATACTGGATACATTGAGTAGGCCATTTCTTATCCAGCCTGCATATGTGACATTCCTCACAGCTTGTTTATCAGTTCAGCCCATGGGCTTATTCTCTAGAGCCTTCAGACAGGGGCCTACAAACCCAACATCCCTTGACAGAAAAATGGATGAAAAAATTTGATGTATATATGCAATGGAATCAATACTTTGCATTCCTATCAACAGTGTCCACGGTGTTACATTTTCTCCACAAGTTCACCAAGATTTATTTCTTTTCTTTTTCATGAGAGCTTTCTGACAAGTGTGAGGACTTGTCTCATTTTTGGTTTATGACTTTCCGAATAATTTATAACTCTGAACACATTTTCATGTGTCATATAGCCAACTCTATGTTTTCTACAGAAAATTAATTCAGATCTACATATTCAGCTCTTATGGACTTTTTTTTAATTGGATTGTTTGCTTTTTTTGTTGTTTTTTGGGGGTAAGAATTTGCCATATATTTTGGATATTAACCCTTGATTGGAAATTATCACTTGGAAATATGTTCTACCATTGTGTTGGTTGACTGTTCATTTTATTGATCATTTCTTCTGCAGAGTAAATCTGTTTATTGTGACACAATCACATTTTCTTAGTTTTACTGCTGCTTCCCATGCCAGAGGAAACATTTGCAGAATCAAATTAAGTCCAATATCAGAGCGTACTTCTTATATTTTACCCTAGGATTCTCTAATTTCCAGTTTTATGTTTTATATGCCCAGGAGTGGGATTGCTATGTCATATGATAAGTCTATTTTTATTATTTAAAGGAACTTCCATACTGTTTCCAAAGTTGTTGCACCAAATTTGATTCCCACAAAGAGTGTTGGAGAGTCCCTTTTTCTCCACAATCTCCCCAGTCTTTATTGTTTTTAGACATTTGGATGACAGCCCTTCTCACTAGTGTGAGGTAAATCATTATTTTATTTTTGTCTTGCCTTTGTATAATGATTAGCAATATGAGCATGTTTTTATGTTCCTGTTTGTTATTTGTGTGTCTTTTTTAGGGAATTGTCTTCTGCTAATTTTCTGGCTGAGTTGTTTGTAGATTTTTGGAATGGTGTTGTATGAACAATTTGTGTATTTTAGAAATTAGCCAATTTTTGATTGCATTGTTACTTAATGGTTTCTCCCATTTGGAAGTTCATCTTTTCATTTTGTTTATTTTGCTGTTTAGAAGCTTTTAAGTTTAATTAGGACCTATTTGTTTATTTTACCTTTATTGTTTTCAGCTTGGGAGTGTGACATAAGAAAATTTTGCTACAATTATTGTTTTGTTTTGCCTATGTTAGATTCCAGAAGTTTTATTGTGTCATGTATTAGATTCCGATATTTAAAACATTTTGAATTTATTCTTGTACAATGTGAGGGATTTTTCTAATTTCATTGATTTACATGTAGCTGTCTAGCTTTCTCAACATCACTTGCTGAAATCTGTCTTTAAGGCATTGTATATTTTTGTTTCCTTTGTCGTGGTTTAGTTGACCATATTTGTGATGTTTTATTTTCGCCTCAGTGCTCTGCTCCAGTGATATAGGTGTTTGTTTGTTTTCCAGTATTGTGCTGTTTTGATTACTGTATTTTTCTCATATATTCTGAGATCTGGGAGAGTTATGGGTTATGCTTCCAACATTGTTCTTTTTCCTCATTGTTCCTTTTCAGTTCTAGTTCTTTTGCAGTTCCATACAAATCATAGAACTGATTTAGTTCTGTGGAAAATATCATGTATTTCGATCTGAATCACTTTATATCTGTAGACATACTTTGTAGCATGTATAATTTAACAATATTAATTCCTCTAAACTAAGACCTTGAGATTTCTTTCCATTTCTTTGCATCATCTTCAAATTTCTTTATCAGTGTCCTATAGATTTTATTATCTTGGATTTTCCATAAGTTTTTCATTTTTTGATCTGATTTCATATAGATATTTTATAATTATGGAATATTTCATTGTTAGTATAAAGAAATGTAACTGTTTTTGTATATTAATCATGAATCATGCTACTTTGCTAAATGTCTTAATTAGTTTTAGTTGTTCTGGTGTGGAGAATCTTTAGGTATCTCTGTATAGATTATCATGTCACCTAAAATAGTAACAGTTTTACTTCATTCAATCCAACTTCAATAAATTTTTTTCTTCTCCGATTGCTGTTGCTAGGACTTCCCATACTGTGTATAACAGAAATGGTGAAATTGGGCATCCTTGTCTTATTCCTTAATTTGGCTTTCAGTTATTCACTTTTGCGTATTATACTGTCTGTGTGTTTGTAAGTAATGACTTTAGTTATGTTGAGATATATTTCCTGAATCCTACTTTGGTAAGAGTTTCCTGTTGTTGTTGCTGTTGTTGTTGTTGTTGTTGTTGTTGTTGTTGTTGTTGTTGCTGTTTTAATGAATAAATGTTGAATTATTTGAAATACTTTTTATGAATTTATTGGGATGACCACGTCGTTTTCTCTTTTCCTTTTGTTAATGTGGTTTATCAAATTGATTGATTTGTGTATGTTGAAATCCTCTTGTGACCCTACAATTAATCCAATTTGATCATGGTGTATCATTCATTTTTGGTATTGCTGGATTTAGTTTGCTAATAATACTTCATAGAATTTTTGCATCTTAATCTATCAAATTTATTGGCTTGAAGTTCCCTTTGCCTGTAGTTTGTTTGTTGGCTATGCTATTAAGGTGATGAATTCTTCATAGAATTAATTTGGGAGTTTCCTTCATCTGCATTATTTTTGAATAGTTTCAGAGTATAAGTTCTGCTCTGTATTTTTGTACAGTTTTCCACAGTATTTGTTTAAATCTGCACTTCTTTTTAACGATTTTTTTAAAAGCAGTTACTTTCTTCTAGTAAACATTTTTTTCAAATTATTTTTTTCTCCTGATTTCTGTCTCTTTCTAGACATTTGTCTATATCTTCTAAGTTCCCCAGTTTATTCAAATCTAAGTGTTGACCAAATGATCCCTTTGTTGTATATCTGCGGTAACAATAGTTATTTCTCTTCTTTTATTTCTTACTTTATTTCTTTGGAGCATCTCTCTTTTCTTCATGATGCACCTGGCAAGAAGTTTTTTTGATTTTGCTTATCTTAAAAAGAAAACAAAAAAAATCTTTGGTTTTACTGCTCTTTTGCAGAGTTTTCTTTTTCTCTCTAATGTATATTTACACCTGTAATATTTAGGTTAATTTTTTCTATTTTTTTAAGTTTTCTTTATTGATTTACAGTCATTTTACAAAGTTGTCTCCAATCCCTGTGTTAGCAAAATTTTACTGTTCCAATGAAAAAATATACATTTGTTGTCCCATTTTTTCCACTGTGGGCTTCTGTAAGAACTTTTATATTCTTCCCTTTGCTATACAGTACAATCCTGTTTATCTATTCTACAATTTAGACCTCCCAGTCTATCTCTTCCCACCCCCGGCCCCCTTGGCTAACAGAACCTTGTATTCTATATCTGTGAGTCTATTTCTGTTTTGTATTTGTGCTTTTTTTGTTTTGTTTTTAGATTTCACTGATGAGCCATCTAATATGTTATTTTTCTTTCCCTTTCTGGCTTACTTAACTTAGACTGATTTTCTCCTGGACCATCCATGTTGCTGAAAATAGCGTTATGTTGTCACTTTATATGGCTGAACAGCATTCCATTGTATAAATATACCACCTCTTCTTTATCCAGGCAACTGTCGATGGACATTTAGGCTTTTTCCATGTCTTGGCTATTGTAAATAATGCTGGCTATAAATATTCGGGTGCAGGTGTCATCCAGAAGTTGGGTTCCTTCATGATTTATGGCCAGGACCGGGATTCCTTGGTCATATGATAAGTCTATTCCTAGGCTTTTGAGGAATCTCCATCCTGTTTTCCACAGTGGCTGCACCAATCTGCTTTGCCACCAGCAGTGAAGGAAGGTTCCCTTTTCTCCACGGCCTCTCCAGCATTTGCCATTTGTGGATTTTTGAATGATGGCCATTCAGATTGGTGTGAGTTGATACCTCATTGTAGTTTTGATTTGCATTTCTCTGATAATCAGATATTGAGCATTTTCTGATGTGCCTTTTGATCATTTGTATGTCTTCCTTGGAAAATTTCTTGTTTAGGTCTTCTGCCAATTTTTGCATTGGGTGATCTGTTTTTTCTTATTCAGTTGGATGCCCTGCTTATATACTGTGGAGATCAAGCCTTTGTCGGTTTCATATTAAGATTTTTTCCCATTCCGTAAGTTGTCTTTTTGTTTTACTTTTCGTTTCTTTACTGTGCAGAAGCTTGTAAGTTTCATTAGGTCTCATTTGTTTATTCTTGCTTTTATTTCTTCTACGAGAAAATTTACGAGACTTATGTCAGATACTGTTTTGCCTATAGTTTCCACCAGGAAGTTTACTCCATCTTGTCTTATGCATAAGTCTTTGGTCCTTTCTGAGTTTACTTTTGTGTATGGTGTTCTAGCTTCATTGGGAGTGTTCTAGCTTCATTGATTTACATGCTGCTGTCCAGTTTTCCCAACACCAGTTGCTGAAGAGACTGTCTCTCATCCATTGTAATTTCTTTCCTCCTTTTTCTAAGATTAATTGACCTAAAGTTTGTGAGTCTATTTCTGGGCTCTCTATTCTGTTCCATTGGCCTATATGTATCTTTTCCTACCAATACAGTGCTGTCATGTTGTCTGTAGCTCTGCAGTATTATCTGAATTGTTAGCGTTAAGAATTGCCACTGATTTTTAAACCTTAATCTTATAACCTGCTACATTGCTAAATTCTTCAATAAGCTGTAGTATTTTTTGTCTGGATCTTGTATGGTTTTCTATATATAGTAGCATATTATCTGCATATAGAAAGACTTTTACCTCTTCCTTTCCAATTTTCATCCCTTTTACTTCTTTCCTTTCTTGGATTTCTGTGGCTAGGTCTTCCAAGACTATGTTGAGTAGGTGTGGTGATAGTGTGCATCCTTGCCTTGTCCAAGATTTTAGTGGTAAGACTTTGGCTTTCTCAACATTCAGTACTATGCTGGCTGTAGGTTTGTAATCTATAGCTTTTATGATGCTGAGATATGTTGTTCTATGCCCAATTGGTTGAGAGTTTTTATCATAAGTGTGTGTTGAATTTTATCAAATATTTTTCCTGCATCTATTGAGATGATCATGCGGTTTTGGTCCTTTGTCTTGTTGATGTGCTGTATTACATTGATTGATTTGCATATGTTGAACCACCCCTGTGTCTCTGGCATGATCCCCACTTGGTCATGATGTATAATCATTTTTCTGTATTTTTGGATTCTATTCACTACTATTTTGGTGAGAATATTGGCGTCTGTGTAAATCAGTGATATTGGCTTATAATTTTCTTGTTTGGTATTGTCTTTGACTGTTTGTGGTATCAGGGTAATTGTGGCTTCATAGAATGACTTTGGGAGTATTCCTTCCTTTTCAGTCTTCTGGAAGATTTTGAGAAGGTCTGGTATGAGTTCTTCTATGCATGTTTGGTGGAATTCCTTAGTGATGCCGCCCGGTCCTGGACTGTTATTTGTAGGGAGGTTTTATATTTCTATTTTGATTTCATTTCTTGTGCTCTGTTTCTTCAAGGGGTCAGTTTTTCTTGATTCAGTCTTGGTGGACAGTATGTTTCCAGTAACTTGTCCATCTCCTCTAGATTATCTATTTTGGTTCAATATACTTTTCATAATAATCTCATATGATATTTCTGTATTTCTATTTTATTAGTTGTAATTTCTCCATTCTCCTATCTTACTGTGATTATTTGTGCTCTCTCTTTTTTCTTCTTTTTGAGTTTGACCAGAGGTGTGTCGATTTTATTTACTTTTTGGAAAAGCCAGCGTTTGGATTTGTTGATTATTTTCCTATGGTATTTTAAACTCTATTTTATTTACTTCCTCCACAATATTTATGATTCCCTTCCTTCTGCTGCCTTTTGGGTTTTTTGTTCTTCTTTACCTGGTTCATTCTCCTGATGGGATAAATTGTTTATTTGTTATTGTTCTTCTTCTTTGAGGAAGGCCTGTACCACTATAAACTCCCCTCTCAACACAGCCCTTGCTGTGTCCCATAAATTTTGTGTGGTTTTGCTTTCATTTTCTTTTGTCTCAAGGTAATTTTCAATTTCAACTTTGATTTCTTCTTTGACCCATAGGTTTTTTAATAACATATTGTTTAATCCCCATGTTTTCCTTTTGTTCTCCTTTGCTTCTCTGTTGTTGATTTCTAGCTTCATGGCATTGTGGTCAGTAAAGTTGCTTAAGGTAATTTCAATCTTCTTAACATTGCTGAGGTTTCTTTTGTGCCCAAGTATATCATGAATCCTGGAAAATGACCCATGTGCACTTGAATAGAATGTATATACTATTTTGTAGGGGGTACAATGCTCTGCAAACGTCCACCAAGTGTAATATTTTTCTTGTTTTATTTAACTTCTCTGTTGCCTAATTTATTTTCTATCTCAATGATCTCTCCTGTGATGTTAATGCAGTTTTGAACTCTCCAACTATGATTAGATTCCCATTACTATCCCCCTTTATATTTGTTACTAATTATTTCATGTACTTAGGTAGTCCTCTATTTGGTGCATATGTATTAACAATTGTGCTATCCTTAACTTTTATCACTCCTTCAATCATTATAAAATGTCCTTCTTTATCTTTATGGCCTTTGTTTTAAAGACTATTTTGTCTGAAGTCAGAACTGCAACAACTGTTTTTTGGCTTTTCCCATTGTATGGAATACCCTATTCCATCCTTTCACTCTCAATGTATATGTTTCCTTCTTGCTGAAGTGGGTCTCTTGTATGCAGCATATTGAAGGATCTAGCTTATTATCCAGTCTGCCACTCAATGACATTGACTGGAGCATTTAGTCCATTAACATTTACAATAATCCATGATATGTTTGTGTTTATTGCCATTTTGACCTTATTTTTGCAGTTGATTTGGTATTTCCTCTTTGTTCATTTGATCTTCCTTTTTTGGCTTGGTCATTTTCCTTTGCATTGTCGTGGAATTTATTTAGTTTTAGTTACTCCCTGAATATGTTTTTGTCTTGTTTTTACCCTTTTATATAAGTCTATTAGACCATTAGTATAACTGATATTATTAAACTGATAGTAACATGATCTCAAAACCATCCTACTGAGAACAAAATATTTTAAAAAGAAAGACCCCCCAAAAATTCTCTATTTTCCTTCCTCCCTTTCCTACTCTCCATGATTTATATGTATTTTTTTAAAAAAATTTGTGTTTATTTTACATGTAGTTCATGAGTTATCACCTTTCCAGCTGTGAGTTTCACATGTCTGTAGCATCCTGCTGCTTTTGCTTTTAGAGTGGACCTTTCAATATTTCTTTAATCATGGGTCTAGTGTTGCTAAACTCTTGTAGCTTTTTCTTGTCTGTGAAATTATTTATGTCTCCTTCTACCATAGTAGATAGCCTTGCTGGTTAAAGTATTCTAGGGTATATCACTTTTTCATTCAGGACTTTGAATGTATCTTGTCACACCCTTCTCTTCTGTAGTATTTGTGTTGTGAAATCAGCTGTGAGCCTTATGGGGATTCCCTTGTAACTCACTCTTTGCTATTCTCTTGCTGCCTTTAGGATCATTTCTTTCTCCCTGACTCTGGCCATCTTATTTATATGTCTTGTTGTGGGTTTATTTGAGTTCTTCCTGTTTGGGACACACTGAGCTTCCTTTACTTGGATATCTGATTCCTTTTTTCAGTTTGGGTAGTTCTCAGGTATGATTTCTTCAAACACCTTTGCAATCCCCTTTGATCTTTCCTCCTCTTCTGGAAATTTAATCATGCCAAGATTTCCATGCTTTCTATTATTCCATAGGCCTCAATGATTATTCATTTGTTTCTCGTTGTTTCTCTTGTAGCTTTTCTGATTGGGTGTTTACTATTTTCCTGTCTTCTTAGTCACTAATTCATTCCTCTGCATTATCTAGTCAGCTTTGTGACCCCTTTAAGTCATTCCTCATTTCAGTCAATGGGTTTACCTATTCTACTCCGCTCTTCTTTATAGCTTCCATTTCGTTTTTAACATATTTTATATCTCTAAACTCTATCTTTTATTTCCTTCATTAATTTGATCACTCCTCTTTTGAAATCTTGATCTAGCAGGATATTGATGTCTATTTCACTGATTGTACTTTCAGGGGATTTCTCTTGTTCTTTTAATTGGGAGTGGTTTGTCTGCTTCTTCATCTTGCTCCTACCTCTCTGGCACTGTGGTTTATGGAGTATCAGTTATCTACTGTGGTCCTAAAGGAGTTTATCTACCTAATGCCTCTGTAGTAATACAGCTAAAAAAGAGAAAAAAGAGAGAGGGAGACAAAGAATTTTAAAGAAGGGGAAACAAGTGTTTGAAGACATTGTATAAAATATAAGAGAAGAGCAAGTTGAAGCAGAGTTTTGAAAAATAATAAAAATAAATATATTTTTAAAAAATTTCAATGGGATTTAAAAGGGGGTATATATAATTGCCTAAGAAGTAAAAATTAAGAGGGTATGAGAAAATGGAACAGGTTAAAACAGATTAAAACAAGGGGGTGGTCAGTGTGTCCTGGAGACTGTGTACTTTTAATGTGAAATATTTCTGTATTAATCCTGTTTTGGAAGCTCAGCTTGCTTTTTCCAGAGGCCCTCCATTGGATCCCTCATCTGTGCAGCTCCCAGTGCCTGTCAGCAAGCAGATCACTCCTACTCCCAAATCTGGTCCTGGAACAGCTCTCTTTACTGTGGGCTGTCTTGTCACTGCCCTGACCGAAGCCCCAGTCTCATGTTTGACTGACCAGGCAGGAGTGGGCATCAAGCCCTCTCCCAGCCACATGGTCAGGAGCTGTGTTCCAACCCAAAAGCTGGTGGACCATCAGCACCGTAAGGGTGCTATTCTCTCCACTGCTATATGCCCTGTCACTGGTCTGGGCCAAAACCCAGCTCCTAGTTTGCCTTGGCAGAGCAAGTTCTCTGAAGAAATAGGACAGAAATATCTTATCTGCCTCAGGCTGTAGACAAGTCCCCATCTAGTGATTGAGACTGCTAATCCTTAGGAGTGAATGCAGGTTTTGCTCTCACTGCTGCCAGGGTGCAAAGTTCCAGTGGATATGGTGGCTGTGTCTGAGCCCCAGATCTCTTGTCCTAGATAATTTTGTGGATTTTCAGAGATTCCGAATGCACCTTTCCCCTCCCAGGGCTAGTCTGCCCTGTTGTTTAATGAAGGGCCCTGGTTGTTCTGCCCTGTGTACCCACAGCAATGGTACACAGTCCCCTCCATTCCCCCAGGCTGCCTCAGTGCAGCCGTCCTCATCTTCTACCCAGCTCAGGCAGCATTGCCCTGCTCCAAGCTGCCAGGAAGCCTCTTGGTCTGGGTGTCACAGGGATCCTCTGTGCCTGTTTAGCTTAGTACTGTCAGTCAACTTATACTCTATAGAGGTCCAATTCTTGGAGTCTCCCACTCCATCCTGCTGAACTCACAGTTGGAGAGGGGAGACCCAGTGAATGGGCACCAGTCCTTTTTGCTGCTCCCTCCCTGTGGTACCTGTCCCAATCTGTTTTGCCTTTTCTTCTTTCTGTCTTCATGTTCTTCTACCAGATTTTTTGCATCTTTATCTTTTGAGGAGGACAATGTTCTATCAGAGTTCTGCAAGTACTCTGGTTAGCTGAGTAGGTCTGTGGATGTGAGTCTTGGTGCATTTGTGGGAAAGGGTGAGCTATGAGCATCCTTCTGCTCCACCATCTTTGCTTCCCTCACAAAAAGTCTCACTTTATGGTGGAAGATTAACACAATCAGTAAAAAGATGGAAAAGATGTTTCATGGAAATTACAGGAAAGTCCAGTTTGCAATGCTCAAGTCATACAAAATACATTTTAAAATAAGGGCCACAATGAAAGATAAATATGAGATTACATAAAGAAAAAGAGATCAATATAAAAAGAGTATTACACTCATTAAATTATATATGGACCAAAAACCATACATACAAGTATAAAAAGAAATACTAGTAGACATGAAGAAATTAATTCATTATAAAACAATAATAGTAGATGGGTTGAACACCTCACTATTCTGATGGCCATATCATCCTGAAATAATATCTGTAAGGAAACAGAGTTCTTAATGACATAATAGATCATTTGAACCTAACTGATCTAACGGACACTGCATCAGAAAAAGAGAACACATAAATTTCTCAAGTGTACACAGGATGTTATCTAAGGAATTAACCACATATTATTCATGAAATGAGCCTCAGGAACTTTAAGCAAATATAGATTACAGCAAGTATTTTTCCATACACAAAATGAATCTATGCATCAACTCTAGAAAGAAGAACAGGAAAAGCACAAACATGAGATTAAACATCATCCTTTAAAAAAATAAAATAAAACAAGGTCAATGATGAAATCAAAGAGGTAACAAAATCATACCTGGATACAAATTACAATGAAAACACAGCTTCATCAAATGTATGGGACGCAGCAAAGGCAAATCTAAGAGGGAAGTTTAGAACAATTGAGGCCTTCCACAAGGAAAAATAAACCCTCACCCAAAGGATAAACTTACCACCCAAAATTACTAGATATTAAAACAAACAAAACACAAAGGCAGTAGAATGAGTAATTTTTAATTATTAGGTTGAATATAAATAAAATAAAAATTAAAAATAAATTAAAATTTATAAAATCAACAGCTATTTTTTCTTAAAATTATTAACAAATTGATAAGCATTTAGCCAGGCTTCTCAAGAAATACAGACTTGACCCAGCAAAGTAATAAATGAAATATTAGAAATAATTTCTGAGAGTACAGTAATACAAAGATTATGAAAACACTCTGAGCAGTTACATGACAACCAACTGGACGACCTTAAAGAAATGGACAACTTTCTTGAAACGTACAGCGTGCCAACACTGAATAAAATGAAACCTGAAAACTTGAAAAGAGCAATCAGTTTAATTTAAAAAAAATCTATAGTTTTATAAACACCCCTTGAACAAAATGCCTGGATGCCTTCATTAAAACCTCTTTCCTCTCAACTATTTCAAAAAATGTATTAGGAAGAAAAATTCCCAAATTTATTCTATGAGTACACCAATACCATGATAACAAAAACAGAAAAAGACACTACCAAAAAAAAGAAATTAAAATGTAAAGCCAATATCCTTGATGAATATACATTTAAAAATCCTCAACAGAACATCAACAAATTAATCCAGCAATACATAGAAAGGATTAAACACGATGATAAGTTGGATTCCTTCCAGAGTCACAGGGATGGTTCAACATACGCAAGTTAATCAGCATGACACATATTTAATAAAGGAAGGACAAAATTCACAGGACCATGTCAATACACACAGAAAAAGCATTAGACAAAATTCAAGATACATTAGTGATCAGAACTCTCATGAAAGAGAGTATAATGGAAACATCCCTCAGCATACTATAGGCCATTTATAACAATTTATAATACTTAGGGGAAAAGCTGAAAGCCTTCAGGGTAAATTCGGGAACAAGACAAGGATTCCTACTCTCAGCACTTCTGTTCCATAGTAAAAGAAGAAAGGAAAAGGAAAGAAAAAGAAGAAAAAGAAAGGCAAAATGGAAAGAAAGAGGCAAAATTGGCACCAGTACTGATGACATAACAATCTACATAGAGTCCTTAGGGCTCCACACAGACTAATATCAACAATAAATAATTTCAATGAGGGAGTAGGGTACAATATTAATGTAAAGTTGTCTCTTGCATTTCTACACGTTAATCATGAGATACCCTAAAATGGACTTTGAAAGCAATACTATTTAAAATCTCATTCCCCCGAATACCTTGGATTAAATGTAACCACATATACAAAAGATCTAAACACTGAAAATTAAAAAACATTGACAAAGAAATTAAAAATGTTTCAAAAAAATGGAATGATGTCTTGTGCTCTTGGATTGAAGGAGTTAATATTGTTAACATGGCCAAACAACACAAGGAAACCTACAGATTTAATGCAATTCCTGTTATGAAGCTGTAGTATTTCCCACAGAAACAGAAAATAAATAACTCTGTTTTAAATGAAACCATTAAATATTGTGAAAATGATCTTGAGGAAAAACAGCACATCTGGAGGTATAAACCTCCCAGATTCCTTTCTATACTACAAAGCTACAGTAATAAAAACAGCATGGCATTGGCACAGAGATATAATCAATAAAATCAGATAGCCTAGAAATTATTCCACACACCTATGAGCAATAAATCAATGATAAAAGATGCAAGACTACACAATGGAGAAAAGACAGTCTTGTCAATGGATGGTGTTTGTAAAGCTGGACATCTAAATGTAAAACAGTGAAATGAGAGCATTCCCTGACATCATATAAAAAAATAAACTTCAAGTTTATTAAGGACCTAAATGTAAGACCTGATTCTATAAAACTGCTAGAAGTGTATATAGATGATAAACTGTTGGATATATGTCATAGGAATAATTTCTTATATTAGTCTCCTAAGGCAAAAGAAATAAAAGAAAATTAAGCAAGTGAGACCTAAATAAACTTGAAAACTTCTGCACAGCTAAGGACACTTTGAATGAAATGAAAACACTGCCTAAGTAATTGGAAAACATATTTGCAAATAATGCAGGTGACCAGGGGATAATAGATGTAAGTTAATAGATGTAACATGGATTTAGGTTACAGAACTCAATCTGAAAAACAAAAACCCAATCAAAAAAAGAGCAGAGTACCTGAGTTAATATTTTTCCAAAGAAAACATACAGATGAGTAACAGGCAAGTGATAAAAATTCTCAACATTACTAATTATTAGTTAATAGCAGTTCAAAACCACAATGAGGTATCACTTCACACTGGTCAAATGGCTATTATCAAAAAGTCTACAAATAGAACTGTTGGAGATGTTGTGGAAGAAACAAATCTCTTGTATATCTTGGTAGGAATGTAAATTGGTATAATTTCTATGGAAAACAGTATTCAGATTTTTAAATCCTAAAACAGAACTACCATATGAAACAGTAACATCTCTCCTAGGAAAAATCTGGGGAAGAAACCCTAAATTGAGAAGAACCAATGTTCACAACAGCACTGTTTATAACATGCAAGACAGGGAAGCAATCCAAAAGTCCACAGTAGACTATGGACTTAGGAAGATATGGAGAAGAGACAAGATGGCGGAGTAGAAGGGCACTTGTAAGTCACCCTCTCCCACAAATACACCAAGACCCACATCTACAGACTCACTCAGCCAACCAGGGCTCCTGCGGAACTACGACAGAACATCACCATCTTCAAAAGTTAAAGACGCCAAAAATCTGGTAGGAGAAAAGGAAAAAAGAAATAACCATCGGCAAAGCAGCGCGGGACGGTTCCCGTGGGGAGGGAGCGGCAAAGGAGGACTGGCGCTCGCTTGCTGGGTCTCCCCTCTCCAACTGAGGGGCCAGTGGGACGGAGGGGGAGCCTCCAAGTCTCGGATCTGTACAGAGCAGACCTTGTCTGACAGAACTAAGTTAAACGGGCACAGAGCATCCCCCGGACACCCAGCCTGTGACGCGGGCCGGCAGCGGCCGGCAGGGCCAGGCTGCACAAGCCGGGCGGAGGACGGTGGCGGCTGCATGGAGGCAGCCCTGGGGGACTGCAAGGGGCTGGGCGCCGTGGATGTGGGTGTACACGACAGAGCAACCTGGGCCCTCCATAAAACAACAAGGTTGATATGCTCTCGGGGGAAGGGTGCATACCCCCATCTCTGAAAACCCCTTGGAAATTTTCAGGGGAAGAGAGGCGGGGCCCAGGCACAGCCGCCATATTCTCTGGTGCTTAGCACCCAGGCAGGGGCAGAGGCGAAACCTGAATCTGCACCGAAGGGTTTAGCAGTCTCAAGGGCCAGTCTGAGACGGGTCTACAGCCCGGGGCAGATAGGATCCTTCCATCCTGGTCCCTCAGAGAACTTGCTACATAAAGACAAACAAGAAGCTGGGTCTTGGCTCAGAGCAGGGAAGAACTGCCCCTCGGTCTTCCCCGAGCCCACCCGTGGAGCGCGACCAGGGCGGAGCGGGCAGCCGCACAGAGCAGCGGAGCTACCGGCGGCGCAGGCAGAGGGAGAGCGGCCCCCCACCTGTTGGGCAGGACCACAGCCTCTGACCGAGGTTCTGGGAGGGGGCACGTCCCGCCCTCCTGCCTGGCCAGACTGCAACATCTGACTGCGGCATCCGGAGGGGCAGTGACCCGCCCGCCCACAG
Source organism: Vicugna pacos (assembly GCF_048564905.1). Classification (NCBI taxonomy): domain Eukaryota; kingdom Metazoa; phylum Chordata; class Mammalia; order Artiodactyla; family Camelidae; genus Vicugna; species Vicugna pacos. The sequence continues at coordinate 42,680,822 of NW_027328741.1, forward strand.
CAGAGGAGAGCTGCATCTGACCCCGTGTTAGGAGGAGGTGCGATCAGCTTGCCAACATGTGCTGGGAGCAACACAGAAGAGGGCATCAACGGAGGGCCTATGAAAACAAGCTGATCTTCCAAAACAGGACGAAGACAGAAGGACTTCACATTAAAAGCACACAGACTCCAGGAGAACACCGACAACACTTTTTTGTTTTGTTTTGTTATTTGTTTTTGTTTTGTTTTGTTTTTTTGTTTTGTTTTTAAATCTGTTTTTACCTGTTCTATTTTCAATTACTCCCTTAATTTTTACTTCTTAATTCATTTCTATTTCTCTTGGGTTTTGGTGTCCTGCTATTGAATATACACAGGCTTCAAATACATCTATTCATCTCCCCACCCCTTTTTTCTTTCTTTTTTTCTTCTTTTTTTAAAGGTTTTAAAAGGACGTCTCAACCAGATTAATACTCTTCTACAACTCGCTTTTCTATTATTCATTATACACTGTTTTCAAAACCTCTTTCTCCCTTCTTTTAAAAATCTTTCTCTCTCTCATTTTTTTCTCTTTCTTTTTTTTCCTAAGTTCTATTCCTAAATAGGCATTAGATAGATAAAATCCTTAAGATCCAAAATAGACAACTGATACTCCATAAACCACAGTGCCAGAGAGGTATGAGTAAGATGAAGAAGCAAAGAAGCCTTTCCCAATTAAAAGAACAAGAGGAATCCCCTGAAAGAAAGATGAATGAATTAGAGAGTGATAGCCTACTAGATCAAGATTTCAAAAAAGGAGTGATCAAATTGCTGAAGGAATTAAAAGAGATAGTGCTTAGAGATATAAAATATGTCAAAAATGTAATTGAAGCAATAAAAAGCCAAGCAGAATGGTTAAACTCATTGACAGAGATAAGGAATGATCTAATATCTGTGCAAAGCTGACTAGTTAATGCAGAGGAACGAATTAGTGATCTATAAGACAGGGCAATAGAAAGCACCCATTCAAAAGAAATACAAAATAAGCAAATAAAAAATAATGATAATAGCATAAGGTACCTATGGGATAATATAAAGCGTCCCAATCTTCACATATTAGGGGTCCCAGAAGGGGAAGAAAGATCAAAGGGGAGTGAAAAGGTTTTTGAAGAAATCATGACTGAAAACTTCCCAAATTTAAAGAAGGAATCTGATATCCAAGTACAGGAAGCTCAGAGGGTCCCAAACAGGAAGAATCCAAATAGACCCACACCAAGACATTTCATAATCAAGATGGCCAGAGTCAAGGATAAAGAAATGATTCTAAAGGCAGCAAGAGAAAAGAAAAGAGTGAATTACAAGGGAACCCCCATAAGGCTCTCAGCTGATTTTTCTACACAAATACTACAGGCCAGAAGGGAGTGGCAAGATATATCCAAAGCCCTGAATGAAAAAAAGGTGCAGCCTAGGATACTTTATCCAGCAAGGCTATCCTTTAGGATAGAAGGAGAAATAAAGAGTTTCACAGACAAAAAAAAAAAAAAGCTGCACGAGTTTAGCAACACTAAATCCAAGCTAAAAGAAATATTGAAAGGGCTATTCTAAATAGAAAAGCAGCAGGATGCTACAGAAATGAGAAACTCACACTGGAAAGGTGATGACTCATGAATTATGAATAAAGAAACACGAAATTATAGAAGAAGACATACAAATCACTGAGAGTGGGAGAGGGTGGCAGGGAAATATAGAATTTTTTTCTTTCTTTTTTAAATTATCTTAACAGTAGGATGGGTTTGAGATCATGTTATTATCAGTATAATAAAAACAGGTATAGGTTAATAGATTTACAAAAAAGGGTAACCACAAGTCAAAAATTTACAAGGGAGTCACAAAAATTAAATAAAATCCATGATAATACAAAGGAAATTTACCAAACCACAAAAGGAAGAAGAAAGGAACAAAGAGGATATACCAATTCAACTGCAAAGATAAGTTCAAAATGGCAATAAACACACATCTATCATTAATTACTGTAAATGTTAATGAACTAAATGCTCCAGTCAAAAGACATAGAGTGGCAGACTGGATAATAAAGCAAGAACCTTCAATATGCTGCATACAAGTGACCCACTTTAGGGAGAAAGACACATATAGATTGAGAGTGAAAGGATGGAAAAGGATATTCCATGCAAATGGAAAAGCCAAAAAAGCAGGTGTTGCAGTACTGATTTCAGACAAATTAGACTTTAAAACAAAGGCCATAAAGAAAGATAAAGAGGGACATTTTATAATGATTAAAGGAGTGATACAAGATGAAGATATTACACTCGTTAATATATATGCACCCAATATAGGAGCACCTAAGTACATACAAGAATTACTAACAGAGATAAAGGGCGATATTGATGGGAATACAATCATAGATGGAGATTTTAATACTGCATTAACATCACTAGACAGATCTTCCAGACAGAAAATAAACAAGGCAAAAGAGAAATTAAATACTACAATAGAAAAACAAGATTTGGAGGATATTTTCAGAGCATTACACCCCCAAAAAATAGGATATATATTCTTTTCAAGTGCACATGGAACATTTTCCAGGATCGATCATGTACTTGGACACAAAAGAAACCTCAACAAAATTAAGAAGACAGAAATTATCTCAAGCATCTTTACTGACCACAATGCCATTAAACTGGATCAACAACAGAGAAACAAAGGAGAAAAAAAGAAATGCATGGAGATTAAACAAAATGTTATTGAAAAAACAATGGATCAATGAGGAAATCAAAACTGAAATTAAAAAAAAGCGTTGAGACAAAAGATAATGAAAGCACAACCATGCAAAAACTATGGGACACAGCAAAGGCAGTACTAAGAGGGAAGTTTATAATGATACAGGCCTTCATCAAAAAAGGAGAACAATCTCAAATAAACAAGTTAACCCACCACCTGAATTAATTAGAAAAAGAAGAACAAAAAGCTCCAAAAAACAGCAGAAGGAAGGAAATAATAAAGATCAGAGAGGAATTAAATACAATAGAGATTAACAGGACCATAGAAAAAATCAACCAAACCAAAAGCTGGTTTTTTGAAAAAGTAAATAAAATCGACAAACCTCTAGCAAAACTCACAAAGAAGAAAAAAGAGAGAGCACAAATTAGCAAAATAAGAAAGGAAAATGCAGAAATTACAACAAACAAAATAGAAATAAAAAAATCATAAGATAATATTATGAAAAACTATATGGAACCAAACTGGATAACCTTGAGGGGATGGACAAGTTTCTGGAAACATACTGTCCACCAAAACTGAATCAAGAAGAAACTGAACACTTGAACAGTCCGATCACTAGAAAGGAAATAGAAATAGCAATTAAAAACCTCCCTACAAATAAAAGTGCAGGACCGGATGGCTTCACCGGGGAATTCTACCAAACATACAAAGAAGAACTCATACCAGTCCTTCTCAAACTCTTCCAGATGATTGAAAAGGAGAGAAACCCCCAAACTCATTCTATGAAGCCACCATCACCCTGATACCAAAACCAGGCAAAGACACTACAAAAAAAAAAAAAAAGAGAGAATTATAGGCCAATATCACTGATGATCATAGACGCCAAATTCTTCACCAAAATTTTAGCAAATAGAATCCAACAACACATAAAAAAGATTATACATCATGACCAAGTGAGGCTCATCCCAGGGACACAACGCTGGTTCAACATACGCAAATCAATCCATGTAATGCATCACATCAACAAGAGAAAAGACAAAAACCACATGATCATCCCAATCGATGCAGAAAAAGCATTTGATAAAATTCAACACCCATTTATGATAAAAACTCTCGCCAAAGTGGATATAGAGGGAACATATCTAAACATAATAAAAGCTATATATGACAAACCTACAGCCAGCATAGTTCTCAACGGTGAAAAACTCAAAAGCTTCCCACTAAAATCTGGGACAAGACAATGATGCCCACTATCACCACTCCTATTCAATATAGTCCTGGAAGTCCTAGTCACAGTAATCAGGCAAGAGAAAGAAATAAAAGGGATCCAAATTGGAAAAGAAGAGGTAAAAGTGTCATTACATGCTGACGACATGTTACTATATATAGAAAACCCTAAAAGGTCCACACAAAAGCTACTGGAGCTGATTGAAGAATTCAGCAAGGTAGCAGGTTACAAAATTAATGTTCAAAAATCAGTTGCATTTCTTTACACTAATGATAAATCAACAGAAAAATAAAGTAAGAGAACAATTCCCTCTGGGAATAAATCTAACCAAGGAAGTGAAAGAATTATACACAGAAAACTATAAACCATTGATGAAGGAAATTAAAGAAGACTTTAAAAAATGGAAAGATATTCCATGCTCTTGAATTGGAAGAATCAATATTGATAAAATGGTCACATTGCCCAAGGCAATCTACAGATTTAATGCAATCCCTATCCAATTAACCAGGACATATTTCACAGAACTAGAACAAATCATAATAAAATTTATATGGAACCATCAAAGACCTAGAATTGCTAAAGCATTACTGAAGAGAAAGAAAGAGGCTGGAGGAATAACTCTCCCAGACTTCAGACAATACTATAGAGCTACAGTCATCAAGACAGCATGGTATTGGTACCAAAACAGACATATGGACCTATGGAACAGAATAGAGAGCCCAGAAATGAGCCCACAAACCTTTTGTCAACTAATCATCGACAAAGGAGGCAAGAATATACAATGGAATAAAGACAGTCTCTTCAGCAAATGTTGGGAAAACTGGACAGCAGCATGTATAACAATGAAGCTAGAACACACCCTTACACCATATACAAAAATCATCTCAAAATGGATCAAAGTCTTAAACATAAGACAAGATACAATAAACCTCCTAGAAGATAACATAGGGAAAACATTATCTGACATACATTTCAAAAATTTTCTCCTAGAAGAAATAAAAGCAAGAATAAACAAATGAGAACTAATGAAACTTACAAGCTCCTGCAGAGCAAAGGAATCCAGAAGTAAAACAAGAAGAAAACCTACGGAATGGGAGAAAATTTTTGCTAGTGAAACCGACAAAGGCTTGATCTCCAAAATATATAAGCAGCTCATATGACTCAATAAGAAAAAAATAAACAACCCAATCCAAAAATGGGCAGAAGACATAAACAAGCAATTCTCCAAGGAAGACATACAAATGATCAAAAAGCACATGAAAAAATGTTGAATATCACGAATTATCAGAGAAATGCAAATCAAAACTACAATGAGGTATCACCTCACACCAGTCAGAATGGCCGTTATTCAAAAATCCAAAAATGACAAATGCTGGAGTGGCTGTGGAGAAAGGGGAACCCTCCCACACTGCTGGTGGGAATGCAGTTTGCTGCAGCCACTATGGAAAACATTGTGGAGATTCCTCAAAAGACAAGGAATAGACTTACCATATGACCCAGGAATCCCACTCCTGGGCTTATATCCAGAAGGAAATCTACTTCAAGATGACACCTGCACTCCAATGTTCATAGCATCACTATTTACAATAGCCAAAACATGGAAACAGCCTAAATGTCCATCAACGGGTGACTGGATAAAGATGATGTGGCATATTTATACAATGGAATACTACTCAGCCATAAAACCCGACAAAATAATGCCATTTGCAGCAACATGGATGCTCCGAGAGAATGTCAGTCTAAGTGAAGTAAGCCAGAAATAGAAAGAAAAATACCATATGAGATCGCTCATATGTGGAATCTAAAGACTCATGGACAGAGAATACAGACTTGTGGTTACCAGGGGGGTAGAGGGTGGGAAGGGATAGACTGGGATTTCAAAACTGTAAAATAGATAAACAAGATTACACTGTATAGCCCAGGGAAATATACATAAAATGTTATGATAAATCACAGAGAAAAAAATGCGACAATGAGTGTGTATATGTCCATGAATGACGGAAAAATTGTACTGAATACTGGAATTTGACACAATATTGTAAAATGATTATAAATCAATAAAAAATGTTAAAAAAAAAAGAAATGAGTGAACTTCAGCAGCGCAATTCATTGATGAATTTTTTCAACATGAATTTGACTGAAAGAATACAAGACACAAATCACAGCACGGGATCTAATTCTATTTATATGAATTTCAAGAACAGTAAAATGAATTTGTACTTTCTTAGTATATATTCACAGGTGATTAAATTATAAAGAATTGCAGAGAAGTGATGATTATAACAGTTAAGATAGTGGTTACATCTTGTGGAGAAAATCCTGTCTTTATTTAAAAATTTGATACTTTGTTCATCATGGATTCTTTTGCATTAACTTTTGTTTTTTTTAAATATTGCAATAAAAGCTTTCTTTGAAATATTAAAAAAACTAAATATATCAAAACACACACACACAAAAATAAAATATGATGTTTCTATAAGTATGCAATGGAATATTACTCAGCAACGAAAAAGCACAACACATGGCTATTTCAGCATCATGAATGGACCTGGTAAATATTGTGCTTAGTGAAGTAACTTAGACAAAAACAAAAGTATATAATATAATTTTTATGTGGAATCTAAAGAATAACAAATATCTGTGTACATCTATCTACAGTTATCTATTGATATATGAGAGATAAGTAGACACATAGAAGGATAGATACATAGACATATGATAGATATATAGATAGATAGATAGATAGATAGATAGATAGATGATAGATTGGTTGATTAATAGAGACATGGTAGAGCGATAGAGAGATTAGATAGACAAGACTGAAACAGGCTGAAAGATAAGGGAAAAAATTTATGTTTACCAAAGTGGAACGAAAAGACAATTTAAAGGTAGGACACTGACAGATTAAAAGTAGTTTTCATAATGGAGATAAGCAACAAGGTTAATCTGTATATACCAGGGAATTACACAAAATAACTTATAATAATTGTATGTTAACAATTATTGAAATAATTTATAACGCAACATAATCTAAAAAGTGGTTGGGATCACTATGCTGTACATCTGAAACTGCACAATATTGCACATTTACTGTACTTCAATTAAAAATAAAACATCTCATGTATAATTTAGTCCTTTTTCCACTGATAGCATCTTCCTTTAATATTGTTTTATTTTTACTCTTTACCTTTTATGATTACTGACTCAAATTTTTTCTATTTTTTTGTGAACAAGTTACCAGATTGATGTACCTATATTTATTGTAACTGAATTACTATTTTTCTCTCTTTAATTCATATAGAATAGTAGCATTTAAAAACATACACAAAGAAACAGTTGCAACTTTCTCGTGGTCTTTGCTTAGAATTTTGTTCAAAGTATTGCATATATTTGCCATTTTATTTTTCTTAGAATAGCTCTTTTCTGAACCTCTTGTAAGGTGTCTCGGTTTTGGTTTTTACAACTCACTCAGGTTTGTTTGTCTGGTAAAGTCTTTATTTTCACTTTACACCTAAGTGATAACTGTGCAAGGTGTAGTATTCTTGGGTGAGAGATTTCTTATTTCAGTAGTTTGAAAATGTCATTTTAATTACCCTTGGCATATGTTTTTTGCTCAGTATTCTGCCGATAGACTAATGGTGGTTCCTATGTAGATTAACATAACTTTTATTGACTGCCTTTAAAACTTTACTCTGGCATTGACTTGCCAACTTGCATATGACGTATCTTGAAGAAGGTCTCATTGTCTTAAATTTACTGGTGTTTTGTTGGCTCACGGAATTGTATGTCAGTTCCTTACCCAGGTCAGGAAGTTATCAACTATTACAACTTTAAATAAACCATCAGCTGCCTTCTAACATTCTTCTCCCTCCAGGATTTCACCCTTATGTACACTTCCTTAAGAAGTCTGATGGCTATTTTAGAATTTCCTCACTTTTTAATATCTTGAATCTCTGCCTCTCCTATCATTTCTTGTTGTTTATTGGTGAGTTTGCTAATCTCTCTTCCACAAGACAGTCTTCTTCCAATGCTTTCTGTTGCATTCTTCATATCATTTATTAAGTTCAACTGGTCCTCCAATAATGTTTGATTGTTCATAGTTTCAGACTCTTAGGTTATGTATACCTTATCATCATTTATTTTATTCCTGAGCTCACTAAACTGCTTTCTGAGTTTTTTTTTTTTTGTATTGAGTTTCTGTATGACATCTCTTTGGATTCTCTATTAGTTATACAGCAATATTCCATGACTTTAAGCTTGTTTGCTGCAGGGTTGATATTGTGTGTGTGTGTGCGTGCGTGTGTGTGTGTGTTTGCCTGTGCGTGTGTGTCTGTGTCTGTGTCAGAGTCTGTGTGTGTGCTTGGCCTATAAAGTTACTGTGACTGGTCATGATCCTGGTAAATTATTGCTGTGATGACACTAAAAAACAGATTTGGATTTGGAGTCCTTGCTTTTGTTTTCTGATAGTTTGCAATATTGCACAATTTTTGGTTTTACTTATCTGAGCTACATCTGATAATATTTCAAAATGGCACTTTCCAGTCGCTACTCTCTGGATAAAAGATTGCTTACACTGTCACTTCTTAGACAAATCTGGTTGTTAATGCCACTGTTGTCACTGGGCCTGTGAACCCTTCCTTTTATCTGATATCCCTTAAGACTCAGTGCACACATTGAGGAAATTTGTGAAGACATGTGGGTAGTCGGAATTAGGCAAGTGCCTTTCCCATGTCCAATGTTGCAAGGTACCTTGTCTCCATCACTGTGAATGGGGAGTAGGGACAATATCATAATGTCTGAGTGTCAAAAGGATGGAAATTCTGTATGCCTTGTGGCTCCCTCGTAGTTATCTGTGACCATGAGTACTGGTGCAGTTGGAGGCTGAAGCAGTGTGAACCACTGAGACCCTGTTTCTACTGAGTATTCTGAAAACGTGGTCTCAGTTAACCTTGTCAGTGGGCCATGGTCGCAGGCACCAACTATTCTCTTCCCTCAGTTCAGCCATCTTTATGTGTTTTAGCCCACCAAAGGTCAGGTGTACACATGTGTTCTGGAGTACTGTTTTGTGTTGTAGTTATTTTTGTTGAGATGTGATCATTTCACTGACTGTAGATTTAAAGGGAGAGACAGAAATAGTTTAAACATATGTCACTTTATTCAAAGCCTAAACTTTTTCATTTGAAAGCTTGAATTCTAATAAGGACATTATAAGAACAGTAAAGAAAGTGAACAAATCACCTCCCTTAATATCAGAGTCCTACAAAATATTTTGATTTTCCTGGGTTCTTTTCTTCAATGTTTTTCCCACATGTATGCACATTTAAGTATAATATAGCCTATAATTTCTTTAAAATCATTTAAATTATTAAAATATTTCTCTGTGCTGTAAATATAGCCCTTTTGGTTCTCTAATTTATAACTAGTAGCTTGAATATTCCTGTTTTCCCCATCCTTCTTCCCTGTCCCCAGTGGAAACCACTACTCGGTGCACTACACATATATGTGAATTTGTTCCTTTTTTTATGATTATTTCTCTTATATATTTTGTTTCCTCATGGAAGTGGTAACATAGAGTGTTTTTCTCTGTATAACTTAATGTGATATGTGCAACACTACCTGGGTCCAGTCACATTGTTCCAAATGGCAGAATTTTATTTTTTGTTTTGACAATGACTAAGTACTTATTATGTTATCTATACCTCATATCTACTTCAGCCAATCATCTGTTTATGGGCAGTTGATTTGTGCTTCTATACTTGGCTATTATAAATGATGATGATAAGAACATTGGGGGTAATATATCCTTTAAAGTAAATGTTTTCATTATTTTCAGATTTATAACAAAAACTGGAATTGCTGCAACATATAATGTTTCTATTTCTTGTTTTCTTAGCACTGTCCACACTTTTATAATAGTGGATGCATCAATTTATATTTCCACCAACAGTGAACTTGGGTTCCGTTTTATCGACATTCATATTAATGTTTGTCATTTGAAGACATTTTTAATACACATTTTGGTTGCTGTGAGATTATATTTCATTCTGGTTTTACTTTAAGTTTTCCTAATGAATAGCAATGTTATGTTTTTTGTATGTGCATGAAAATCATCCAAATGTCTGTTTTTGAAAAGTTTCCATGAAGATCCTTCAACTGATTTTAAGAAGGGTTCTTTGTATTTTAAATAATGAATCTAATATGCTATATATACATTATGGATATTAACACCTTGTTGGATTCATAGTCTGAAACTCTTCCTTCTATTCTGTGTGTTGTAATAAATTTTGCTGAAGGTTTCCTTTGCTCTGCAAAAGGTTTTCCATTTCACACTTATAGAAGAAGTGGAATCACTGTATCACATAGAACATCTATTTTCCCTCAGTATAAGTAAAAACTGTTATTGTTAGTTTTCTTTTTTTTTAATTAGGAGATAGATCAAAAATAAATATTGTGATGATTTATCACAAAAGCAGTTCTGGTCCTGTTCTTGTTCAGAAATTGTATAGTTTCAGGTTTTACATTAAGGAAATTAATCAATTTCTATTTTATTTTGTATACTATGGAAGGAATGCTCTTACATCTAATTTTACATGTAATTAACAGTTTTCCCAGAACTGCTTTTTGAAAAGACTGCCTTTTTTCCATTGTATACTCTTGCCTCCTTCATTGTAGACTAATTGACCATATGTGTGTGTTTTTATTTTAGGACTCTTTATTTTGTTCCATTTATCTATGTGAATCTTTTAGTGACATATTTTGATGTTTTGATTACTGTAGCTTTGTAGTATGTTTTAAAGTCAGGGAGGATAATACCTACAGCTTTGTTCATTTTTCAAAGATAATTTAAAAAATTTGGGTCTTTCAGAATTTAGTATAAATTTTATTATTTTCTCCTTGTTTTGTGAAGAAACATATGGATTCTGCGAGAATAGAAATTTACTAGAAGAAGAAAATGAGAAAAATTGTAAAGTTTGGAGGTTAAATCACACAATATTAAACAACCAATGGATTGCTGCATAAATCAAAGGAAAAATACATAAAGAAATATACCAACAAAAACCAAGTCCATGTGATATAACAAAAGCAGTATTAATAAGGATGCTTATAGCAAAATAATCCCACTTAAACAAATAAGAAACATCTCTCTCTTATAACATAATCTTACAAACAAAAGATGTAGCAAAATAATAAACAAACTTGCTAGTAGAAAGAAAGACAGCTGAAAGATCAGAACATAAATACATAAAATAAAGATTAAAAATAGAAACATCAAAACAAACTACATAAAGGCCTTTGAAAGATAAAAAAACTGATAAACTTTAACGAGACTCATGAGCAAAAAAGAGAGTACAGATTAAAAAGCTCCAAAATAAATGAGAAGTTACAGCTTATATCAAAGTAACACAAAGCATCATAAGATAATACAACAAATTATATGCCAATTAAAATGGAATCCCTAGAAGAAATGTACAATTTCTTAGAAAGACCCAATCTCCAGAATAGAATGAGAAATAGAAAATATTAACAGGTTATCTTAATGAAATTAAATAAGTAATTTAACAAAATCTCCCAAGAAACAAAATTCCAGGCCTAGACAGCTTCACGGGTGACTTCTGCCAAACATTTAGAGAAGAGCTATCACCTATACTTCTCAGAGAATTACAAAAATTTGCAGAGGAAAGAAAGTTCCAACCCCCCTTTCTGTATTACACTACTACTAAAACAGGAACAAATACCTCATAAGATTACAGTTGAAATACTACTGATAAGTATCATGAAAATAACATCAATAAATGTTAGCAAAGCAAACAATACATTAAAAGGATTATACATTATGATTAAGTCCCTTTTATCCCAGGGATGCAAAAGTTATTCATTACCCAGAAAATAATCAATATGATACACCAAACTAACAAATAGTAAAATAAAAATTATATGGCCACCCCAAAAGACTCATAAAATTTATTGACAATTACAGAATCTATTTATGATTATATTTCTCCTCAAAATGGGTATGAGGAAACATACCTCAACACATTTAAGGTCGCAAATGACAAGAACTCAGCTAACATGACACTCACTGATTAAAAGCTGAAAGCATCTGCTGTAAGAGCAGGAAGAAGTCAAGAATGTTCACACTTACCACTGATATTCAGTATCGTATTGGAAATTCTAGCCAATAGCTATCCAAAATAAAAGTAAATAAAATATAGCTATTTCAGAAAAGGAATAAAAGAATGTGTTTGCAGATGAAATACTTTAAACAGAAATCCTAAAGGAGATGCCACAATACTACGATGGCTTTTCAATGCATTTGGTAAAATTTCAGTATGTGAAAAAAACATACAAATATCTTTCATTTCTACACACTAACAACAAGCTAACAGATAGAGTAAGTGAGGGAACTGTTTTATTCACACTTGCATTACAAAAAAAAAATCAAGAAATTTATCCAACCAAGGAGGTAAAAGACCTGTTCTCAGAAAACTGTAAAAGATGTATAACAGAAATTGAAGATAATGCAACCAGGTGAAAGTATATACTGTGTTCATAGATGAGTAAGAAAATATTGTTTAAATGACAGTACTAGCCAAGAAAATACACAAATTACATTCAGTGCTTATCAAAATACAAATGGCATTTTCAGACACTTACAAAAAATAATTATTAAATTTATATGTAAACACAAAAGATTTGAAATCACTAAAAACAAAGAAAAGAAAAGAAAATGAACAAACTACAAACACAAACAAGTTTTACAAAGAACAAAGAGGATATATCACTGTCCCTGATTTTAAACTATAATACAATGCTACAGCAATGATTATGGTAGTGGCACAGAACAAAGAGACTAATGGAACACAACAGAATGCCTAAAAATGAAATCAGACAGTTATGGTCATTTAGTCCATTACAAAAAAATGAATATACAGTGGGGGAAAGGTAATCAATAGGCACATGAAAATAGTCGACATCACTAACCATCAGAAAAAAGCAAGTCCAAAACACAATGAGATATTATGTCACTCCTGTCAGAATGACTATGATCAAAAATGTAACAAATATAAATATTGATGGGGATGTAAGAAAAAGCACACTGCTGCACTGCTTAAGTGAATATAAATTTGTGCTGCCACTGTGGAAAACAGTATGGAGAATTATCTATAAATTAAAAATGAAATATGATCCAACACTACCATATCTACATTCTTATACCAAGAAAATAAAAACACAAATCAGAAAAGATAAATTCAACCCTATATTCACTGTGGCATTATTTACAAAAGCCAGGCTATAGAAGCAAATTAATTGCTCATCAATAGATGATGGATAAAGAAGATGTATGTTTCTAGTGTATATATCTACCCAACTATTAAATACAGAAATATCTATATTTATATATATATATACACATACTAAACATTATATATATATATATGTATATTTATATATATGCACACACACACATAAAATTACAATGGGTTATTACTCAGCTATAAAAAAATAAGTTCTTGACATTTGCAAAAAATGGGTAGACCAAGAGGGTAATATGCTAACTGAAATAAGTGAGACAGAGATTGACAAATGCAGAATGGTTTTACTCATATTTGGAATTTAAACAAATGAACAGAACAAAACAGAAAAGGGTTATAGATATAGAAAGAAACAGGTTGCTGACAAGAAGGAGGGAAATGTGGAGAAGAAAAACAAATAGTTGAGGAAAATTAAGAGAGAAAATTTTACAGTTGCAAATTAAATGAATCAGGGATAAAAAATGTACTGTGTGGGGAATAGTCAATAACTATGAAATATTTTTAAATAGCAACATATCATAACTAGATTTATTTTAGTGATCAGTTTGAAATGTATTGAAATAGCAAACATTATGTTATGTAAGAGAAACTAACACAGAGTTATAGATTAATATACACTTCAAAAACAAACACACATACAGAAAAAAAAATAGATTTGTAGTTAACAGAGGCAGGGGTTGGGAAAGGAGAATTTGATTAATGCACTCAAAAGCTACAAACCTCCAACCGTAAAATAAACGTGTTCTAGGGATGCTCTGTAGTAACATGAAAATTGCAACTAATACTGCTTTATGTTCTATATGAATGTTGTTAAGAGAGTACACAATAAGTTTTCTCATCACAACCAAAAGACAAATTGTATTTCTTTAAAATTGTATCTAAATTAGATAATGAATTCTCCCTAAAGTTGCTGTGTTATTTATTTCTTGATAATTATAACTTAAATCACTATCCTGTGCACCTAAAATTACACAATGTTTTATGCCAATTATATGTAAATAAAAGCGGAAGTAACAATGGCAAATAAATGGTAATGTTTTCCCATGTCATTTATCATGACTGTTTTTGCAGCAAGTAAACTTGGGTCATGATATAATTATCCTAGGTAAAGATACTAATAAATAAGGGATTCTAATAAATTATACATAAAGATACTAATAAAATTATTATTTTACCATGCTTAAACATTCTTCATGTTAACAGCCCACTGATTCTGTAGGCATCAAAATTTCACTCTGTGTATTCATCTGAGATTAGTTAATGGATACAAATTTAACACTGGCTGCTGTTGCTGTAATTGGTAAAATTCACTGTCTCTGATCAATGGTCTCATGTCCCCGACATTATCTGTAAGAAATGAACATGCTAGGTTGCTAAAAATCTCAGCATGGTGAAATCTCAGAACTCCTAAAATACTTAACTGTTTTGCAATGGGAATGCAATACTGACAAAGACTTGATTATAGATAACATTGTGGTGTGTTCTCATGGTTGCATTAGGGAATGTGATGGTAATCCCTGAGATCCACAACAAGCATTCTTGCTCAAGTTCTGGGCAAAGAAGTGAAAATGTTCTGAATTATTAGGAATGAGGACTGCTTTCAAAATGATGACTATGCACACTCTATTCCAGGAAGCACAAGGAAGAAAGTCTATTGAAATTTCAAGGTGAATGGGAATAATTCAGTGGTTCAGGCTCAATAAATTAGTCAACGGGTGTTCAAAGCCAAAGTAAGTTGTGTCAACATTGAGAATTAAAAGAAAAAAAAACTTAGAAATAAGCTTAAATTAAAAAGAGACACAGTCCTATGCTGGGCTCTGGGGACTGGAAAATATATATGCCTCAGTCCAATTCAAGGGTTCAGTGGCTTGGCCCTAACATCAGCTCGGGATTCAGTGAACAGGTAACAATTAGTATACAGGGAGAAATATAATCTACCTCTCCCTAATCTGAAGAAAATCTGGTGGCCCAATGAAACTCTTAATTCGCAGATATTCTGACAGATGCAGAGGAACAATTCACTGATGACTCAACTAAGACAAACTTAGTTACTGCTTAACAATCCATCTTCACACACACACACAGAGGTAGACAGATTTGTAGTATTTAGTGGGAAGAATTCAGGGGGCAGAGCTCAGAGAATAGTTTACAAAGCACCAGCCACCTTTTGTACTTTTGCCAATAGTCTAGCTTTTCCCAGGTAGAAAACTACAGATGGACAATCAAATAATATTCTTTCTTAGAATTTCTAATTTTGAAAGTAAACTGTAGCTTTTGACTTATCAGTATAGAACCTTGTTAAGATGATCACCGTAAGACCCACTGTCTGATAACAGAGCTGGAAAATAGCTACTGAAACAGTCCATATGAACCCCAAACTGCTAATGTAAGCAACAACATAGCCGCCATCAGAGTTCAGCGAAAAAACTTAAAAGCTTGATGTTTCTGTTGTAGGAACAACCACTGCTGTCCAGACACAGTTCTCATGCTCCAAGTGGGCTCTTTTCTTCTCTTGGTAAAGATCATATAGGTGGGATGTTGTTAGCGCTTACCCTGGCAGATTTGCCCATTCTCCAGAATATCAAAGGCTTTCTTCACAACTGGTGACACATTTTCAGAACTCAATGTTGCCATTCCAGTCTTTTCAGCTGACACTAGCTGCATCATTGTGAGCAGAAGCCTTAGGCTCCCTGACCTTGCCTACAATTTTTCCAGCATTTCAGGGCATTTCACATTCTGTAAATGCTTCACCTTTTATTTTAAGTTAATGGGAAATTTTCAAACACTTCCATGAATATTTTATATTTCCTAATATCTGCAGAAATTTGATATTCTTGCAGTTGGACAAATTTTAATTCTACCACCCTCACCTTCTTCTAGTCCACAAGTTTTAGATTACAATTTGGTTACTGAATATCACCACCCCATCAAAGGGGAACATACCACTTAGATACTTATTATGTGAAGGTTAGAAGGGGCACAAGTTATGTGGGGTGTATAAACCTACATTAAATATTTGCAATGACACTGTCTCTATGGACAAAGCTCTGATTCTAAGAAGTAAATTAATCATAAGGCATTATAGTTATAGTTATGGGGAAGAGAATCAGCTATTTTGGGGTGGGTGGGTGATGAAGGGACAGGAAAAAATCCAGCAAATGAGAATGGAAAGCTTTAGACCTCTGGAGGAATGAATTAAGAAGAAAATACTACTTTGTCTCCTTTACCTAACTCCACTTACTGTCCTGAGTGACTACTCTTTGGGCAATGAAAGATCGAGTTTGTGGTGAAGAGAAAAGACTATAACGAAATAGTTTGAAAACCATGAGAGTTTTGTTATTTCAGGAAAGTAGATTTTGCTTAAAGTCAACATGTATTTTTCATTCACTTAATACTAAAATGAATCCTGTGACATGGAAAGAGCAGATAATTACACTGATGTTGCAGAGATGCATACCATCATATGAAATTACCACTAGCCAATGAATTGAATGAGCTAGAACAACAGACACATCCCCAGAAACATATGTCTCCCATTACTGAATCAAGAAGTAATTAGAAAGTTAAATACAGCAAAGGTGTGTATGAGTAAATCAGTAATCCAAACCTCCCAAACCAGAAAAAATTTACAAGATGACTTTACTGGTGAATTATGTCATATATTTTAACACAATTTTTAACCAATTCTTCCCCAAATCTTTCAAGAATTTGAACGGGGTGAAAGATTCCATAGTTGTTTTATGATGCCAGCTTTATTTGCATAACAAAGTTAGAAAGGACATTAGATGCAAAATATAGAACATTAACCCTGATGAACATGTGTGCCAAAATTCTCAACAAAACACAAGCAAAATGAGTTCAACAACACATTTAACATATAATACACATACATGAGTACAGGGATTTATCCCTGGGTTTAAGGATACTTCAAAATATTCAAATCAATAAAGGTGACATGCCACACTAATAGAATGAGAAATAAAACTCACATAATCATCTCAATAGGTGCAGAAAGAGCATTATATATAATGCAACATACTTTTAAGATACTCCCAAAAAATTAAATTAACCCTGTCAGTGACACGATATCATATACACACAAACACATTGTGGACAGAAGGGAAGCAGTTCACTCTGTATTGATTCTTAGAAAAAAGGTTTATATAGGACATGCACTATGACTCACATATCATCTAAGTTATAACAATGTTAATAATCTTAAACTATTTATGTCCCCATGCTCCTGCAGTAAGTGCAGGATGTTAAATGATCAAGAATTGTTTTAAAGTTCATCACGGAACTTCATTATGTAGGTCATCTCTTATCCAGCCGACTGTGCCTGTCTTAGGTTGTCCTCCTCTGAGGATATTACCCAGCATAGGCTAGCCTGCCATCCATACTGGATATATTGGGTAGGCCATTTCTTATCCAGCCTGGATATGTGACATTCCTCACAGCTTGTTTATCATTTCAGCCCATGGGCTTGTTCTCAAGAGCCTTAAGACAGGGGCTTACAAACACAAAATCCCTAGACAGAAAAGTGGATGAAGAAAATTTGGTGTATATATGCAATGGAATCAATACTTTGCTTTCCTATCAACAGTGTCCACGGTGATCATTTTTCTCCACAATCTCACCAACATCTATTTCTTTTCTTTTTGATGAGAGCCTTCTGACAATTGTGAGATCTTGTCTCATTTTTGGTTTATGAAGTCCCTAATAATTTATAATTCTGAACATAATTTCATGTGTCATTTAGCCAACTGTATGTTTTCTACAGAAAATTGATTCAGATCTATCTATTCAGTTCCTACGGACACTTTTTTTAATTAGATTGTTTGGTCTTTTTTGTTGTTGTTTGGTGTATGACTTAGCCTTATAGTTGAATATTAACACTTGATTGGAAAATATCACTTGCAAATATATTCTCCCATTGTGTTGGTTGACTTTTCATTTTATTGATCATTTTTTCTTTAGTGTAAATCTGTTTAGAGTGATACAATCATATTTTGTTAGTTTTGCTTCTGCTTCCCTTGCCAGAGGAGACATATGTAGAATCAAATTAAGTCCAATGTCAGAGTGTACTTCTTATATTTTACACTAGGATTCTTTGTTTTCAGGTTTTATGTTTTCTATGCCCAGGAGTGGGAATGCTGGTTCATATGATAAGTCTATTTTTATTATTTTAAGGAACTTCCATAGAGTTTCCAAAGTGGTTGCACCAATTTTTCATTCCCACCAACAGCGTTGGAGAGTTCCATTTTCTCCACAACCTCCCAAGAATTTATTTTTTGTAGACATTTGGATGACAGCACTTCTCAGTATTGTGAGGTAAAACATAATTTTATTTTTGTCTTGCCTTTGTATAATGATTAGCAATGTGAGCACGTTTTTATAGTCCTGTTTGTCATCTGTTTGTCTTGTTTAGAGAATTGCCTTCTACTCATTTTCTGTCTGAGTTGTTTGCAGTTTTTGCAATGGAGTTGTATGAACGATTTTTATATTTTAGAAATTAGCCACTTTTTGATTGCATTATTTCCAAATGTTTTCTCCCATTTGGAAGTTCATCTTTTCATTGTGTTTATTTTGCTATATAGAAGCTTTTAAGTTTAATTTGGATCTATTTGATTATTTTGCTCTTAATGTTTTCAGCTTGGAAGGGTGACATAAGAAAATTTCGCTACAATTTATGTCTTGTTTTGCCTATGTTAGTTTCCAGGAGTTTTATTGTGTCATGTATTAGTTTCAGATATTTAAAGCATTTTGGGCTTATATTTGTACCGTGTGAGGGAGTATTCTAATTTAATTGATTTACATGTTGCTGTCTACCTTCCTCAACATCACTTGCTGAAGACTGTCTTTTATGCATTGTATATTTTTGTTACGTTTGTCATAGTTTACTTGACTATAGGTGTGGTATTTTATTACTGCCTCTGTGCTCTGTTCCAGGGATACAGATGTTTTTTGTTTTCCAGCATTGTGCTGTTTTGATTTCTGTTTTTGTAATATATTCTGAGTTCTCAGAGGGATATGGTTTATGCCTCCAACATTGTTCTTTTTCCTCATTGCTTCTTTTGCAGTTCTGGTACTTTTGCAGTTCCATACAAATCTGAGGACTGTTTTACGTTCTGTGGAAAATATCATTTAGTTCGATCTGAATCACTTTATATCTATAGACATCATTTGTAGTATGTATATTTTTGCAATATTAATTCCTCTAAAGTAAGACCTTGAGATTTCTTTCCATTTCTTTGCATCATGTTCAAATTTCTTTATCAGTGCCCTATTAATTTTATTATCTTGGATTTTTCATTTTTTATCTGATTTCATATGGATTTTTTAGAATACTGGAATATTTCATTGTTAGTGTAAAGGAATGTGACAGTTTTTGTATATTAATCATGAAAAATCCTACTTTGCTAAATGTCTTTATTAGTTTTAGTTGTTTTGGTGTGAAGAATATTTAGGGTTTTCTATATAGATTATCATGTCATCTAAAATAATAACAGTTTTACTTCATTCAATCCAAGTTGAATAATATTTTTTCTTGTGCAATTGCTTTTGCTAGGACTTCCCTTAATGTGTTTAATAGAAATGGTGAGAGTGGGCATCCTTGTTTTTTCCTTAATTTGGCTTTCATTTATTCACTTTTGCATATTATGTTGTCTGTGGGTCTGTAATTAATGACTTTAGTATTGTTGAGATATATTTCCTGAATCCTACTTTGGTAAGGGATTTTGTTTTTATTGACTCTGCTGTTCTTGTTGTTGTTGTTGTTGCTTCTGTATTAATGAATAAAATTTGAAGTTTGTGAAATGATTTTTATCAATTTATTGGGAAGACCACATCATTTTCCCTTTTTCTTTTGTTAATGTGGTGTATTAAACTGATTGATTTCATGTAATTTCAACTTCTCTTATGACCCTGCAATGAATTAAAGTTGTTCATGTTGTATGATTCATTTTTTGAATTGCTGGACTTGGTTTTCTAATACTATTTTTTTGAATTTTTGTATGTATATCAATCAAAAATATATGTTTGGAATTCTCTTTGCTTGTACTTTGTTTGTTGGCTTTGCTATCTGGGTAATGAAAGCTTCATAAAATTAATATGGGAGTTTTCCACGTCTTCACTATTTTTGAATAGTTTGAAGAGTAAAATTTCTTCTTTTTATTTTTGTACAGTTTTCCACGGGAGCTGTTTAAATCTGCTCTAATATTTAACGATTTTTTAAATGCAGATTCTATCTTTCTTCTAGTAATCAGTTTGTTCAAATTATTTATTTCTCCTTATCCCTGTCTATTTCCAGACATTTGTGTATTTCTTCTAAGTTGTCCAGTTTATTGGCATGTAAGTTTTGACAAAATGTTCCCTTTGTTGTATATATGAGGGAACAATTGTTATTTCTCCACTTTTATTTCTGAATTTATTTCTTTGGAACATCACTGTTTTCTTCATGATGCACTTGGCTAGAGGTTTTTTGATTTTACTTATCTTAAAAAGAAAACAAAAAACAAAATCTTTTGTTTTACTACTCTTTTGCATAGTTGTTTTTTCTTTCTAATTTATATTTACACCTGTAATATTTAGAATCATGTTTTTTTCTTTTTTAACTTTTTTAATTGATTTTTAATAATTTTAAAAGCTGTCTCAAATTCCATTGTAGAGCACAATTTTTTAGGTTCAATGAACATATACACATGTCCCATTTTTTCCCCTTGAGCTCCCATAAGATCTTTTATATATTTCCTTGTACTATACAGTACAATCCTGATTATCTATTCTTCAGTTTTGACCTCCCAGCCTATTTCTTCCCACACCCCACCCCTTGGCAACCTAAACTTTTTATTCTCGGCCTGCGAGTTTATTTCTGTTTTGTATTTATGCATTTTTGGTTGGTTTGGTTTTGTTTTTAGATTCCACACATGAGCCATCTCATATGGTATTTTTCTTTTTCTTTCTCTTTCTGGCTTACTTCACTTAGACTGATATTCTCCTGGACCATCCATGTTGCTGAAAATGGCATTATGTTGTCGGTTTATAAGAATGACTACTATTCCATTGTATAAATATAACACCTCTTCTTTATCCAGTCAACTGTCGATGGACATTTAGGCTGTTTTCTTGTCTTGGCTATTGTAAATAGTGCTGGCTATGAATATTGGGTCGCTGGTGTCATCCTGAAGTAGGGTTCCTTCTGGATTTATGCCGAGGAGTGGGATTCTTGGGTTATATGGTAAGTCTATTCCAAGGCTTTTGAGGAATCTCCATCCTGTATTCCACAATGGCTGCACCAAACTGTATTGCCACCAGCAGTGAAGGATGGTTCCCTTTATTCCACAGCCTCTCCAGCATTTGTCATTTGTGGATATTTGAATGATGGTCATTCTGACTGGTGTGAGGTGATACCTCACTGTAGTTTTGATTTCCAATTCTCTGATAATCAGTGATATTGAGCGTTTTCTGATGTGATTTTTGATCATTTGTATGTCTTCCGTGGAGAATTGCTTAATTAGGTCTTCTGCCCAATTTTGGATTAGGTAGTTTATTTTTTCTTATTCAGTTGGATGAGCTTCTTATATACTCTGGAGGTCACGCCTTTTTCGGTTTCATATGCAAATATTTTTCCCATTCCGTAGGTTGTCTTTTTGTTTTATTTCCGGTTCCTTTACTGTGCAGAAGCTTGTAAGTTTCATTAGGTCTCATTTGTTTATTCTTGCTTTTATTTCTTCTATGAGAAAATTTTCGAGACGTATGTCAGATAAAGTTTTGCCTATATTTTCCTCTTAGAGCTTTATTGTATCTTGTCTTATGTTTAAGAATTTTATCTATTTTGAGTTTATTTTTTTTGTATGGTGTTCTAGCTTCATTGGGAATGTTCTAGCTTCATTGAATTACATGGTGCTGTCCAGTTTTCCCAACACCAGTTGCTGAATAGTCTATCTCTCTTCCATTGTAATTTCTTGCCTCCTTTGTCTAAGATTAATTTGCCAAATGTTTTTGGGTTCATTTCTGGGCTCACTATTCTGTTCCATTGACCTATATGTATGTTTTTCTTCCATTACAGTGCTGTCTTGTTGACTATAGCTCTATTTTATTATCTGAATCATTAGCGTAAATAAATGCCACTGATATTTGATGCATAATCTTGTAACCTGCTACCTTGCTGAATTCTTTGATCAGCTGTAGTAAATTTTGTCTGGATCTTGTAGGGTTTTCTGTATATAGTAACATATTCTATGCATATAGTGATGCTTTTACCTCTTCCTTTCTAGTTTGCATCCCTTTTTCTTCTGTCTCTTGTTTGATTGCTGTGGATAGTACTTCCAAGACTATCTTTAGTAGGAGTCGTGATAGTGTGTATTCTTTTATTGTCCTAGATTTTAGTGGGAAGGATTTGACTTTCTCACCATTGAGTATTATGCTGGATGTAGGTTTGTTATCTATAGCTTTTATGATGTTGAGATATATTCCCTCTATGCCCAATTGGTGGGAGTTTTTATCACAAGTGTATGTTGAATTTCATCAAATGCTTTTCCTACATCAATTGAGATGATCATGTGGTTTTGGTTCTTTCTCTTGTTTATGTGCTGTATTACATTGATTGATTTGCATATGTTGAACCACCCCTGTGTACCTGGCATGATCCCCACTTGATCATGGTTAATATTCATTTTTCTGTGTTGTTGGATTCTATTTGGTAATATTTTGGTTAGTATTTTGGCGTCTGTGTTCATCAGTGATATTGGCCTATAATTCTCTCTGTTGGTAGTGTCTTTGCGTGGTTGTTGTATCAGGGTGATTGTGGTTTCATGGAATGACTTTGGGAGTATTCCTTCCTTTTCAATCGTCTGGAGGAGTTTGAGAAGTACTGCTATGAGTTCTGCTTTTATGTTTGGTAGAATTCCACAGTGAATCCGTCCGGTCCTGGACTGTTATATGTAGGGAGGTTTTATATTGCTATTTTGATTTCATTTAAAGTGCTCTGCTTTTTCCAGGTGTCAGTTATGTCTTGATTCTGTCTTGGTGGAGAGTATGATTCCAGAAGATTGTCCATCTCTTCTAGGTTATACAGTTTGGTTCAAAATAATTTTCATAAAATTCTCATGTGATATTCTGTATTTCTAATTTTTTTGTGGTAATTTCTACAGTCTCCTATCTTATTTCGGTAATTTGTGCTCTCTCGCTTTTCTTCTTTCTGAGTTTGGCCAGAGGTTTGTCGATTTTACTTACTTTTTGGAAAAACCAGCTTTTGAAATTGTTGATTTTTTCCTATGGTCATTTAAATCTCTATTTTATTTATTTCCTCCCCAATATTTATGATTTCCTTCCTTCTGCTGCCTTTTGGTTTTTTTGTTCTTCTTATTCTAATTCATTCTTCTGGTGGGTTAAATTGTTTATTTGTGGTTGTATTTCTTTTTTGAGGATGGAGTGTATCACTATAAGCTCCCCTCTCAGCAATGCTTTCGCAGTGTCCCATAAATTTTGTGGGGTTTTGCTTTCATTTTTTTTGTCTCAAGGTAGTTTTTCATTTCAGCTTTGATTTCTTCAATGACCCATTAGTTTTTATGAAAACATATTGTTTAATCCCCATGTTTTCCTTTTGTTCTCCTCTGTTTCTCTGTTGTTGATTTCTAGCTTCATGGCATTATGGTCAGTAAAGATGCTTGGGGTAATTTCTAACTTTTAAATTTGCTGAGGTTTCTTTTGTGCCCAAGTTCATCATGAATCCTGGAAAATATTCCACGTGCAGTTGAAAAAACTATATATCCTATATTGTAGGGTGTGCAATGCTGTGAATTTATCCTCCAAGTGCAATATTTCTACTGTATTATTTAACTTCTCTGTTGCCTAACTTATTTTCTGTCTCGATGATATGTCCAGTGATGTTAATGCAGTGTTGAAATCTCCAAATATGAATCCCCCTTTATATCTGTTAGTAATTTTTTTATATACTTAGGTGCTCCTCTATTTGTTGCATGTGTATTAACGAGTGTGCTATCCCTATATTGTATCACTCCTTCAATCATTATAAAATGTCCTCCTTTATCATTATGGCCTTTGCTTTAAAAACTATTTTGTCTGAAATCAGTTCTGCAACACCTGCTTTTTGGCTTCTCAAATTATATGGAATACCCTTTTCCGTCCTTTCACTCTCAATCTATATGTGTCCTACTCTCTGAAATGGGTCTCTTGTATGCAGCATATTGATGGTTCTTGCTTTATTATCCAGTCAGCCACTCTATGATTTTCAACTAGAGCATTTAGTCCATTAACATTTACAATAATTGATGATAAGCTAGTGTTTACTGCCAAATTGACCTTATATTTGCAGTTGATTTGGTATTTCCTCTTTGTTCCTTTCATCTTCCTTTTATGGTTTGGTAATTTTCCTTTGTATTATCATGAATTTTATTTAGATTAAGTGACTCCCTGATAAGTTTTTGTCTTCTGGTTATCCGTTTTTATAAGTCCATTAGATCATTACTATAACTGCTTTTATTAAATGAATAGTAACATGATCTCAAACCCATCCTACTGAGAACAAAAAATTTTTAAAGGAAAGACCAAAAAAAATTCTCTATTTTCCTGCCTCCCTCTCCCACTCTCAAAGATTTGTATGTCTTGTTTTAAAATTTGGTGTATATTTTATTTGTAACTCATGAGTTATCACCTTTCCAGCTGTGAGTTTCACATTTCTGTAGCATCCTGCTGCTTTTCTTTTCAGAGAAGACATTTCAATTATTCTTTTAGTATAGGTCTAGTTTTGCTGAACTTTTGAACTTTTTCTTGTCTGTGAAATTCTTTATGAATCCTTCTACCAAAAACGATAGCTTTGCTGGTTAAAGCATCCTAGGTTATAATATTTTTTTCATTCAGGACTTTGAATATATCTTGCCACTCCCTTCTGGCCTGTAGTGTTTGTGTACTGAAATCAGCTGGGAACCTTATGGGGATTCCCTTGTAACTCACTCTTTGCTAGTCTCTTGTTGTTTTTAGGATAATTTATTTATCCTTGACTCTGGTCATCATAATTATATGTCTTGGTATGGTTATATTTGGGTTCTTGCTTTTTGGGACACTCTGAGCTTCCTATATTGGATATCTGATCCCTTTTCTAAGTTTGGGAAGTTCTCAGTCATGATTTCTACACAAACCTTTGCAATCACCTTTGATCTTTCTTCCCTTTCTGGGACTTTTATCATGCCAAGTTTGGCATGAATTCTATTATCCCATAGGTCCCTTATGCTTTTTTCATTTGTTTCTCATTGTTTCTCTTGTAGCTCTACTGATTGGGTGCTTTCTATTGTCCTGTCTTCTAAGTCACTAATTCGTTCATCTGCGTTATATAGTCAGCTTTGCTACACCTTTAAATCATTCCTCATTTCAGTCAACGTGTTTACCTATTCTACTCGGCTCTTCTTTATACCTTCCATTTCATTTTTGACATATTTTATATCTCTAAACTTTATCTCTTTTATTTCCTTCAATACTTAGATCACTCCGTTTTGAAATCTTCATCTAGTAGGATATCAATTTCTATTTCACTGATCGTTCTTTCAGAGGATTTCTCTTGTTCTTTTAATTGGGAATGGTTTCTCTGCTTCTTCATCTTTCTACTACCTCTCTGGCATGGTGGTTTATGGAGTATCAGTTATCTACTGTGGTCCTAAAGGTGTATATCTACCCAATGCCAATGCAGTATTACAACTTAGAAAATAGAAAAAAGACAGAGAGAGATAAAGAATTTTAAAGAAGGGAGAAATAAAGGTTTGAAGACATTGTATAATGAATAATATTTAAGCAAGTGGAAGCAGTATTTTGAAATATAATGATAATAAATATATTTTAAATAATTACCAAGGGATTAAAATGGGGGTATATATAATTGAATAAGAAGTAAAAATTAAGAGGGTAAGAGAAAATGGAACAGGTAAAAACAGGTTAAAACAAGGGGGTGGTCTTTGTCCTCCTGAAGACTGTGTACTTATAATGTGAAATCTTTCTTTATTCATTCTGTTTTGGGAGCTCAGCTTGCTGTTCCTTGAGGCCTTCCATTGGAGCCCTCATCTCTGTTGCTCCCTGGGCTTGTCATCAATCAGATCACTCCTACACCCAACACTGGTTCAGGTGCAGCTTTATTTACTCTGGGCTGGCTTGTCACTGCCCTGCCTGATGCTGCAGTCAGATGTTACAGACTGACCAGGCAGGATTGGGCATCACGCCCTCTCCCAGCACCATGGTCAGGGGCTGCATTCCAGCTCAAAATTTGAGGGGCCACCCGCCCCCTCAGGTTGCCGATCACTCTGCTGCTCTGTGCCAATGTACTCTCTACCTCAGTTTTGCACACCGGAAGGGGGCTCATGGAAGACTGAGGAACAGCCCTGTCCCTGTTCTGGGTCAAAATCCAGCTCCTTGTTTGTCTTGGCAGACAAGTTCTCTGAAGAACCAGGACAGTAGGAACATATTTGCCTCATGCAGTCGACAGTCTCAGTCTGGCCCATGATGCTGCTATGTCCTTAGGTGTAGATGCAGGGTTTGCCCCCACTGCTGCCCGGGGGCAAAGCACTAGTGGCTATGGTGGCTGTGTCTGAGCCCCAGCTCTCTTCACCTACAGACTTTTGTGGATTTTCAGATATGGGGATTGCACCCTTCCCCCCACAGGGTACATCTACCTGGTTGTTTTATGGAGGGCCGAGGTTGTTCTGCCCTGTGCACCCACAGCCATGGCACAAAGCCCACTCCATTTCCCAGGGCCGCCACAGTGCTGCAATTCCCATCTACAACCCAGCTCGAGCAGCACGGTCCTGCCCCCAGCTTCTGGGCTGCATCTTCAGCTGGGTGTCACAGGGATTCTGTGTGCCTGTTTAACTTAGTTCTGTCAGTCAACTTATACTCTGTAAAGGTCCAAGCCTTGGAGGCTCCCACTCCGTCCTGCTGAAATCTCAGTTGGAGAGGGGAGACACAGTGAATGAGCACCAGTCCTTCTTAGCTGCTCCTTCCCCGTGGGATCTGTCCCACTCTGTTTTGCCTTTTCTTCTTTTTTCTTCCTTTTCTCATACCAGATTTTTTGCATCTTTATCTATTGAAGAACACAATGTTCTGTCAGAGTTCTTCAGGTTCTCTGGTTAGCTGAGTGGGTCTATGGATGTGTGTCTTGGTGCATTTGTTTGAAAGGGTGAGCTACAAGCTTCTTTCTCCTCCACCATCTTTGCCTCTCCTAAAGAAAGTCTCACTTTATGGTGGAAGATAAACATAGTCTGAAAAAATGGAAAAGATATTCCATGGAATTTACAAGAAAGTGCAGATTGCAATGCTCAACTCATACAAAATATGTTTTAAAATAAGAGCCAAAATGAGAAAAATTATGAGATTATATAAAGAAAAAGAGATCAATATAAAAATACGATATTACCTTCATTATATTATATATGGACCCAACACCATAGATCCTAAATATGAAAAGAAATTTTAGTAGACATGAAAGAATCAATTCATTATAAAACAATAAGAGTAGATGAGTTTAACACCTCTATATTCTGATGGCCAGATCATCCAGAAAGAATATCTGTAAGGAGACAGAGGTTTTAATACCATATTAGATCATTTGAACCTAAGTGAGCTATTGGACACTGCATCACAAAAGCAGAACACTTAAACATTTCAAGTGTGCCCAGGATGTTATCTAAGGAATTAACCACATATTATGTCATGAAATGAGCCTCAGGGACTTTAAACAAATATAGGTTACAGCAAGTAGTTTTTCTTACACAAAAGTATGATACTGTGCATCAACTCTAGAAAGAAGAATAGGAAAAGCACAAACATGAAGTCAAAGAACATCCTTTAAATAAATAAATTTAAAAATTGTCAATGATGAAATCAAAGAGGTGATGAAATCAAAGAGGTAATAAAATCATACCTGGAGACAAATTACAATGAAAACACAGCTTTATAAAATGTATGGGATGCAGCAAATACAAATCTAAGAGGGAAGATGAGAACAAATCAGGACTCCTACAAGGAAGAAAAAAACCTCATAGAAAGGACCAAGCATACCACACAAAATAACAAGAAATAAGAACAAACAAAACCAAAAGGCAGTAGAATGAGAAATCTTTAATGATTATGTTGAAAATAAATAAAATAAAAGTTGAAAATAAATTACAAATCATAAAATCAACAGCTTTAATTTTTCTTAAAAATATTAACAAACAGGTAAGCATTTAGCCAGGGTTATTAAGAAATACAGAGACTGGACCCTAACAAAATAAAAAATGAAACAGTAGAAATAACATCTGATATTACAGAAACACAAAAAATGATTATGAAAGCACTATGAGCTGTTACATGCAAACAACTGGATGACCTAAAAGAAATGGACAAATTTCTTGAAACGTACAGTTGCCAACACTGAATTAAAAGAAATCTGAAAACTTTTAAAGAGCTAACAGTATAAGTTAAATAAAATCAATAATTTAAAAACAACCCTATAATAAAATGCCTAGATGCCTTCATTAAAACCACTTTCTCCCAACTATTTCAAAAAATGAAGGGGGAAGGAAAATTCCCAAATTTATTCTATGAGGCCACCATT
This sequence comes from Vicugna pacos, assembly GCF_048564905.1. Classification (NCBI taxonomy): domain Eukaryota; kingdom Metazoa; phylum Chordata; class Mammalia; order Artiodactyla; family Camelidae; genus Vicugna; species Vicugna pacos. Next base: position 42,709,655 of record NW_027328741.1, read on the forward strand.
ACCGTGATAACAAAACCAGTCAAAGACACTAAAAAAAAAAAGAAAATGAAAATGAAAATCCAATATTCTTGATGAATATACATTTAAAAATCCTCGAAAAAGTTCAACAAATGAATCCAGCAATACATATAAAGGATTAAACACGATGATCAGTTGGACTCCTTCCAGAGTCACAAGGATGGTTCAACATACACAAGTCAATCAACATGACACATATCTAATAAAGGAAGGACAAAATTCACAAGACAATGTCAATACACAAAGAAAAATCATTTGAAAAATTCAACATGCTTTCATCATCAGAACTCTCATGAAAGTGAGTACAATGGGAACATCTCTCAACATACTGAAGGCCATTTATAACTATTTATAATAGGGGAAATGCTGAAAGCCTTCTGGGTAAATTCGGGAAAAATACAAGGTTTGCTACTTTCAGCACTTGTGTTCAATAGTAATAGAAGAAAGGAAAAGAAAAAGAAATAAAAGAAATGCAAAATGGAAAAAAGAGTCAAAATTGTCACCATTACAGATGGCATAACAATCTACATAGGGAGTCCTAAGGGCTCCACATTGACTATTATGAACAATAAATAATTTCATCAATGAAGCAGGGTAGAAGATAAATGTAAATAAGTCTCTTGCATTTCTACACATTAATCATGAGATACTATACAATGGACGTTGAAATCAATAATAATTAATACCCCATACCCCTGTATATCTTGGAATAAATGTAACCACATATGTGAAAGACCTAAACACTGAAAATAATAAAACATTGACAAAGAAATTAAAAATGATTCAAAGAAATGGAAAGATGTCTTGTGCTCTTGGATTGAAAGAGTTTATGTTGTTAACATGGCCGTACTACACAAAGAATCCTACAGATTTAGTGCAATTCCTGTTATGAAGTTGTAGTATTTTCCACACAATGAGAAAATAAATAATTCTAACTTTTACATGAAACCATTAAAAACTGCCTAAATGATCTTGAGAAAAAACAACAGTGCTGGAGGTATAACCCTCCCAGATACCTTACTATAATACAAAGCTACAGTAATAAAAACAGCATGGCATTGGCACAGAGATATAATCAATAAAAACAGATAGAGAGCCTAGTAGTAATTCCACACAACTATGAGCAATGAATCTATGATAAAAGAGGCATGAGTGCACAATGGAGAAAAGACTGTCTCGTCAATGGATGGTGTTTTGAAAGCTGGACATCTACATGTAAAACAGTGAAATGAGAGCATTCCCTGACATCATATACTGAAATAAACTCCAAGCGTATTAAGGACCTAAATTTAAGACCTGATACTATAAAACTGCTAGAAGGGATTATAGGTGATACGCTATTGGATATATATCATAGGAATATTTTCTTATTTCAGTCTCCTAAGGCAAATGAAACAAAAGCATAAATAAGCAAATGGGACCTAAAGAAACTTGAAAATTTCTGCACAGCTAAGGACACTATAAGTGAAATGGAAAGACTGCCCATGTAATTGGAGAACATATTTGCAAACAATGCAAGTGACCATTGGTTAATAGATGTAGGTTAATAGATGTAACATGGATTTAGGTTACACAACGCAAGGCAAAAAACAAAAACAAGAGCAGAGTACCTGAGTTAATAATTTTCCAAAGAAAACATACATATGAGTAACAGGCAAGTGATAAAATTGCTCAACATTACTAATTATTAGATAATTGCAAATGAAAACCACAATGAGTTATGACTTAAAATTGGTCAAATGGATATTATCAAAAAGACTACAAATAGAAAGTATTGGAGACGATGTGGAGGTAACAAATCTCTTGTATACTGTTGGTAGGGATGTAAATTGTAAGACATTGTATTGAAAGCAGTATTCAGATTTGTTTAAAAACTAAAAAGTTGACTATCATATGATCCAGTAATACCTCTCCTAGAAAAAATCTGGGGATAGTAACCTAAATTGAGAAGAACGAATATTCACACCAGCACTGTTTATAACATGCAAGACAGGGAAGCAATCCAAGGCTCCACAGTAGACTATGGACTTAAGAAGTTATGATGTTTCCACAAATATACAATGGAATATTACTCAGCCATGAAAAAGTATAACACATTGCTATTTCAGCATCATGAATGGACCTAGTAATTATTGTGCTTAATGAAGTAACATAGACAAAGACAAAATTATATAATATAATTTATATGTGGAATCTAAAGAATAACAAATATCTGTGTACATCTATATATAGCTGTCTATTGATAGATGACAGATAAATAGATAGAAGGATAATACATGATAGATAAATAGATAGATAGATAGATAGAAAAATAGATAGATATAGACATGATGGAGAGGTAAAGATATTAGATAGACAAGACTTAAGCTGACTAAAAGAAATGGGAAAAAATTTATGTTTAACAAAGGGAAGGGAAAGAGAATTGAATAGTAGAACATTGACAGATACAAACTAGTATACATAAAGGAGAGAAGCAACAATGATAATCTGTATAGATCATGGAATTATACACAATAGCTTAAAATAAGTGTATGTTACAATCATTGCAATAATTCATAATGCAATATAATCTACAAAGTTGTTAGAATAACTATGCTGTACATCTGAAACTACACAATAGAGTACATCTACTGTACTTCATTTAAAACAAAATCTCATCTATAATTTAGTCTCTTTCCACTGATAGCAGCTTCCTTTAATATTGTTTTATTTTTACTCTTTACCTTTTATGATTACTGACTCAAATTATTTCTTTTACTGTTGTAAACAGGTTATTGGTTTGAAGTAGCTATATTTATTGCCCCTGATTTCCTATTTTTCACTCTTTAACTCATATAGTATAGAAGCATTTAAAAACATACCCAAATAAACAGTTGCAACTTTCTCGTGGTATCTCCTTAGCATTTTTTCAAAGTTTTGCATATATTTGCCATTTAATATTTCTAAGAAAATTTCTTTTCTACACCTCTTATTGGGTGTTTCTTTTTTTTTTATCACATTGAGGATTTGTTTGTCAGGTAAATTCTTTATTTTCACTTTATAAATAAGACAGCTGAAATGTCAGAACATAAATAGATAAAATAATGATTAAAAATAGAAACATTCAATCAAAATAAATAATGGCTTTTGAAAGATAAATAAAATTGATAAACTTTAAATAGACTCATGAGAATAAAAGAGTACAGATTAATAAGCTCAGAAGTAAATGAAAAGTTACCGCTTATATCAAAGAAATCCAAAGAATCATATGAAGATACAACAAATTATATGTAAATAAAATGGAAAACCTAGAAGAAATATACAATTTCTGAGAAAGACATAATCTCTACGATGGAATGAAAAATAGAAAATAGGAACAGATTAGCACTAATGAAATTGAATAGTAATTAAACAAATTCTCCCAAGAAACAACATTCCAAGCCAAGACAGCTTCACAGGTGAATTCTGCCAAACATTTAGAGAAGAGCTATCACCTATACTTCTCAGAGAATTCCAAAAATTTGCTGAGGATGGAAGGCTTCCTATCCCACATTTCTCTATCGCACTACTACTAAAACTGGAACAAAAACCACAAAAATTTCAGGTTAAATACTACTGATAATCATAGATGCAAAAATCATCACTGAAATGTTAGCAAAGCAAAAAATACATGAACAAGTTTATATATTATGATTAAGTCCATTTTAATCCAGGGATGCAAAAGTGATTCATTACCTACAAATTATTCAGTATGATACACCACAGTAACAAATTAAAGAATAAAAAATATATAGTCACATCAAAAGTGTCATAAAATGTTTTGACAATTCATTAACAATTTAAGATTAAATTTCTCCTCAAATTGTGCATGAGGAAACATACCTCAACAGAGTTAAGGTCATATAAGACAAGAACTCAGCTAACATGACACTCACTGATTAAAAGCTGAAAACATCTCCTGTAAGAGCAGGAAGAAGACAAGAATGCTCACTCTTACCACTTTTATTCAGTATAGTATAGGAAATCCTAACCATAGCTATCCAAAATAAATGGAAATATATTATAGCTAATTAAGAATAGGAGTAAAAGTATCTGTTTGCAGATGACATACTTTAAACAGAAATTCTATAGATGGCACCTCAAAACTACTAGAGCTTATCAATGCATTTGGTAAAATTTCAGAATGTAAAATTAACATACAGAAATCTTGCATTTCTTCACACTAAAAACAAGCTAACAGAGAAAGTGAGGGAACTGTCTCATTTACAGTTGCATTACAAAAAATAAATCAAAAATTATATCAAACCAAGGAGGTAAAAGACCTGTACACAGAAAACTATAAAATATTTATAACAGAAATTGAAGATAATGCAAACAGATAAAAGGATATACTGTGTTCGTAGATGAGGAAAGTAATATTGTTTAAATGACAGTACTAGCCAAGAAAATACACAAGTTAAATTCAGTGCCTATCAAAATACCAAGTGTATTTTCAGAATTTACAGTAAATAATTGTAAAATTTATGTGTAAACACAAAAGAGTTGAAATCACTAAAAAAAAGCACAGAAAAGAAAAGAAACATAAACACAAACAACTTTGACAAAGAACAAACAGGATGTATCAATTCCCCTGATTTAAAACTATAATACAAAGCTACAGTGATAAAAAGAATATGGTAGTCAGACAGAACAAAGAAAATAGTGGAACACAAAGAATGACTGAAAATGAAATCAGACAGTTATGGTCATTTTGTACATTACAAATATGAACATACAGTGGGGGAAAGGTAATAAACAGGCATATGAAACCAGTCAACGTCACTAACCATCAGAAAAATGCAAGTCCAAAACACAATAAGATTTTATGTCAGTACTGTCAGAATGAATATTATCAAAAACATAACAAATAAAAGTGTTGGTGAGGATGTAAGAAAAACAACCCTGATGCACTGCTGGAGTGAATGTAAATTTGTGCTGTCACTGTGGAAATCAGTATGCAGTTTTATCTAAAAATTAAAAATGAAATACAATCCAACATTTCCATATCAGTATACTTATTCCAAGAAAATTAAAAGACAAACTAGAAAAGATAAATTCAAACCTATATTCACTGCAGCATTGTTTACAATAGAGAGGATATAGAAGCAAATTAATTGTTCATCAATAGATGATGAAAAATAAAATGTGTGTTTATAGTATATATATCTACAAATCAATATTTTCTATTTTTATATTTCATTGATTTATCTGAATTTATATATTTATATATATGCACACACACAGATAAAAATACAATGGGTTATTACTCAGCTATAAGAAGAATAAGTTCTCCATTTGCAACAAAAGGGTAGATCAAGAGGGTAATATGCTAAGTGAAAAGAGTCAGAAAGAGAATGACAAATGCTGCATGATTTTACTCATATTTGGAATTTAAAAGAAATGAACATAACACAACAGAAAAGGAGATACAGATATACAAAGAAAAAGGTTGTTCCCAATAAGGAGGGAAATGGTGTGAGGAAAAAGAAATATTTGACGAAAATTAAGACAGAAAATTTTCCAGTTGCAAATTAAATGAATCAGGTGCAAGAAATGTGCTCTATGGGGAATAGTAAATAACTATGAAATATCTTTAAAGAGCAACATATCATAACTAGATATATTCTGGTGATCAGTTTGAAATGTACTAAAAATAGCAAACAGTACATTGTGTAAGAGGAACTAACGCAGTTTATACATTAAAGTACAGTTCAAAAAGAAAAATAATTATAGAAAAAAATTAGATTTGTAGTTAACAGAGGCAGGGTTTGGAAAAGGAGAATTTGATTAATGCAGTCAAAAGCTACAAACCGCCAGCCTTAAAATGAATGTATCCTTGGGATGCCCGATAGTAACATGAAAATTACAGTTAATACTACTTTATGTTATATATGAATGTTGTTAAGGGAGTATACCATAAGTTTTCTCATCACAACCAAAAGGCAAATTGTATCTCTTTAATATTGTATCTAAATTAGATAATGAATTCTCCCTAAAGTTGCTATGATATTTATTTCATGATAGCTGTAAATCAAATCACTATCCTATTCACCTAAAATTACACAATATTCTACACAAATTATATCTCAATAGAAGCGGAAGGAAAAATGGACATTCAATATTCACATATTCCCATGTCATTTCTCATGATTGTTTTTGCAGCAAGTAAACTTGAGTCATGATATACAAATCCTAGGTAACCATACTAATAAATAAGTGATTCTAATAAATTATACATAAAGATACTAATAAAATTAGTGTTTTACCATGCCTTAAACTTTCTTCATGTTAACAGCCCACCGATTCTGTAGGCATCAAAATTTTACTCTGTGTATTCATCTGAGATTAGGGAATGGATACAAATTTAAAACTGGCTGCTCTTGCTGTGAGTGATAAAGTTCACTGTCTCTGACCGATGTTCTCATCTCCCCAACAGCATCTGTAAGAAATGAACATGCTAGGTTGCTAAAAATCTCAGCATGGTAAAATCTCATAACTCCTAGAATTCTTAACTGTTTTGCAATGGGATTGCAATACTGACAAAGACTTGATTTTGGATAACAATGTGGTGTATTCTCATGGTTGCATTAGGGGATTTGAGGATAATCCCTGAGATCCACAACAAACAATCTTGCTCAAGTACTGGGCAAAGAAGTGTAAAAGTTCTGCATCATTAGGACTGAGGACTGCTTTAAAAATGATGACTGTGCTTACTGTTCTCCAGGTAGTTCAATGGAAGCAAGTTTATTGCAATTTCTAGGTGAACGGGAATAAGTCAGTGGTTCAGTCGCTATAAATTAGTCAAGGGGTGATAAAAACCAAAATAAGTTGTGTCAACAATGAGAAATAGAAGAAAAATATATTAGACATAAGCTTAAATTAAAAAGGAGACACAGTGCTGTGCTGGGCTCTGGGGACTGGAGAATTTATATGCCTCAGTCCAATTCAAGGGTTCAGTGGCTTGGCCCTAACATCAGCTCGGAATTGAATGAACAGGTAACAATTAGTAAACTGGGAGAAATATAATTTACCTCTCCCTGATTGGAATAAAATCTGGTTGCTCAATGAAATTCTTAATTCACAAGATTCTGCCAGATGCAGAAAAATAATTCACTGATGACTCAACTAAAAAAATTAGTTACTGCTTAACAATCCATCTTCACACACACACACAGAGGAAGACAAATTTGTAGTATTTAGTGGGAAGAGTACTGTGGACAGAGCTCAGAGAATAGTTTTCAAAGCACCAGCCAACTTTTGTACTTTTTCAAATAGTCTAGGTTTTTCCAGGTAGAAAACTACAGATGGACAAACAAACAATATTCTTCTTTAGGATATCTAATTTTAAAAGTAAACTGTAGCTTTTGACTTATCAGAATAGAACCTTGTTAAGATGATCACGGTAAGACCCTTTGTCTGATAAGAGAGCTGGAAAATAGCTGCTGAACCAGCCCAACTGAACCCCAGACTGCTAATGTAAGCAGCAACATAGCCACCATCAGAGTTGAGCTGACAAATTTAAAACCTTGATATATCTGTTGTAGGAACAACCACTAATGTCCAGACACAGATCTCCGTCTGCAACTGTTCTCGATTCTTCTCTTGGAAAAGCACATATTGGTGGGATGTTGCAAGAGTTTATCCTGTCCCATTTGCCCTTTCTCCAGATTATCAAAGTCTTTCTTCACAACTGGTGATATATTTTCCGGACTCAATGTTGCCATTCCAGTCTTATCAGGTGACACTGGCTGCATGATTATGAGCCTTAAGCTTCCTGAACTTGCCTACAATTTTTCCAGCATTTCAGGGCATTTCACATTCTGTAAATTCTTTACATTTTATTTTAAATTAATGAGAAATAGTCAAAGAATTCCATGAATATTTTATATCTCCTAATATCTGCAGTAATTTGGTACTCATGCAGTTGGACAAATTTTAATTCCACCACCCTCACCTCTTTCTAGTCCACACAAATTTGATTGCAATTTGGTTACTGAATACAACCACCCCAACCAAGGGTCTAGTACCTCTTAGATACTTCCTGTGTGAAGGTTACAAGGAGCACAAGTTATGAGGGGTGCATAAACCTATATTAAATGTTTGCAATAGCACTTTCTCTTCTGGACAAAGCTCTGATTCTAAGAAGTTAATTAATTAGAAGGCAGTATAGTTATTATTATGGGGAAAAGAATCAGCTATTTTGGGGAGTGTGGGTGATGAAGAGAAAGGAAATTATCCAGCAATTGAGTATGGAATGCTTTAGGCATCTGGGGGCATGAATAAAGAAGAAAATTATACTTTGTCTCCTGTACCTACCTCCACTGTCTTGTGTGACTAGTCCATGGGCTATTAAAAGAGCTAGTTTGTGGTGAAGAGTATAGACCATAACGAGATAGTTTGAAAGCCATGAGAGTTTTGTTGTTTCAGGAAAGTAGATTTTGCTTAAAGTCAACATGTATTTTTCATTCACTAAATAGTAAAATGCTTCCTGTGTCATGTGCTGTGCATACTATGCTGGTATCCAAGTTAGACAAGTGAAGGGGGATAGACAGAAAATATCTGGAGGAGGTGGTTTCTGTGCTGAGGTGGGGATAGTCTAAATAGGTAAAAGGAGGACAACCAAAGTCCAAGTGTGAGCTGGGGTAAAAGTGTTGAGGTTGGAGCTAACATTGTTGACAAGTATTTGCCTGGATGTATCTTCAGATACAGTGAAACATGAAGATATTCCAAGGTAGTCAAATGCCAGATTTATAAAGAAATGACTAAACTAAGTTGAGTTTGTGGGCTTAGATTTGGAAAGGCATTAAGTGCCACCTTGAGGACTTAAGCTTGTCTTTGTCTGGAACATAAAAGCAACATAAAGTATTGACTAGAAAATATAGGGTAGACTCTTAGGGCAGGAAATGAAAGCACCAATTGGAATGCTTTGACAACAGCACAAATAAGACCATAGATAAAATTACTTCTTAAATTCTACCACATGCTGAATGTGCCATCTGAGACTACATAATGTGACCTTTATGATTCCAAGGATGACATAATAGAGACCATGAACCCTGGGCCGGTTCCTGCATTTATCTTCTGTTCCAACCAATCTTAACTTAACACTTTTAATACTTTCCAGGATGAACCAGAAACCACTTAAAACTATTCCATCTCTCCATGTTTTTGTCATTCTCCAAATTCTTCCATTTTCTCTTCTTCCTTACAAGAAATTATTTAAATTAACTCCCATTTTGTTCCATCAAATGATCATATTAATCAAATATCTCCTTTTTTCTAATAATGGTAACTTTGTCTCCCATTTAACTTTTAATTCTGTTTAAAAAAATAAGGTAAATACAGGTACAACACTATGTTTACTGTTCAAATAAGAAAATAGCAGATATTTGTCAACATTTGCCAACATCAATTGTAATCTTTGTTATCCTGCATAATCTGGTAGTCCTCTGGTAGATCAGTTGTAATTAAGATGACATTCATAAACTGAAGATGTCTGATGAGTTTGCCTTGAAAGAGAATTAGCTGATGTATCAGCTATCACTTGCACTGGAAAACGTGGGTTGATCCCTGCTTGAAGTTTAGAAAAGTGACCTTCAATTGCAGATAGCTTGTGATATCTATTTGAAAAAATAAAAGGCTCCACCATCTGTCCAAATTAATTCCTTTTTGGGAGACAAGATGCTGTACTGAGAGGTAGAAGTTCTAGTTGAAATGAAGTTCACAACACCGCCATTTGCTTCAGTGTAGCTGCTTTGAGAGTGCCCGTGGGGAGTGATCAACTGATTTAAAATACCACGTTGATCCACTGCAATTTCTCCTGGTGGTCTAAATGAAATTGATGATGGAGGAGAAAAATCACATCTAAATGTGGTATCTGTATCACCAATTATGTGGCTAGTAGAGGGCTTTCTTATTAGAGTCATGTTTAAATTTGCAGAGGTAAAAATGCACTTTCTCCACTAGTGTCAGCCACAAAACCAGAATTATGAATACCACATTACCCACTGCTTTATATTGCTTCTTGTTGAAATCTTCAGCCTATTGAGATACCAGAGGGGTACGTTTAATCCCAACCCTTCTTTTTATTCTCATTAAAATCTGGGGACAGCCTCGTTTAAAATTTGGATTATGGTAGAACTGCAGTTACAACCAAAGGAGAAACATTTTAGTAATAATTTGAACCAAAATACAACACTAAAAAAGCCTGAACTATACAACCTCAGATTTCACGTTTACACTGCAAAGATAATATCATCAAATATGAACAATGCTGACGATATTTTGAAGTTCCTTATTTGCAAAATACACATTTAAATATTATAGTCATTAAATTTAAAAAGTTAGCATTTGCAGTAACGGTGAATGCCTCTTTTCAAAAGCAGCTTTAATACCTTTATATAGATTTCTGGAAAGATTCATAGTTGCAAGCAATGTTTCTTATAATCGGAACACTTAATGCACTGTCCTCATTCTTTAGAAAAATAAAGGATTTTAGCCTTAGTAGTTTTATAGAATTTTCAAAATTAACTTTACATTTATATTACCATAGGTTGATGTACAAAATAAACTTTTATATATAAGTTACCAAGTGGTTACTAAAGTTTCTGAATACCTTGCTTAAAACAGAGAATTTTTTTCCTTCTGCCAGAAAGTCTGCTAGACAAGCAGATCTTTGAAAATTCTGCCACACTTTACTAAACCCGTAAAGTTTAAGCTGTCTAACTGAACTTTTCATACTTCCAGGTTCAAATATTCTGAAAGGGGTCTTTCTTTCCCAAACTTCCTTCTTAAAGACATCTTCATCAATCACTATGGAAGTTCCATTATTATCCCACCAGATGGATTTAAACTGGTAACTCCCAGCCATTTTCCAGAATTTTCCTGGAAATGTCAGAGAACGAAAATAATTATCGTCATCTGGTTCAGAGAAACAATGTGTGTAACATGGCGTTTTTATCAAGGATTCTTCAGACAAATTCTGAAAAGCATTTTCTTCAATCATAGACCTCAAGTCCAAGTCCTCAGAGAATGTTTGATCACACAATAGAGATCTACCAGAATTTCCTGAACCAGTTGCTCCCAATTTATGAGACGCATCTTGAATTTCTGAGGAAACATGTGCCATTTAATATAACTTTTTCCACAGCTATTTTTCTAATCTGCATGATTTTGAACACTGCAGCTTCAAATGCTGCTTTGGCAGGCCTGCACAGATAAACTGCTAGGCCATCACTATGGTTCTCAACCTGAGTAACTGTGAAATCACAAAACGACTGGTCTCTTAGCAACTCAATTTTAACATTCAGCCAGTGTTTATTCTCATTCATCCAGTTAAAATTAAACATATAGAATGCTTATTTTTATGGTGTGATCTGCAATTATTTTCCCCACAAAATCTTTTTAAACAATTTAATTTTGGGGTCTATTAAATAAAACCAATCTCCATCATTTTGTACACAATTTTATAACAGATTAGTGAACAGAGTATAAGTAATGCACAAAATATATAAAATAATTTTAATGTTTTGGGAATTAAAGAGAAATTTGTTTAAAACCTGTACAGAAAAGGTATAAAACTTTCATCATCATTTGTAATTAAAGTGAAACATAATTTGATTTGGAAATGGAAGTAGGTATTTATCTGTGTATTGTACAATAAGTAGCTCTATATTCAAAACATGAGAAGAATAAACATCAGTTTATTTCTTATGTTAATATATAAATGGTTAGTATTTATGAAATAATTTTAAATAAAGATAATCAATCAAATTTAAGAAATCCCAAAGGGGGGATTTTTGTTTTAAATTGTAATTTAGTGCTATAATTGAAGCAAATATAATTTAATATTCTACATTAAAATTGCAAAAGAGACAATCTTATTGTATATTACAAATATTTATTTTTGCCATTCTTTCACTTAGAGGTTTATCAGTCCCTAGAAGTAATAAATTTTCTTGTCATCTTTATAATCCATATCCTTAGGACTTCTGTTAAGTGTTCCAAAATGATGTTGATAAATAGACTTATGCACAAGATCCTGGGTTCAATAAGCAGTGCCTCAATTAAGGGGCAAACAAACAAAAAATCAAAAAACAAAGATATAACAGTATATGTCGGTTGGGGTGGAAAATATCAGGTAATGTATTTTAGGAAGCAATATGTTTCTCAGTCCTGAAACTGTTGGCATTGTTAGTATAATATGGCATTTTAAGGCAAGTGTTTTGCACACTAATTGTAAATAATAGCTATGTTCTGTATCAGTAAACTGTAGTAAATCCAGTTCTACCAAAACTTATATTATTTATTTAGAAATGAATTCCATTAAACATAAGCTAAATTCAAAATGAGAGATAAAATTTTAAATAAATAAATGTACCCTCAAGCTGCAATGTAATTTTTTCCTTCACTATGTGAATATTCCATTCTAAATAAATATTAGCATTCTGAATACATGGCATATTATAAGTATTATAAACTATAGTTAAGTAGGATTTAGTCCTGATTCATAAATAATATTTAACATACACAAAATAAAATATGTGACACAATCCCTTTAAAAAACAAAGAATTCAAAAATAACAATCTCAAAATATGTAGGGAAATTATTGACAGATCTGATCTTAACTTTTTATAAAAATATTCTTAAATTCGCTCTAGATAGAATGTAACTAAGCATAATAAAAGCCATATATGAAAAACCCATGACTAACATCAAGTGCAATGTTAACATACAGGAAGGTTTTCCTCTGGTCCATTAATAAGAAAAAGTAGCTCATTTTCACAATCCTAAATAACACTACTAGATGTCCTAGCCAGAACAACTAGTCAAGAAAAAATATAAAATTCATCCAACTTGTAATAAAGCAGTGAAGATTTTACAGATGACATATTTATGCATAGATGGAAAACTCCATAGACTCCTTCAGTGGGTATTACAAATAATGAACAAATTTAGTAAACTTGCAGAATACAAAATCAATGTACACATATCCACTGCATTTTTGTATAGTAACAACACATTATCAGAAAGAGAAATTAGTAAAACTATTTGGTGTAAATTTATACCAAAAAGAATAAAATAGGAATAAATTTGATATGTGAAACAAAACTTATGAACATAGATCTATAAATTATAGGTGCAAGAAATATAAGTAAACAATATAAATTGAAAAATATTCTGTGCTCATGGATTGTATACAATGTGAGGAAATATTCTAATCTATCTTATACATGTTAAAACTCCCCAGCAGTAATTATTGTGGAGAATGTCTTTTCTTAATTTTATACTCTTGCTTCCTTTTTCATGAGTTAATTGATAATAGGTTTGAGGGATTATATCAGGTTGCTCAATTCTCTTCTATTGATTGGTGTCTGTTTTTAAGCCAGTATCATGTTATTTTAATTATTAAAGCTTGGTAGGACTGTTTAACATCAGAGAATATTTCACCATTAGATTTAATACTCTTTTTCATGATTATTTTGGCAACTCATGATTGTTGTGTTTACATATAAATTTTAAAATTATTTGTTTTATTTATTGGAAAAATCTCATGGGTATTTTCAAATCAATCACACTAAATGTAGATTCCTTTGGGTAATATGGTTGTTTCAACCACATTTTTCACATCATTAACATAAGAGATCATTTCATTTCTTTGGATCAGTTTTAATTTCCTTTATCAATATTTTCTGTGTTTTAACATTTAGGTTTTCACCATATTTGTTAACTTCATTTATAGGTGTTCTTTACATATATATACAATTATATAAATAATAATTTTAAACTCGTTTTCTACACAAATACAGCAGGCAGAAGTCAGTGGCAAGACATATTCAAAGTTCGGAATGAAAGAAAGCTGTAATCTAAGATACTTTATCAAACAAGGCTATCTTTTAGAATAGAAGGATAGATAAATAACTTCCATACTAGCAAACACTTAAAGAATTAAGCAAGAGAAAAAGAAATAAAGAAAGATCTACTCTAAATAAAAAAGAAGCAGGATGATATACAAAAGAGAAAGGCATAATTAGAAAGGCAATATCTACAATGATTTACACAAAATAAATATGATGTTGTAAAAGAGGACATCAAAATTTTTAAGGTTCAGAGAGTGAAACAGGAAAATAAAGAGTGTTTTCTTCTTGTTTCTGTTCTCTGAAGGATGGGTTTGAGTTTGTATTATTATCAGTTAAAATAAACAAATATAGTACAGGTGAAGATACATACAAAACAAGGTTACCCTAAGTCAAAAGCTTACAATGAAGTCACAAAGCCAAAAAGAAAACAAGATAATAAAAGAAAACTTATCAAGCCACAAAAACAAAAAGAAATGCACAAAAAGAAAATTCCAAATCCACTGGAGAATGAAGTTCAATATGGAAATAAACACCCATCTATCAATAATTATCACAAATGATAATGGACTTAGTTCTTCAATCAAAAGCTATATATTGTCAAATGGGATAATATAACAAGACCCTACATTATAAAGCATAGAAGGCACCCACTTTAGTAAGAGGAACACACATCAATTGAAAGTCAGAAAATGGAAAAATTTATTCCATGCAAATGCATATGACAAGAAAGCATGACTAGCAGTACCGACTTCACACAAAGAGACTTTACAAAAAAGGCCATAGAGAAAGATAAACAAGGACATGATATAATGATTAAAGGAGAAAATCAAAATGAGAGTATTATACACATTAAATATATGCACTCAATATAGGAGCACATAAATACAAAAAGCAAACACTAATAGATAAAAATAGAGAAATCCCTGGGAACACAAATAATGTAGGAGACTATAACTCCCCATTACCTTCACTGGCCTGGTCTTTCACACAGAAAATTAATACGGGAACAAAGATATTAAAATACATTATAAATTAATTGGAGATGCTTGATATTTTCAAAATAGTACTTCTCTCCTAAACAGAATAGACATTCATTTCCTGTGCACAAGGAACATTTTCTATGAAAGATTATGTACTCAGGCACTCAAGAAGCCTCAACAAATTGAAGAAGATAAAAATTATTTCAAGCATCTTTTCTGAGTATAGTACCATGAAACTAGAAAACAATCACAGAAAAACAGGGAGAAAAAATGACAGCATCCAGATTAAAAAACATGGTACTAAAACAAGGGGGTGAGTTGATGAAATAAAAGAAGAAATTAAAAAATATCTTGAGAAATATGACAAAACACTGCACAAAGTCTTTGGAATACTGTTAAAGCAGGCTTAAGAGGGAAGTTCATAGTGACAAAGCTCTCCTCAAAATAGAACAACAATTTCAAATATATAATGTAACATTCTATGTAAACTAATCAAGAAAAGAAGAGCAAACAAAACCAAAAGTCAACAGAAAGAGGGAAAAAATAAAGATCAAGGAAGAAATAATTGAAATAGATTTTAAAAAATAGAAAGAAATCAATCAATGCTTTTTTGAAATAGTAAATAAAAATTGACAAATCTTTGGACAGGATCATTAACAAGAAAAGGGAGAGAACACAAATAATATTAGAAATGAAAATGCAGAAACTACAAAGAGATCAACAAATTTACAATATATCATAAGGGAATACCATGAGCAACTGTATGGAAACAAGCTGGATAACAAGGAAGAAATGGAGAAGTTTTTGGAAACATTCAGCCCACAAACATTGCATCAAGGAGAAGTTAGCCATTTGAACATGCAGATCACCAGAAATCGAACAGACTTATCAATAAAATAAAAAATCTCTGCAAAAAAATTTCAAACCCAAATACCTTCAGTGGGGAAATTGACCAAACATACTATAAAAAATCCATACCAGTCCTCCTCAAACTCTTCCAAAAGATTGATATGGAGAGAGTACTCCCAAACTTACACCATAAGGCCAACGTCAACCTGATACCATAACCAGACAAAGACACTACCCCAAAAAGAAAACTATAGCCCAATATCATTGATAAACATAGAAGTAAAAGTCCTTAAGAAATTATTAACAAACAGAATCCAAAAGCATGTAATAAAAGATCATGAACCATGGACAAGTTAAGTTCACCCCAGGAACACAAGGACTGTTGAACATATGCAAATCAATCAATCAATTGTGATACACCATATCAACAAAAGAGAAGACAAAAACGATATGATCATATCAGTAGTTGGAGAAAAAACATTTGATAAAATTTAACACCTATTTGCAATAAAAGTTCTTATCACAGTGGGCATAGAGGGACCATATCTCAACATAATGAAAGCAGTTAATGACAAACATATAGCCAGCATAATACTCAGTGGTGAACATGTGGAACCCTTCCTACAAAAACCTGAGAGAAGACAAGGATGCCCATTATCACAAATTAAATCACATATAGTCTTGGAATTCCTAGCTAGAACGATCAGGCAAGAAAAAGAAATAAAATTATTCAGACTGGAAAAGAAGAGGTAAAATTGTCACAATATGCAGACATGACACTATATATAGAAAACTGTAAAAGCTTCACAAAAAATACTTAGGCTAAAAAGGGAACTGGGCAAGGTAGCCAGAGTAATGTACAAAAACCAATTACATTTCTTTACATAAACATTGAATCAACAGGACAACAAATTACAGAAACTACCACTTTTATAACTGCACCCAAAATTTTAAAATGCTTAAGAATAACTCTGACCAAGGAGGTGAATGACTTGTATATGGAGAACAAGTAAGCATTGATTGAGGAAATCAAGAAAGATTTGAAGAATTGAAAGATACATAATGGTCTCGTAATGGAAGAAATAATACTGTTAAAATTGCCATACTACCCAAGGCAATCCACAGACTTAATCTGAGTTCCTATCAAATTATTCAAAATATTTTTTAGGACTGAAACAAATGATCATAAGGTTTATATAGATACAACAAAGATCCAAAATTTCCAAAACAATATTGAAGACAAAGAAAGAGGCTAGAAGAATAAACTGCCTGGTCTCCATACACTATTGCAGAACTACAATAATCTAAACGTCATGATATTGGTACAGAAACAGGCATATGGACCAATGGAACCGAATAAAGAGCCTTGGAATAAATCTACAGGCCTATGTTCGATTAATATTTTACAGAGTAGCCAAGAATATGACAAGGAAAAGACCATCTCTTCACCAACTGGTGTTGGGAAAACTGGATAGCAGCATCAGGGCTATAGAGTTAGAACACCCCTTCACTCCATACACAAGAATAAACTCAAAGTGACTTGAAGACTTAAATGTAAGGCAATACACAGTAAATCTCCTAGAAGAAAACATACACAAAGCACTCTGAGATAAATCGCAGCAATAATCTCCAAGAACAGCATACCCAGGTAATGATGTAAGAGCAAAATTAATAAATAGGACCTAATTAAACTTATAAGCTTTTGCACAGCAGAGGGAACCATAAACAAAGCAAAATGACAACCAACAGGATTTAAGAAAATGTTTAGAATTGATGAAACTGACAAAGGCTAAATTTCCATATTTAAAGACTTCATACAACCTAAAAATAATACTTAAAAAAACAAGAAACCCAATCTGAAAATGGGCAGAAGCCCTAAACAAGCAATTCTCCATTAGAGACATACAAATGCCACACAGATATATGGAAAAATAATTGCTCACTTTCATTATCAGAGAATGGCAATTCAAAACCATAATGAAGTATCACCTCTGAATAGTCATAATGGCCATCATTCAAAAGTCTACTGACAATAAATGCTGGGGAAGCTGTGGAGAAATGGAATCCTCCTACACTGTTGTCAGGAATGTAGTTTGGTGCAGTCATTGTGGAAAACAGGATGGCGATTCCTCTAAAGAATAAAAATAGTCTTAACATATGATCCAGCAAACCCACTTCTGGGTATATATCAAACAGAAACCACAACACTGTAAAATGATTATGAATCATTAAAAAATGTAAAAAAAAAAAAGAGAAACCAAATTCAAAATGTCACCTGCACCCAAATGTTCTTAGCAGTGCTATATAAAAAAGCCACGACATGGAAGCACCATAACTGTTCACCGTCAGATAACAGAATACAGATTTTATGCCATATTTACACAATGGAATAATATTCTGCCATAAAAAATGATAAAACAATGACATTTGCAGCAAAATGGGTGTCCCCATAATGTGTCATTCTATTTGAAGTAAGCCAGAAAGAGAAAGAAAAATAATACATGACATGATATATGTAGAACCTTAAAAAAAAATTTTGGATGAGAACACTATGATTTCATCTACAAAACTGAAACAAACTTGCAGATCAAATTAATAATCTTTTGGTTACTGCTGAAAGGGGTAGGAGAGGATATATATGGGAGATGTAGATTTATAAATGTTATCTACTATATATAAAAATAGATTTTTCTAAATTGTCTTTTGTATGATACAGGGCAGTATGTTAAATATTGTGAAGTTAACTTTAACAGGCACACAAATATATGCATTATGTGGGACACTGTGCTATACACCACAAATTAACACATTGTAAATGGCAGTATTTCAATGATAAATAAATGAATAAATAAGTAAATAAGTAGGTAAATACATAAATAAATAAATAAATAATATTTAATAATAAAAGAAATACAAAAATTCACGCTACTTTAATTTGCACATCAAGAATCTAGGAGAAAACAGAAAGAAGAAGAAAATTGAATGAATGAGAATAAGGGAAATAACAAGAGAAACAATTGAAAATATAAAAAGTAAAACCTAAGTCTGATTGTTTTAAACATAAAGTGGACAAACATTTAGGATGGCTAAGAAAATAAAGACTCATATCAACTAAGAAATAAAACAGAAGATATTACCACTGGTGTTTTAGAGATGCATAGCATTATAAGAAATTACCACTAGCCAACAATTTGAATGACCTAGAACAAAAGACAAATTCCCAGAAACATATGTCTTCCAATACTGATTCAAGAAGAAATTAGATAGTTAAATAGAGGAATAGTGTGTTTGAGTAAATCAGTAATCCATACTTCCCAAACCAGAAAATATTTACAAGGTGACTTTACTGGTGAATTCTGATATATTTGAAGAAAATTTCTCACCAATACTTGCCCAAACTATCCAAGAATTAGAACGGGATGTAAGTATCCAAACTTGTTTTACGATGCCATCTTAATTTGCATAAGAATGCTAGAAAGGACATTATATGCAAAATATAGAATATTATCCCTGATGTGCATATCTGCCAAAATTCTCAACAAAACACTAGCAAAATGAATTCAAAAACACATTTAACGTATCATACACATACATGAGTAAAGGGATTTATCCCTGGGTTTAAGGATACTTCAAAATATTCAAATCAATAAAGGTGACATGCCACACTAATAGAATGAGAAATAAAACACATATAATCATATCAATAGGTGCAGAAATAGCATTGTATATAATGCAACATCGTTTTAAGATACTCCCCAAAAATTAAATTAACCCTGTCAGAGGCACGATAACATATACACACAAACACTGTGTGGAGAGAAGCGAAGCAGTTCTTTGTTTATTGATTCTTAGAAAAAGAGTATATATAGGACATGTAAAATGACTCACATATCATCTAAGTTACAACAATGTTAATAATCTTAAGCTATTTATGTCCCCATTCTCCCGCAGTAGGCACAGGATGATAAATGATCAAGGATTGTTTTAAAGTTCATCACAGAAGTTCACTAAGTAGGCCATGTCTTATCCAGCCGGCTGTGCCTGTCTTAGGTTGTCCTCCTCTCAGGATCTTACCCAACATATGCTCTTCAGCCATCCATACTGGATACATTGAGTAGGGCGTTTCTTATCCAGCCTGGATATGTGACATTCCTCACAGATTTTTTTATCAGTTCAGCCCATGGGCTTATTCTATAGAGCCTTCAGACAGGGGCCTACAAACACAACATCCCTTGACAGAAAACTGGATGAAGAAAATTTGATGTTTATATGCAAAGGAATCAATAATTTGCATACCTATCAACAGTGTCCACAGTGTTCCATTCTCTCCACAATCTTACCAACATCTATTTCTTTTCCTTTTGATGAGAGCCTTCTGAAAAGTGTGAGGTCTTATCTCATTTTTGGTTTATGACTTTCCTAATAATTTATAACTCTGAAAACATTTTCATGAGTCATATAGCCAACTGTATGTTTCTACAGAAAATTGATTCATATCAATGTATTCAGTTCCTATGGACTTTTTTTTTAAATTGGATTGTTTGGTCTTTTTTGTTGTTGGGGTGTATGAGTTTTCCCTATATTTTGGATATTAACACTTGATTGGAAAATATCACTTGCAAATATATTCTCCCATTGTGTTGGTAGAGTTTTCATTTTATTGATCATTTCTTCTGCAATGTAAATCTGTTTAGACTGATACAATCATCGTTTGTTAGTTTTGCTTCAACTTCCCTTGCCAGAGGAGACATATGAAGAATCAAATTAAGTCAAGTGTTCTTCTTATGTTTTACCCTAGGATTCTTTGTTTTCAGGTTTTATGTTTTATATGCCCAGGGGTTGGATTGCTGGGTCATATGATAGGTCTATTTTTATTATTAAAAGGAAATCCCATACTGTTTCCAAAGCGATTTCACCAATTTTCATTCACACCAGCAGCGTTGGAGTGTCCCTTTTTCTCTACAACCTACACAGTATTTATTATTTGTAGACATTTTGATGACAACCCTTCTCACTAGTGTGAGGTAAAACATTATTTTATTTTTTCTTGCATTTGTATAATGATTAGCAATGTGAGCATGTTTTTATGTTCCTGATTGTCATCTGTGTGTCTTTTTTAGAGAATTGTCTTCTGCTCATTTTCTGGCTGAGTTGTTTGTAGATTTTTGAAATGGAGTTGTATGAACGATGTGTGTATTTTACAAATTAGCTTCTTGTTGATTGCATTGTTTCCTAATGTTTTCTCCCATTTGGAAGCTCATCTATTGATTCTGTTTATTTTGCTCTGTAGAAGTTTTAAGTTTAATAAGGAACTATTTGATTATTTTGCTTTTATTGTTTTCAGCTTGGAAGAGTGGCATCGGAAACTTTTACAAATATTTATCTTTTTTTTTGCCTATGTTAGTTTCCAGGAGTTTTATTGTGTCATGTATTAGTTTCAGATATTTAAAACATTCTGAGTTTATTTTTGTACAGTGTGAGGGAGTGTTCTAATTTCATTGATTTATATGTAAATGTCTAGCTTTCTCCACATAACTTGCTGAAGACTGTCTTATAGGTACTGTATATTTTTGTTTCCTTTGTCATAGTTTAATTGACCAAAGGTGTGATGTTTTATTTCTGCCTCTGTGTTCTGTTCCAGTGATATAGATGTTTGTTTGTTTTCCAGTATTGTGCTGTTTTGATTACTGTATTTTTATAATATAGTCTGAGATCTGGGTGGGATATAGGTTATGCCTCCAACTTTGTTCTTTTTCCTGATTGTTTCTTTTGTAGTTCTGGTTCTTTTGCAGTTCCATACAAATCTTAGGACTGTTTTTATTTCTGTGGAAAATATCATGTTGTTTGATCTGTATCACTTTATATCTGTAGACATTTTTTGTAGTATGTATATTTTAACAATATTACTTCCTCAAAACTAAGACACTGAGATTTCTTTCCATTTCTTTGCATCATCTTCAAATTTATTTATCAGTGTCATTTTGATTTTATTATCTTGGTTTTTTCATAGGTTTTTCATTTTTTGATTTGATTTCATATGGATTTTTTTAGAATTATGGGATATTTCATTGTTAGTGTAAAGAAATGTGACAGTTTTTGTATATTAATCATGAATCATGCAACTTTGTTAAATGTCTTTATTAAATTTATTTGTTTGGGTGTGGAGAATCTTTTGCATTCTCTGTATAGATTATTATGTCATCTAAAATAATAACAGTTTTACTTCATTCATTCCAACTTGAATAAATTTTTTTTCTATTCCGATTGCTTTTGCTAGGACTTCCCATACTGTGTTTAATGGAAATGGTGAGAGTGGGCATCTTTTTCGTATTCCTTAATTTGGCTTTCAGTTTTTCACTTTTGCATATTATGTTGTCTGTTGTTGTGTAATAAATGACTTTAGTTATTTTGAGATATATTTCCTGAATCCTATTTTGGAAAGAGGTTTCTGTCGTTGTTGCTGTTGTTGTTGTTGTTGCTGCTGTTGTTGCTGTTCTAATGAATAAATGTTGAATTTTGTGAAATGCTTTGATGGATTTATTAGGATAACCACGTCATTTTCTCTTTTACTTTTGTTAATGTGGTGTCTCAAACTGATTGATTTGTGTATGTTGAACCTCTTGTGACACTGCAATGAATCCATGTTGATCATGGTGTATGATTCATTTTTGGTATTGATGGATTTAGTTTGCTAATAATATTCAGTAGAATATTTGCATTAAAATCAATCAAATATGTTGGCTGGAAGTTGTCTTTGCCCGTACTTTGTTTGTTGGCTTTGCTATCAGGGTGATGAAGTCTTCATAGAATTAATTTGTGAGTTTCCCACTTCTTCAATATTTTTGAATTGTTTGAAGAGTATAAGTCCTGCTTTGTATTTTTGTATATTTCTCCACGGGAGCTGTTTAAATCTGCACTAATATTTACCGATTTTTTTAAATGCAGATTCTATCTTTCTTCTAGTAATCAGTTTGTTCAAATTATTTGTTTCTCCTTATCTCAGTCTCTTTCTGGACATTTGTCTATTTCTTCTAGTTTGTCCAGTTTATTGGCATATAAGTGTTGACAAAATGAACAATTTTTCTATATGTGACTTAACAATTGTTATTTCTCTTCTTTTATTTCTGACTTTATTTCTTTTGAACATCTCTCTTTTCTTCATGAGACACCTGGCTAGTGATTTTCTGATTTTGCTTATCTTAAAAAGAAAACATAAAACAAAATCATTAGTTTTACTTCACTTTTGCATAGTATTTTTTTCCTCTATAATTTATATTTGCACCTGTAATATTTAGGATCATGTTTTTTCCTTTTTTATACATTTTTTATTGGTTTAGAGTCATTTGACAAAGTTGTCTCCAATTGCAGCATAGAGCACAATTTTTCAGTTACAATGAACATATATACATTTGTTGTCCCATTTTTTTCTGTGACCTGTCGTAAGATCTTTTATATATTTCCCTGTCCTATAAAGTACAATCCTGTTTATCTATTCTACAATTTTGACCTCCAAGTCTATCTCTCCCCGCCCTCCACTCCCTTGGTAACCAAAACATTGTATTCTATATCTGCGAGTCTATTTCTGTTTTGAATTTGGGCTTTTTCTTTTTTTAAATTCCACTGATGAGCCATCACATATTGTATTTTTCTTTCTCTTTCTGACTTACTTCACTTAGACTTATTTTCTACAGGAGCATCCATGTTGCTGAAAATGGTGTTATGTTGTAGTTTTATATGGCTGACTAGTACTCCAATGTATAAATATACCACCTCTTCTTTTTCCAGTCAACTGTCGATGGACATTTAGGCTGTTTCCATGTCTTGGCTATTGTAAATAGTGCTGGCTCTGAACATTGGGTTTCAAGTGTCATCCTGAAATAGGGTTCCATCTTGATTTATGACCAGGAGCGTGATTCCTGGGTCATATGGTAAGTCTATTCCTAGGCTTTTGAAGTATCTCCATCCTGTTTTCCATAGTGGCTGCACCAAACTGCATTGCCACCAGCACTGAAGTACGGTTCCCTTTTCTCCACAGCCTCTCCAGCATTTGTCATTTGTAGATATTTGTATGATGGCCATTCTGACTAGTGTGAGATGATACCTCACTGTAGTTTTGATTTGCATTTCTCTGATAATCAGTGATATTGAGCATTTTCTGATGTCCCTTTCGATCATTTGTATGACTTCCTTGGAGAATCAATTGTTTAGGTTTTCTGCCCATTTATGCATTGGGTTGTTTATTTTTTCTTATTCAGTTGGATGAGCTGCTTATATACTCTGAAGATCAAGCCTTTGTCGGTTTCATATGCAAATTTTTTTCACATTCCGTATGTTGTCTTTTTATTTCACTTCCGGTTTCTTTACTGTGCAGAAGCTTGTGAGTTTCATTATGTCTCATTTGTTTATTCTTGTTTTATTTCTTCTACAAGAATATTTTCGAGACATATGTCAGATAACTTTTTACCTGTATTTTCCTCAAGGAGGTTTACTGTATCTTTTCTTATGTTTAAGTCTTTGATCCATTCTGAGTTTATTTTTGTGTATGGTGTTCTACTTTTATTTGGAGTGTTCTAGCTTCATTGATTTAAATGCTGCTGTCCAGTTTTCCCAACACCAGTTGCTGAAGGGACTGTCTCAATTCCATTGTACTTTCTTGCCTCCTTTGTTGAAGATTAATTGACCAAAAGTTTGTGGGTTCATTTCTGGGCTCTCTGTCCTGTTCCATTGGCCTATATGTCTGTTTTCCTACCAATACACTGCTGTCATTTTGACTGTAGCTGTATAGTATTATCTGAATTGTTAGCGTAAAGATATGCCACAGATTTTTCAATCTTAATTTTGTAACCTGCTACCGTGCTGAATTCTTCGATCAGCTGTAGAAGTTTTTGTCTAGATCTTGCAGGGTTTTCTATATATAGTAATATATTATCTGCATATAGTCAGACTTCTCCCTCTTCCTTTCCAACTTGCATCCCTTTTAATTGTCTCTCTTGTTTGATTGCTGTGGCTAGGACTTCCATGATTATATTGAGTTGGGGTGGTGATAGTGTGCATCCTTGTCTTGTCCCAGATTTTAGTTGGAAAATTTTGAATTTCTCATTTTTGAGTACTATGTTGGCTGTAGGTTTGTTTTCTATAGCTTTCATGATGCTGAAATATGTTCCCTCTTTACCCACTTTCATGAGAGTTTTTATCATACGTGGGTGTTGAATTTTATCAAATGCTATTCCTGCACCTATTGAGATGATCATGTGGTTTTGGTCCTTTCTCTTGTTGATGTGCTGTGTTACATTGATAGATTTGCATATGTTGAACCACCCCTGTGTCCCTCGCATGATCCCCAATTGGTCATGATGAATAATCTTTTATCTGTGCTGTTGGATTCTATTTGCTACTATTTTGGTGAGAATTTTGGAGTCTGTGTTCATAAGTGATATTGGCCTATAATTCTCTTTTTTGGTAGTGTCTTTGCCTGGTTGTGGTATCAGGGTAATTGTGGCTTCATAGAATGACTTTGGGAGTATTCCTTCCTTTTCAATCTTCTGGAAGAGTTTGAGAAGGACTGGTATGAGTTCTTCTCTGTATGTTTTGTAGAATTCCTCAGTGAATCTGTCTGGTCTGGCACTGCTATTTTTTGGGAGGTTTTATATTGCTATTTTTATTTCATTTCTAGTGATCTGCTTGTTCAAGTGGTCAGTTTCTTCTGGATTCATTCTTGGTGGGCAGTATGTTTCCAGAAATTTGTACATCTCCTCTAGTTATCCAGTTAATTTCCATATTCTTTTAATAATATTTTCATATGTTATTCTATATTTCTTTTTTATTTGTTGTAATTTCTCCTTTCTCCTTTTTATTTTGCTAATTTGTGTTCTCTCTCTTTTCTTTTATTTGAGTTTGGACTGTTGTTTGTTGATTTTACTTACTTTTTCGAAAAATCAGGTTTTGTATTTGTTGAATTTTTCCCTATGGTGTTATTAACCTCTATTTTATGTGTTTCCTCCCCAATATTTATGATTTTCTTCCTTCTGCTTCCTTTTGGGGTTTTTTGTTCTTCTTTTTCTAGTGCTTTCTGCTGGTGGGTTACATTGTTTATTTGTGATTTTTCTTCTCTTTTGATGAAGGCCTGTATCGCTATAAACTCCCCTCTCAGCACTGCTTTTGATGTGTTCCATAAATTTTGTGTGGTTTTGCTTTCATTTTCTTTTGTCTCAAGGTACTTTTTTATTTCAGCTTTGATTTCTTAATTGAATCATTTTTTTTAATAAAATATTGTTTCATCTCCATGTTTTCCTTGTGTTCTCCTTTCTTTCTCTGTTGTTGATTTCCAGTTTCATGGCATTGTGTTCAATAAAGATGCTTGTGGTAATTTCTATCTTCTTAAAATTGCTGAGGATTCTTTTGTGCCCAAGTACATCATTAATCCTGGAAAATATTACACTTCACTTCAAAATTATGTATATCCTATTTTGGGTATTGCAATGCTCTGAAATTATCCATCAAGTGTAATATTTCTATTGTATTATTTAACTTCTCTGTTGCCTAGTTTATTTTCTGTCTCAATGATCTGTCCAGCGATGTTAATGCAGTGTTGAAATCTCCAAATATAAATCCCCCTTTATATCTGTAAGTAATTACTTTATGTACTGATGTGCTCCTGTATTTGGTGCATAAGTATTAACGAGGGTGCTATCCTCATATTGTATCATTCCTTTATCATTATAAAATGTCCTTCTTTATCTTACTTTATGGCCTTTGTTTAAAGACTATTTTGTCTGCAATCAGTACAACACCTGCTTTTTTGCCTTTTCCAATTGTATGGAATACCCTTTTCCATCATTTCACTCTTAATCTATATGTGTCCTTCTCTCTGAAGTGGGTCTCTTGTATGCAACATATTGAAGGTTCTTGCTTTATTATCCAGCCTGCCACTCTATGACTTTCGACTGGAGCATTTAGTCCATTAACATTTACATTAATTGATAATATTTTTGACTTTATTGCCATTTTCACCTTATTTTCCAGTTGCTTTAGTATTTCCTCTTTGTTCATTTCATCTTCCTTTTATTGTTTGGTAATTTTCCTTTGTATTATCATAAATTTTATTTAGTTTTAGTGACCCCTGATAAGATTTGTCTTCTTATTACCCTTTTTATAAGTCTTTTAGACCATTATTATAACAACTTTTATTAAACTGATAGTAACATGATCTCAAACCCATCCTACCAAGAACAAAAAAATTTAAATGAAAGACCAAAAAAAAATTTTCTATTTTCCTGCCTCCCTCTCCCACTCTCAATGATTTGTATGTCTTGTTTTAAAATTTGGTGTTTATTTTATTTGTAATTCATGAGTTATCACATTTCCAGCTGTGAGTTTCACATTTCTGTAGCACCCTGCTTCTTTTCTTTTAGAGAAGTCCTTTCAATATTTCTTTTAGCATGGGTCTAGTGTTGCTAAATTCTTGAAGCTTTTTTTTTCTGTGAAATTCTTCATGTCTCCTTCTACCATAAAGGATAGGCTTGCTGGTCAAAGTATCCTTCTGTATATCACTTTTTTATTCCAGACTTTCAATATACCTTGCCACTCCATTCTGCCCTGTAGTATTTCTGTAGTGAAATCAGCTGGGAGCCTTCTGGGGATTCCCTTGTAACTCACTCTTTGCTATGTTCTTGTTGCCTTTAGGATCATTTGTTTTTCCTTGATTCTGGCCATCTTAATTATATGTCTTTGTGTGAGTGTATTTGGGTTTTTCTGTTTGGGACACTCTGAGCTTCCTGTACTTGTATATCTGATTCCTTCTTTAAGTTTGGGAAGTTCTCAGTCATGAATTCTTCAAACACCTTTGCAATCCTCTTTGATCTTTCCTCCACTTCTGGGACTTCTACCACGCCAAGATTGGCATTCATTCTATTATCCCATAAGTCCCTTATTCTTTTTTATTTGTTTCTCATTGTTTCTCTTGTAGATATTCTAATTGGGTGCTTTCTATTGTCCTGTCATCTAAGTCACTAATTCGTTCCTCTGTGTTATCTAGTCAGCTTTGCGACACCTTTAGATCATTCCTCATCTCAGTGAATGAGTTTACCTATTCTACATGGCTCTTCCTTACAGCTTACATTTCATTTTTAACATATTTTATATTTCTAAACATTATCTCTTTTATTTCCTTCAGTAATTTTATCACACCATTTTTGAATTCTTGATCTATTAGGCCCTCGAAGTCTATCTCATTGATCATTCTTTCAGGGGATTTCTCTTGTGCTTTTGATTGGGAATGGTTTTTCTGTTCCTTCATCTTGCTCCTACCTCTCTGGCACTGTGTTTTTTGGAGTATCAGTTATCTATTGTGGTCCTAAAATAGTTTATCAAACTATTGCCTGTGTAGTATTACAACTTATAAAAGAGAAAAAGAGAGATATAAAGAATTTTTAAGAAGGGAGAAAAAAGGTTTGAAGACATTATATAGTGAATAATAGAAAAGCAAGTTGATGCAGAGTTATGAAAAATTATAATAATAAAAATATTTTTATAAATTTCTAAGTGATTAAAATGGGGGTATATATAATTGCAGAAGAAGTAGAAATTAGGAGGGTAATAGAAAATGGAACAGGTAAAAACAGATTATAACAAGGTGGTGGTCAGTGTCCTCCTGGTGACTGTGTACTTTAAATGCAAAATCTTTCTGTATTCATTCTGTTTTGGAAGCTCAGCTTGCTGTTTTCAGTCGCCCTCCATTTTCAGCCACATCTGTGCTGCTTCCAGGGCATGTTGGTAAGCAGATGGCTCCTACACCCAACACTGGGTCAGGTGCAGCTCTCATTAGTCTGGGCTGGCTTGTCACTGCCCTGCCAGATGCTGCAGTCAGATGTTGCAGACTGACAAGGCAGGATTGCACATCACGCCCTCTCCCAACCCCATGGTCAGGGGCTACATTTCAGCCCAAAATGTGGGGGGCAACCCACTTCTTCAGTGTGCCGATCACTCTGCTGCTCTGTGCCACTGTACACTCTGCCTCGGGTATGCACACCTTAATTGGGCTCAGGGAAGACTGAGGAACTGCCCTCTCCCTGGTCTGGGCCAAAATCCAGCTCCTTGTTTGAATTGGTATACAAGTTTCCTGAGGAATCATTACATTAGGACCCTATCTGCCTCAGGCTGTAGAGAAGTCTCGGTCTGGCCCTTGATGTTGCTAAGTCCTTAGGTGCAGATGCAGTTTTTGCCCCCACTGCCACCTGGGTGCAAAGCACCAGAGTGTTTGGTGGCTGTGTCTGAGCCCCAGCTCTCTTCATCTAGAAACTTTTGTGGATTTTCAGAGATGGGGAATGCACCCTTCACCCCACAGGGCACATCTTCCCTGTTGCTTTATGGAGGGCCCAGGTTTTTCTGCCCTGCACACCCACAGCCATGACACAAAGCCCACTCCATTCCCCCGGGCTGCCACTATGCAGCCATCCCCATCTAACACCCAGTTCGGGCAGCATGGCCCTGCCCCCAGCTTCCAGGCTGCATCATTTGCTGGGTCTCACAGGGATCCTCTGTGCCTGTTTAACTTAGTTTTGTCAGTCAACTGATACTTTGTACAGGTACAAGCCTTGGAGGCTCCCCCTTGTCCTGCTGAACTCTCAGTTGGAGAGGGGAGACACAGTGAATGAGCACCAGTCCTTCTTTGCTGCTCCCTCCCCATGGTACCTGTCCCATATTTTTCCAAAGAACACATTCAGATGAGTAACAGGCAAATGATAAAATTTCACAACATTATTAACTATTAGGTAATTGCAAATTAAAACCACAATGAGGTATTACTTCACACTGGTCAAATAACTATTATCAAAAAGTCTGCAAATAGTAAGAGTTGGAGACAATGTGGAGGTAAGAAATCTCTTGTATACTCTCGGTATTAATGGAAATTGGTAGACCTTCTAAGGAAAACAGTATTCAGATTTGTTTAACAACTTAAAATTTAACTACCATATGAACCAGTAATAACTCTCCTCGGAAAAATCTGGGGAAAACACCCTTAATTGAGAAGAACCAATGTTCAAAACAGCACTGTTAATAATATGCAACACAGGGAAGCAATCCAAGAGTCCACAGAAGACTATGGACTTAAGAAGAAATGATGTTTCTATTAATATGCAAAGGAACATTACTCAGCCATGAAAAATTATAACACATTGCTATTTCAGCATCACTAAAGGACCTAGTAAATATTGTGCTTAGTGAAGTAACTTAGACAAAGACAAAAGTATATAATATAATTTATATGTGGAATCTAAAGAATAACATATTTCTGTACATCTATGTATAGCTATCTATTGATAGATGACAGATAAATAGATAGAAGGATAGATACATACATACATGATAGATAGATAGATATATAGATAGATAGATAGATAGATAGATAGATAGATAGATAGAGACATGATGGAGTGGTAAAGAGATTAGGTAGGGAAGACTTAAGCAGACACAAAGATATGGGAAAAAATTTATGTTTACCAAAGTGGAAGGGAAAGAGAATTTAAAGGTAGAACATTGACAGATAGAAAGTAGTATATATTAAGTAGTGAAGCAACAAGGATAATCTGTATAGATTAGGGAACTATACACAATAGCTTAAAATGATTGTATGTTACAATTATTGAAATATTTCATAATGCAATATAATTTAAAAAGTGGTTAGAATATCTAAGTTGTACATCTGAAACTGCACAATATTATACATCTACTGTACTTCAATTAAAAATAAAACATATCATGTATAATTTAGTCATTTTTACACTGATAGCATATTTCTTTAATATTGTTTTACTTTACTCTTTACTTTTTAGGATCACTCTTTCAAATTATTCCTTTTAATCTTGTGAACATACCAGTTTGAAGTATCTATATTTATTGCCCCTGAATTCCTATTTTTCTCTCTTTTATACATATAGTATAGTAGCATTTAAGAACATACCCAAAGAAACAGTTGCAACTTTCTCGTGGTCTCTCCTTAGCATTTTGGTCAATGTTTTGCATATTATTGCCACTTTATATTTCTTAGAATACTTCTTTTCTACACCTCTTATAAAGTGTCTCGGTTTTGTTTTTTCATCTCATTCAGCGTTTGTTTGTCTGTTAAAGTCTTTACTTCCACTTTATATCTAAGTGATAACTGTATAAGTATTATTGGGTGAGTGATTTCTTATTTCAGTAGTTTGAAAATACAATTTTATTTACCCTAGGTGTATGTTTTCTGCTCAGAAATCTGCTGATAGCCTAATGGGGGTTCCTTTGTAGATTATCATAAATTTTTTTTGGCTGCCTTTAAAATTTTACTCTGTCATTGTCCTGTCAATTTGCACATGACTTATCTTGAAGG
This sequence comes from Vicugna pacos, assembly GCF_048564905.1. Lineage (NCBI taxonomy): Eukaryota > Metazoa > Chordata > Mammalia > Artiodactyla > Camelidae > Vicugna > Vicugna pacos. The sequence continues at coordinate 42,740,744 of NW_027328741.1, forward strand.
AGGTCCCTTTGTCTTAAATTTATTGGTGTTTTGTTGGGTCACAGACTTGTATATCAGTTCCTTACACAGGATCGGGAAGTTATTAACTATTACTTCTTTAAATAAACCATCAGCTGCCTTCTAAATGTCTTCTCCCTCCAGGATTCCACTGTAATGTGCAGTTCCTGAGGAAGTCTGATGGCTACTGTAGAATTTCCCCACTTTTTAATATCTTGAATCTCTGCCCTCTCCTATCATTTCTAGTTTTGTATTGCTGAGTTTGCTAATCTCTCTTCCACAAAGACACTCAAGTTCCAATTCATTCTGTTGCATTATTCATCTCATTTATTAAATTCTCCTGGTCCTCCAATAATGTTTGGTTATTTTATAGTTTCAGTCTCTTTGGTAATGTATTCCTTTTCATCATTTCATTTATTCTTCATCTCTCTAATCTGCTTTCTTTGTTTTGTTTCTTGTATTGAGTTTCTGTATGACACCTATTTGGATTCTCTATTAGTTATCTGGCAATACACCATGACTTTAAGTTTGTCTGCTGCAGGGTTGACATTGTGTGTTTGTGTGTGTGCAGGTGCGTGTGCGTGTGCATGTGCGTGTGTGTCTGTGTCAGTGTCGGTGTCTGTGTGTGTGTATCTGTGTGTGTGTGTGCCCTATAATGTTACTGTGATTGATCATGATCTTGATAAATTATTGCTCTGATGACACTAAATAACAGATTTGAAGTTGGAGTCCTTGTTTTTGTTTTCTGGTAGCTTGCAATATTACACAATTTTTGGTTTTACTTACCTGAGCTACCTCTGATAATATTTCAAAATGGCACTTTCCAGTCACTACTGTCTGGATAAAAGATGTGATTTCATTGTCACTTCTTAGACTTGCCTGGTAATTAATGCCACTGTTGTCACTGGGACTTAGAACCCTTCTTTTATCTGATATCCCATGAGAATCAGTGTACACATTGAGAAAAAGTATAAAGACAGGTGGGTATTTGGAATCAGGCAAGTGCTTTGCCATGTCCAGTGTTGCAAGGAATCTTGTCTCCACCACTGTTATTGGGGAATAGGGGCATTTTCATGAATGTCTGAGTGTCTGAAGGGTGGAATTTCTGTCTCCATTTTGGCTCCCTCCTAGTTACGTGTGATCATGGGTACTGGTGCAGTTGGAGGCCGAAGTTGTGTGAACCACTGATACCCTGTTTCTACTGCGTTCTCTGAACTTGTGGACTCAGATCTCCTATTCAGGGGGCCTTGACTGCAGACACCAACTCGGCTCTTCCCTCATTTCAGCCTCCTTTGTGTGTTTAATCCACCGGACTTTACCTGTTCACATGCGTCCTGGAGTATTGTTTTGTGTTGTAGTTATTTTTGTTCAGATGTGAAAGTTTCACTTACTGTAGATGTATGGGGAGAGACAAAAAGATTTTAAACTTATATCACTTTTAAAATATATACTTTTTCAATTAAAAGCTTAAATTCTACTAAGGACCTTATAAGAACACTAAAGAAAGTGAAAAAAATCACCTCCCTAAATATCATAGTACTACAAAATATTTTGATTTTCCTGGGTTCTTTTCTTCAATGTTTTTCCCACATACATGCACATTTTACTAAAATATATCCCTATAATCTCTTTAAAATAAATTAAATTATTAAAATATTTCTCTATGCTGTAAATATAGCACTTTTCTCTAATTTATTACAAGTAGCTTGCACATTTCTGTCTTCTCCATCCTTCTTCCCTTCCCCCACTGGAAACCACTTCTTGGTACAGTACACATATACATGTGATTCTTTTTCTGTTTGTTTTATGATTATTTCTCTTATATCTTTATTTCCCTCATTTAAGTGACAACATAGAGTGTTTTTCTCTCTGTATGACTTATTTTCCTATGTGCAACACTCTCTGGGTCCAGTCACATTGTTCCAAATGGCAGAATTTTATTTTTTAATATACAATGACTAAGTATTTATTATGTTATCTATATCTCACATCTATTTCAGCCAGTCATCTGTTGATGGGCAGTTGATTTGTGCTTCTATCCTTGGCTACTATAAATGATGATGTTAAGAACATTGGGGTAATAAATCTTTAAGTTAATGTTTTCATTTCTTTCAGATTTATACCAAAAACTGGAATTGCTGCAACATATAATGCTTCTATTTCTAGTTTTCTGAGCACTGTCCACACTTTTATAATAGTGGATACATCAATCTATGCTTCCACCAATAGTGTACATGGGATCCCACTTATCGACATTTTTATTAATGTTTGTCATCTGTAGACTTTTTGTTAATAGCCATTTTGGTTGCTGTAAGATTATATTTCATTGTTATATGTTTTCCTAATGAATAGCAAAGTTATGTTTCTATCTATGTGCATGAAAACCACACACATGTCATTTTTCAAAACTTTCCGTGAAGATTCTTCAACTGTTTTTAATTTGGGGTCTTTAATTGTTAAATATTGAGTCTAATATGCTGTATATATATTATGGATATTAACATCTTGTTGGTCTCATTGTCTGAAATTTTTCCTTCTATTCTGTCTGTTATCATACGTCTTGTTGAAGGTTTCCTTTGCTCTGCAAAAGGTTTTGCACTTCACACTTATACAAGAAATAGAATCCCTGTATGGCATAGTATATCTATTTTTTCCTCAGTAAACTAAAAACTGTAATTGTTAGTTTTTCTTTTTTTTAATTTGGAGATAGATCAAAAATAATGATTGCAATGATTTATCTCAAAGTCAGTTCTGCTCCTGTTCTTGGTCAGAAATTGTATAGTTTCAGGCTTTACATTTAGGAAATTAATCCATTTTTATCTCATTTTTTATACTATGGAAGGAAGTGCTTTTACAACTTCCTTTTATATGTACTGTCTTGTTTTGTCAGAACTAGTTGCTGAAGAGACCGTCTGTTTTCATTGTACACTCTTGCCTCCTTCTTTGTTGACTAATTGACCACATGTGTGTGGGTTTATTTTTGGACTCTTCATTTTGTTCCATTGATCTATGTGCTTCTATAAGTGCCATATTTTTATGTATTGATTACTGTAGCTTTGTAGTATGTTCTAAACTCAGGGATGGTAATACCCACAGCTATTTACATTTTTCAACATAATTTTAGAAAATTTGGGTCTTTCAGATATATGTATAAATTTTATAATTTTTCTCCTTGTTTTGTGAAGAAACTTATGGATTTTGTGAAAATAGAAATTTACTGAAAGAAAAAACCTGAGAAAAATAATAATGTTTGGAGGATAAATCATACAGTATTAACAACAAATGGATTACTATATAAAGCATAAAAAATATATAAAGAGAAATGACAACAAAAACCAAATCCATGGGTTATAACAAAGAAATATTAGTAGGGGTGCTTATAGCAAAATAATCCCAGTTATACAAATAGGAAACATCTCTCTCTTATAATATATCCTTACCGCCCAAAGACATAGCAAAATAATTTAAAAAACTTGATAGTAGAAGGAAAGACATCTGAAAGGACAGAACATAAATTAAATAAGTATTAAAAATATAAACATTTAATCAAAATAATAATGGCTTTTGAAAGATAAGTAAAGTTGATAAACTTTAACCAGACTCAAGAACAAAATAGAGAGTTACAGATTAATAAGCTCAGAAATAAATGAGAAATTAAAGCTTATATCAGAGAAATACAAAGCATCATAAGATGATACAACAAATTATATGCCAATCAAATGGTAACCCTAGAATAAAAGGAACAATTTTTAGAAAGACTTAATCCCCATAATGGAATGAGAAAGAAAATATGAACAGATTATCACTAATAATATTGAATAAGTATTTTAAAAAACTCCCAAGAAACAAAATTCCAGGACTATATAGCTTCACAGGTGATTTCTGCAAAACATTTAGAGAAGAGCTATCACCTCTACTTCTCAGAGAATACCAAAAATTTCTAGAGGAAGGGAGACTTTCTACCCCACATTTCTGTATCACATTACTACTAGAACTGGAAAAAATACCTCAAAAAATTACAGGTTAAATACTACTGATAAGCATACATGCAGAACTAACCACTAAATTGTTAGCAAATCCAACAATACATTAAGAGGATTTTACACTATGATTAAGTATATTTCATTCCAGGGATGCAGAAGTGATTCAATACCCACAAATTAATCAGTATGATACACCACACTAACAACCTGAAGAATAAAAATTATATGGCCACTTCAATAGAGTCATAAAATATTTTGACATATTCAGGATCTATTTATGAATGTATTGCTCCTCAAAGTGGGCATGAGGAAACATACCTCAACACAGTTAAGGTCATATATGACAAGAACTCTGCTAACGTGACGCACACTGATTAAAAGCTGAAAGCATCTCCAAAAAGAGCAGGAAGAAGACAAGAATGCTCACTCTTACCACTGTTATTCAGTATAGTATGGAAATTCTAGCCATAGCTATCCAAAACAGAATTAAATAAAATATAGCTAATTAAAAAAAAGGAGTAAAATTATCTGTTTGCATATGACATACTTTAAACAAATCCTGAAAATGGTGCCACAAAACTACTAGGGCTTATCAATGCATTTGGTAAAATTTTTGAATGTAAAATTAACATACAGAAATCTTGCATTTCTACACACTAACAACAAGCTAACAGATCGAGAAAGTGAGGGAACTGTCACACTTACAGTTCTATTACAAAAAATAAATCAATAAATGTATCCAACCAAGGAGGTAAAAGACCTGTACTCAGAAAACTATGAAATATTTATAAGAGAAATTGAAGATAAAGCAAATATATGAACGTGTATACTGTGTTCGTAGATGAGAAAAAAATATTGTTTAAATGACAGTATTAGCCAAAAAAATACACAAATTAAATACAGTGCCTATCAAAATACCAAGGGCATTTTCAGACACTTACAATAAATAATACTAAAATTTACATGTAAACAAAAAAAAGATGAAATCACTAAAAAAAAAGAAAGAAATCAAACTAAAAACACAAAAAACTAACAAAGAACAAAGAGGATGTATCACTGTCCCTGATTTTAAACTATAATACAAAGCTACTGTATTAAAAAGAATATGGTAGTGGCTCAGAAGTTACAGAATAATAGAACACATCAGAATGCCTGAATATGAAATCAGACAGTTATGGTCATTTAGCCCAGTACAAAAAATGAATATACAGTGGGGGAAAGGTAAACACCAGGCACATGAAACCGATCAACATCACGAACCATCAGAACAATGCAAGTCCAAAACACAATGAGACTTTATGTCACTCCTGTCAGAATGACTATTATCAAAAAGATAACAAACATAACTGTTGGTTAGGATGTAAGGAAAACCACCTTGATGCACTGCTGGAGTGAATGTAAATATGTGATGCCACTGTGGAAATCAACATGGAACTTTATATAAAAATTAAACATGAAATATAATACAAAATATACATTTTGGGATACTTATTACAAGAAAATAAAAACACTAATTAGAAAATATAAATTCAACCCTATATTCACTGCAGCATTATCCACAATAGACAGGATATAGAAGCAAATTAATTGCTCATCAATAGATGATGGATAAAGAAGATGTGTCTTTATAGAATATATATCTATCCATCTTAAGTACAGAGTAATATATATATATATATGCACACACACTTTATATATATATGCACTAATATATATATATATATATGCACAATCACACATAAAAATTCAATGGGTTATTACTCAGCTTGAAATAGAATAAGTTCTTGCCATTTGCAACAAAGGGAAGACCGAGAGGGAAATATGCTAAGTGAAATATGTCTAAAATTGAATGAGAAATGCCGAATGATTTACTCATGTTTGGAATTTAAAACAAATGAACATAACAACACAGAAAATGAATTATTGATATAGAAAGAAACAGGTTGTTCACAAGAAGGAGGGAAATGGTGTGAGGAAAAGAAAAAGTTGAGGAAATTAAGAGGAAATTACATGATACTTGTAAATAATATCACTATTTCTTGTCTCCAGGGACAAGAAATGTACTGAATGGGGAATAGCCAATAAGTATTAAATATCTTTAAATAGCAACATATCATAACCAGAAATAAACTGGTGAACAGTTTGAAATATATTAAAAACGGCAAACAGTATGTTGTGTAAGAGAAACAAACACAGTGTTATAGATAAATCTACACTTCAGAAACAAAAAACATACATATAGAAAAAAATTAGATTCGTAGTTAACAGAGGCAGGGGTTGGTAAAGGAGAATTTGATTAATGCACTCAAAAGGTACAAACATCCAGCCGTAAAATAATCATGTTCTAGAGATGCCCCATAGTAACATGAAAATTAAAATTAATACTGTTTAATGTTCTATATCAATGTTGTTAAGAGAGTAGACCATAATGTTTCTCATCACAACCAAAAGACAAATTGAATTTCTTTGCAATTTTATCTAAATGAGATAATGAATTCTCCCTAAAGTTGCTATGATATTTATTTCATGATACTAGTAAATCAAATCACTATCCTGTGCACCTAAACTTACACAATGTTTTATGCCAATTATATTTAAATAAAATCAGAAGAAAAAATGGAAATCAATTGTTACTTTTTCCCATGTCATTTCTAATGATTTATTTGCAGCAAGAAACTTTATTCATGATATACTTATCCTGGGAAAAGATACTAATCAGTAAGTGATTCTAATAAATTTTACGTAAAGATACTAATAAAATTAGTGTTTTATCATGCCTTAAACTTTCTTCAAGTTAACAGCCCACTGGTTCTGTAGGCAACAAAATTTCACTTTGGGTATTCATCTGAGATTAGGGAATGGATACAAATTTAAAACTGGCTGCTCTTACTGTGAGTGATAAATTTCACTGTCTCAGACAGAAAGTCTCATTTCCACGAGAGCATCTCTAAGAAATGAACATGCTAGGTTGCTAAAAATCTCAGAATGTTAAAATATCAGAACTCCTACAATTCTTAACTGTTTTGCAATGGGAATGCAATACTGACAAAAACTTGATTTTGGATAAAAATGTGCTGTTTTCTCATGTTTGCATTATGGGATGTGAAGATAATCCCTCAGATCCACAACAAATTTTATCGCTCAGTTGCTGGGCATAGAACTGTAAAGGTTCTGCATTTTTAGGACTGAGGACTGCTTTCAAAATGATGACTAAGCTCACTCTAATCCAGGTTGTCCAAAGAAAGAAATGTTATTTCAATTTGTAGCTTAAAGGGAATAAATCAGCGGTTCAGTCTCTATATATTAGTCAAGGTGTGTTCAAAGACAAATTAAGTTATGTCATCAATGATAATTAAAAGAAAAAAATTAGACATAAGCTTAAATTAAAAAGGAGACGCAGTCCTGTGCTGGGCTCTGGGGACTGGAGAATGTATATGCCTCTGTCCAATACAAGGGTTCAGTGGCTTGGCCCTAGCATTAGCTTGTGATTCAATGAACAGGTAACAATTAGTATGCTGGGAGAAATATAATCTACCTATCCCTGATCGGAAGAAAATCTGGTGGATCAATGAACCTCTTAATTCACAGAGGTTCTGCCAGATGCGGAGGAATATTTCACTGATGACTCAACTAAGACAAACTTAGTTACAGCTTAACAATACATCTTCACATACACACACAGTGGAAGACAGATTTATAGTATTTAGTGGTAAGAACTCATTGGGCTGAGCTCAGAGAATAGGTTTCAAACACCAGCCAGCTTTTGTACTTTTGCCAGTAGTCTAGGTTTTCCCAGGTAGAAAATTAGAGATGGACAAACAAACAATATTCTTCTTTAGGATTTCTAATTTTTAAAGTAAACTGTAGCTTTTGAATTATCAGTATAGAAACTTGTTATGATGATCACAGTAAGACCCACTGTGTGATAATAGAGCTGGAAACTAGCTGCTGAACCAGCACTTCAGAACCCCAGACTGCTAATGTAAGCAAAAAAATATTCGCCATCATAGTTCAGCTGACAAACTTAAAAGCTCGATGTTTCAGTTTTAGGAAGAACCACTGCTGTCCAGACACAGAACTCCTGCTGCAAGTGGGCCCTTTTCTTCTCTTGGTAAAGGTCATATTGGTGGGATGTTGCTAGAGCTTACCCTGGTCCATTTGCCCATTCTCCAGATTATCAAAGTCTTTTTCACAAATGGTGACACATTTTCAGGACTCAATGTTGCCATTCCAGACTTATCAGCTGACACTGGCTGCATGATTGTGAGCAGAAGCCTTAGTCTCCCTGACGTTGCCTACTATTTTCCAGCATTTCAGGGCATTTCATATTCTGAAAATGCTTCAAATTTTAATTTAGATTAATGGCAAATATTAAAAGTCTTCCATGAATATTTATATTTCCTTATATCTGCAGAAATTTGGTATTTTTGCAGTTGGACAAATTTTTAATTCTACCACCCTCACCTATTTTTAGTCCACACATTTTAGATTGCAATTTGGTTACTGAATACAACCACCCCAACCAAGGGTCTAGTACCTCTTAGATACTTACTGTGTGAAGGATAGAAAGGACATAATTTATGTGGGTTGTATAATCCTGCAGTAAATGTTTTTAATAACACTGTCTTTTCTGGACAAAGCTCTAAATCTAAGAAAAAAATTAATTAGAAGGCAGTATATTTATTGGTAAGTGGAAGAGTATCAGCTATTTTGGTGCGGGTGGGTGATGAAGAGACAGGAAAAAAAATCCAGCAAATGAGAATGGAATGCTTTAGGCCTCTGGAGGTATAAATTAAGAAGAAAATAATACTTTGTCTCCTGTACCTTCCTCAAATTACTGTCTTCAGTGACTAGTACCTGGGCAATGAAAATAGCTAGTTTGTGGTGAAGAATAAAGACCATAACGAAATAGTTTGAAAACCATAAGAGTTTTGTTGATTCAGGAAAGTAGATTTTGCTTAAAGTCAACATGTATTTTTCATTCTCTAAATAATAAAATGCATCCTGTCACATGTGCTGTGCTTTCTGTTTTTGTATCCAAGTTGGACAAGGGAATGGTGATAGACAGAAAACATCTGGAGGAGGTGGTTTCTGTGCTGAGACTGGGAAAATCTAAGTAGGTAAAAGGAGGACATCCTAAGTCCAAGGATTAGCTGGAGCAAAAGTTGTGCGGTTGGAGCTAAAATAGTTGACAAGCATTTGCCTTGATGTATCTCCAGAAACAGAGAAACATAAAGATATACCAAGGTTGCCAGATGCCAGATCTATAAAAAATGACTAAACTATGTTGAGTTTGTGGGCTTAGAGTTGGAAAGGCTTTAATTGCCACCCTGTGGATGTAAGCTTGTCTTTGGCTGGAACATAAAAGCAACATAAAGTATTGACTATAAAATATAGCGTAGACTCTTGAGGGCAGGTTAAGAAAGCACCAATTGGAATGCTTTGAGAACAGCACAAAGAAGACCATAGATAAAATTGCTTCTTAAATTCTACCACATGCTGAATGTGCCATCTGAGAATAGATCATGTGACATTTTTGATTCCAGGGATGACATAATAGAGACCATGATCCCTGGGCCGGTCCCTGCATTTATCTTCTGTTCCAACCAATCCTAACTTAACAGTTTTAATACTTTCCAGGATGAACCAGAAACCAGTTAGTACTTTTCCCTCTCTCCAAGTATTAGTCTTTTTCCAAATTCTTCCATTTTCTCTTGTTCCTTACAAGAAATTATTTAAATTTACACCGATATTGTTCCAACAAATGATCATGTCATTCAAATATCTCTTTTTTCTTTAAATGGTAACTTAGTCTCCCGTTTAACTCATTACACTATTTAAAAAAATATAAGGAAATTACAGGTACACATCTATGTTTGTTGCTCAAATAAGAAAATTGCAGATAGTTGTCGACATTTGCCAACATCAATATCAATCTTTGTTATCCTGCATAATCTGGTAGTCCTCTGGAAGATCAGTTGTAATTAAGATGACGTTCATAAAGTGAAGATGGCTGATGATTTGGCCTTGAAAGAGAGGTAGCTGATGTATCAGCTATCACTATCACTGGAAACCGTGGGTTGCTCCCTGGTTGAAGTTTAGAAAAACGACTTTCATTGGCAGATAAATTGTGATTTTTTTTGGAAAAGAAAAAGTTTCCACCATTAATCCAAAATAATTGCTCTGTATGGGAGACAAGATGCTGTTCTAAGAAGTACAGGTTGTAATTGTAATGAAGTTCACAACACAGCCATTTGCTTCAATGTAGCTGTTTTGAGAGTGCCCATGGACATTGGTTAAATGATTTAAAATAGCACGTTGATCCACTGCAATTTGTTCTGGTGGTCTGACATTGATAATGGAGGAGAAAAATCACCTCTGATCGGGGTAGTTGTATCACCAATTATGTGGTTAGTAGAGGGCTTTCTCATTAGAGGCATGTTTAAATGTGCAGAAAGTAAAAATTCACTTTCTCCACTAGTGTCAGCCACAAAATAAGAATTATGATTTTGCATATTATCCCCTGCTTTAAAGTGTTTCTTATTGAAATCTTCAATCAAAGAAGACACCAGAGAGGAATTTTTAATCCTAACTCTTCTTTTTATTCTCACTAAACCTGGGGACAGCCTCGTTTAAAATTTGCATTATGGCAGAACTGCAGCTACAACAATAGGAGAAAAATTTTAGTAATATTTTAAGCCAAAATACAAGACTACAATAAGAATAACCTACAAAACCTCAGATTTCACGTTTACTATGCAAAGATAATATCATGAAAATTTGAAAACTGCTGACAATATTTTGAAATTCCTTATTTGGAATATACACATTTAAATAGTATAGTCATCAAATTTAAGAAATTAGAATTTGCAGTAATGGTGAAAGCCACTTTTTAAAAGCAGCTTTAATACCTTTATTTAGATTTCTTATAAGATTCATAGTTGCAAGCAGAGTTTCTCATAATCTTGAATACTTAAGGCACTTTCCTCATTTTTAGGAAAAAAAAAGAATTTAAGCCTTTGTAGTTTTATACAATTATCAAAATCTAGCTTTACATTTATATTACCATAGATGTACAAAGTAAAACTTTATATATACATTACCAAGTCATAACTACAAATACTGAATTCCTTGCTTAAAACAGAGACTTCTTTTTCTTCTGTCAGAAAGTCAGCTAGACAAGCAGATTTTTGAAAATTCTGCCGGACTTTACTAAACCAATAAATGTTAAGCTGCCTAAGTAAACTTTTCATACTTCCAGTTTCAAATATTCTGAAAGGGGCCTTTCTATCCAAAACTTCCTTCTTAAAGACATCTTCATCAGTCACTATGGAAGATCCATTATCATTCCATCAGATAGATTTAAATTTCTCACTTCCAGACATTTTCCAGAGTTTTCTTGGAAATGTCAAAGAACGAAAATCATTATCTTCATCTGGTTCAGAGACACAATGTGTGTAACGTGGTGTTTTTATTAAGGATTCTTCAGACAAATTCTGAAAAACATTTTCTTCAATCATAGACCTCAAGACAAGTCCCCAGGGAATGTTTGATCACACAGTAGAGATCTACCGGAGTTTCCTGAACCAGTTTGTCCAACTTTAGGTGACATATCTTGAATTTCTAAAGAAACATGTGCCATCTCAAATAACTTTTTCTACAGCTACATTTCTAATCTGCATGATTTTGAGCACTGCAGCTTCAAATGCTGCTCTTGCAGGCCTGCACAGATAAACTGCTAGGCCATCACAATGGTTCTCAACTAGAGTAGATGTGGCATCAAAAAAAGATTGGTCTCCTAGCAACTCAAGTGTAACATTCAGGCAGTGTTTAATTATCATTTGTTCAGTTAGAATGAAACATATACGATGCTTATTTTTATAGTGTGATCTGCAAATATTATCCCCACAAAATCTTTTCAAATAATTTAATTTTGGGGTCTATGAAATAAAACAAATCTCCATACTTTTGTACACAAATTTATACCACAATTGTGAACAGAGAATAAATAATACACAAAATATATAAAATAATTTTAAAGTTATGTAATTAAAGTGAGATTTGTGTAAAACCTGTTCAGAAAAGGCATACCTATTTCATTATAATTTGTAATTAAAGTGAAACTTAATTTGATTTGGAAATGGATGTAGTTATTTATCTGTTTACTTTAGAATAAGTAACTCTATATTCAAAACATGAGCAGAATAATTATCCTTGTATTTGTTATGTTTATAAATAAATGGTAAATATTTGTGAAATAAAACTAGATTCATATAATGAATCAAATTTAAGAAATACCAAAGTGGATTATTTTTGTTTTAAGTTGTAATTCAGAGCTATAAGTAAAAAAAATATAATTTAGTATCCTGCTTTAGAATTACAAAAGAGAATATCTTATAGTATACTTGCAAAAGTTTACTTTTGCCATTCTTTCACTCAGAGGTTTTTCAGTCCCTAGAAGGAATAAATTTTCTTGTCATCTTTATAATTCATACTCTTGGGGCTTCTGTTAAGTGTTCCAAAATGATGTTAATAAATACAATTATACACAAAATCCTGGGTTCATTTGACAGTGCCTCCATTAAGGGGAAAACAAACAATCAAAAACAAAGAAATAACAGTATATGTGGGTTGGGGTTGAAAAGACCAGCTAATGCATTTTAGAAAGCAATATGTTTCTCAATCCTGAAACAGTAGGCATTTTTAGTATAATGCGTCATTTTAAGGCAAGTGATTTTTACAGTAATTGTTAATAATAGCTAGGTACTGTATCATTAAACAGTAGTAAATGAACTTCTACCAAAAGTTGTATTCTTTATTTAGACATAAATTTCATTAAACATAAGCCAAATTCAAAAAGAGAGATAAAATTTTTAAATAAATAAATGTTCACTCAAGCTACAATGTATATTTTTCCATCAGTATGTGTATATTCCATTCTAAGTAAATATTAGTAAGCTGAATTCATGGCATATTATAAGTATATAAAATATAGTTATGTTGGATTTAGTCCTGATTCAGAAATTTTATTTAACATACACAAATCAATAAATGTGATACCATCCCTTAAATAACAAAGAATTCAAAAATAACAGTAAAAAATATGTAGGAAAATTATTCATAGATCTTATCTTAACTTTTTAAAAAAAATTTTTTAACAAATTCGTTCTAGATAGAATATGACTAAACATAATAAAAGCCGTATATGAAAAACCCATGAATAACTTCAAGTTTAATGTTCACACACAGGAAGATTTTCCTCTGGTCCAGTAATAAGAGAAAGTAGCTCATTCTTACAAGTCCAAAATTACACTACTAGAAGTTCTAGCCAGAAAACCAAGGCAAGAAGAAATATAAAAAACATTCAACTTGCAAGCAAGCAGTAAAATTTTTACAGATGACATAATTGTACATAGACAGAAAACTCCATACACTCCCCCAGTGACTGTTAGAAATAATGAACAAACTTAGTAAACTTGCAGAATACAAAATCTATATACAAATATCCATTGCATTTTTATATAGTAACAACACATAATCAGAAAGAGAAATTAGGAAAACAATTGTGTGTACATTTATATCAAAAAGAATACAATAGGAATACACTTGATAAGTGAAATAAAAGTTTTAAACATAGATCAATATATTACAGGTGTAAGAAATATAAGTAAATATAAAAAATAAAACAAATTATGGGCTTACTTATTGTATACAATGTGAGGAAATACCCTAATCTATCTTTCACTTGTTCAAACTCCCCAGCACTACTTGTTGAGGAGAGTCTCTTTTCTTCATTTCTTACCCTTGCTTCTGCTTTCATGGGTTAATTGATCATAAGTGTGAAGGATTATATCTGGTTGCTTTATTCTCTTCTACTGATTGGTGTCAGTTTTTGAGCCAGTATCATGTTGTTTAAGTTACTAAAGCTTTGTAGGACTGTTTAACATCAGAAAATTTTACACTATTATATTTAATACCATTTTTCAAGATTATTTTGGCATCTCAAGATCTTTGTGGTTACATATAAATTTTGAAATTATTTGTTCTATTTAATGGAAAAATCTCATGTGTATTTTGACATGAATCACACTAAATGTAGATTCCTTTGTGTAGTATGTTTGTTTCAACCACATTGTTTCACATCATTAATATAAGAGGTCTTTTCATTTCTTTGGATCAATTTTAATTTCCTTCATCAATGTTTTCTATTTTTTAATGTATAGGTTTTCTCCTTATTTGTTAACTTCAATTTAGTTATTCTTTACATATATATAATAATATACTTTATATTTTTAAACACGTTTCCCACAAAATACAAAAGTCAGAAGGCAGTGGCAAGACCTATTCAAAGTCCAGAATGAAAGAAAGCTGTTATCTAAGATAATATATCAAGCAAGTCTACCGTTTAGAATAGAAGGAGAGATAAATATTCTTCACAAAAGCAAATATTAAAGGATTTAGCAACAGAAAAAGAAATAATGAAACATCTCTTAAAATAAAGAAGCAGGATGCTATTGAAAGGGGAAATGCATAACTAGAAAGGCAATAGCTAAAATGACTTACAACACAATAAGCATGTTGTTGTAAAACAGGACATCAAAATTTTTAAGTGTCAGAGAGTGAAACAGGGCAAAACAGAGAATATTCTCCTTGTTTCTGTTCTCTGTATGATGTGTTTGAATTTGTATTCATTTCAGTTATTATAAACAGATATAGTAACGGGTGAATATACATACAAAACAGGGTAACCATAAGTCAAAATCTTACAATGAAGTCACAAAGACAGAAAAAAGGCAAGATAATAAAAGAAAACTTACAAAGCCACAAAAAGAAAAAGAAATGAACAAAAAGGAAATACCAAATCAAATGGAAAATGAAGTTCAAAATGGAAATAAACACCAGTTTAACAATAATTGTTACAATTGTTATTGGACCTAGTGCTTCAATCAAAAGATGTATATTGTCAGATGGGATAATATCACAAGACCCTACATTATGAAGCATACAAGAGGCCCAATTTAGAAAGAGGAACACACTTCAATTCAAAGCCAGAAGATGGAAAAATTTATTCCATGCAAATGCAAATGACAAGAAAACAGGACTAGCAGTACTGACTTCACACAAAATAGACTTTACAGGAAGGCCATAGAGAAAGATAAACAAGGACATGATATAATGATTAAAGGAGCCATACAAAATGAGGGTAATATACTCATTAATATATATGCACTCAATATAGGAGCACCTAAATACATAAAGCAAATACTAATAGATAAAAAGGGAAAAATAGATAGGAGCACAATCACAGTAGGTGAATATTACTCCCCATTACCATCACTAGACTGGTCTTTCAGACAGAAAATTAATAAGGGAACAAAGGTACTAAAAGATACGATAAAATAATTGGATTTGGTTGATAATTTCAAAACACTACTTCTCCCCAAAACAGAATATAAATTCTTTTCTCGTGCACATGGAACATTTTCTAGGAAAGTTTATGTACTGAGGCACAGAAGAAGCCTCAACAAATTTAAGAAGATAAAAATTATTTCAAGCATCTTTTCTGAGTATAATACCATGAAATTAGAAATCAATCACAGAAAAATAGAGAGAAAAATGACAGCATGTAAATTAAAAAACATGGTACTAAAGTAAGGGGGAAATGTGATGAATTAAAAGAAAAAATTAAAAATATCTGAGAAATATGACACAACACTATACAAACTCTATGGAACAGAGTTAAAGCAGGCTTAAGAGGGAAGTTCATAGTGAAAGAGTCCGCCTCAAGTTAGAAGAGCAATTTCAAAAAATAATCTAACATTCTATTTAAACTAATCATGAAGAGAAGAGCAAACAAAACCAAAAATGAGCAGAAAGTGGGAAAATAAAGATCAAGGGAGAAAGAATTGAAGTAAAGATTAAAAAATAGAAAAAAAATCAATCAAACTGTTTCTTGAAATAGTCAACAAATCTGACAAAACTCAGTACAGGCTCACCAACAAGAAAAGAGAGAGAACACAAATAACATAAGAAATGAAAATGGGAAAAATACAAAGAGTACATGAAATTTGCAAAATATCTTAAGGGTATACCATGAGAAACTGCATGGAAACCAACTGGAAAACCTAGAAGAAATGGAGAAGTTTCAGGAAACATTCAGCCCACCATTATTGCATCAAGAGGAAATTGAACATTTGAACAGACAGATCACAAGAAATGGAATAGTATTATCAATAAAATAAAAAAAAACTCTGCAAACAAAATTCAGACCCAAATAGCTTCACTGGGGAATTTGACCAAACATACAAAGAAAAATCCATACCAGTCCTCCTCAAACACTTTCAAAATTTTGATATGGAGAGAGTACACCCAATCTCACACCATAAGGCCAACATCAACTTGATAACAAAACCAAAGACACTACCTAAAAGGAAAACTATAGGCCAATATCATTGATAAACATAGATGTAAATGTCATTAAGAAATTATTAACAAACAGAATCCAACAGCATGTAAAAAAATATCATACACCATGATCAAGTTAGGTTCATCCCAGGAACACAATAATGGTGTAACATATGCAAATCAATCAATCAATTGTGATACACCGTATCAAAAAAAGAGAGGACAAAAAACCTCATGATAATCTCAGCAGAAAGAAAAAACATTTGAAAACATTTAACACCTATCTGCAAAAAAATTTCTTACCACAGTGGGTGCAGAGGGACCATATCTCAACATAATAATAGCTATTTCTGACAAATATACAGCCAGCAAAACACTCAATGTTGAAAAACTGAAACCCTTCTCACAAAAACATGAGACAAGGAAATGTTGCCCATTCTCACAATTTCAATTCAATAGAGACTTGGAAGTCTTAGCCACAACGATCAGGCAAGAAAATTTGATTTCCTATCAAATTATGCAAAACATTTCTTTTTAGGTCTGAAACAAATGATCCCAAGGTTTACATAGAGTCATAAAAAATCCATAGTTTCCAAAGCAATATTGAAGCAAAAGAAAGAGGCTGGAGGAATAACCCATCAGTTCTCCGTACAATATTGCAGAGCTACAATAATGAAAATGACATCATATTGGTACAGAAACAGGCATATGGACCATTGGAACAGATTAGAGAACCTAGGAATGAATCTAAAGGCCTATGTTCAATTAAGATTTGACAGAGTAGCCAGTAATATGACAGAGAAAAAACATCTCTTCACCAACTGGTGGGAAAACTGGATAGGAGCATGCAGAGTAATGGAGTTAGAACAATCCTTCAATCCATACACAAAAATAAACACAAAATTGCGTGAAGACTTAAATATAAGCAAGACACAGTAAATCTCCTAGAAGGAAATATAGGCAAAACACTTTGAGATAAATCTCAGCAATCATCTCCTAGAATAGACTACCCAGGGAAGGGATGTAAGATCAAAATTAATAAATAGGACCTAATAAAACTTATAAGCTTTTGCACAGCAAAGGGAACCATGAACAAATTAAAATGACAACCTACAGGATTAAAGAAAATATTAAGAAGTGATGCAACTGACAAAGTCTTAATTTCCAAAATATAAAGACTTCATACAACCTAATAATAATAATAAAAATCAAGAAACCCAATCTAAAAATATGCAGAAGCCCTAAACAAGCAATTCTCCAATAGAGACATTCAAATGCCACACAGATATATGAAAAAAATGCTCACTATCATTATCAGAAAAGGGCAATTCAAAACTATAATGAGGTATCAATTCACAGTAGTCACAATGGTCATCATTCAAAAGTCCACAAACAATAAATGCTGGGGAAGCTGTGGAGAAAGTGAAACTTCCTACACTGTTGGTAGGAATGAAGTTTGGTGCAGTCATTTTGGAAACCAGGATGGAGATTCCTCTAATGTATAAAAATATACTTAACATACGATCCAGCAATCCCACTTCTGGGTATATATCAAAAGGAACCCTATTTCAAAAAGACACCTGAACTCCAATGTCCTTAGCAGTGCTGTATACAACAGCCACAACATGGAAGCAACCCAATTGTCCAACAACAGATGACAGTATACAGAAGTTATGCCGTATTTATATAAGGGAATAATATTCTACGATAAAAATGATAAAACAATGACATTTGCAGCAAAATGAATGTCCTCCAAAAGTGTCATTCTAATTGAAGTAAGCCAGAAAAAGAAAGAAATATAATACAAGACATTATATATGAAGAAGCTTAAAAAAAATATTTGGAAGGGGACACTATGATTTCATCTACAAAACTGAAACACACTCGCAGAACTACTAAACAATTTTATGATTACTGCGAAAAGGGGCTGCAAGAGGATATATTTGGGAGCTGTAGATTTATAAATGTTATCCACTATATATAAAAACAGATGTTTTCAAAATTTCTTTTGTATGACACAGGGCAGTATGTTAAATATTGTGAAGTAATATTTTATAGGCACAGAAATATATGCATGTACGGGGACACTATGCTATACACCACAGATTGACACATTGTAAATGGCATATTTCAATGATAAATAAATGAATAAATAGGTAAATAAATAAATAAATAAATAACATTTAATAATATAAGAATTACAAATATTCACACTACTTAAATTTACACATCAAGAATCTAGGAGAAAACAGAAAGAATAAAGAAGAAATTTGAATGAATGAGAGTAAGTCAAATAACAAGAGAAACAATTGAAAAGGTAAAAAAATTCCAAAGTCTGTTTCTTTAAACATAAAGATGACAAATGTTTATGTTGTCTAAGAAAATAAAATCAAATAAAATTAGAAATAATAGAGACGATATAACCACTGATGTTGTAGAGATGCATAGCATCATAAGAAATTAACACTAGCCAACGATTTGAATGACCTAGAACAAAAGACAAATTCTCAGAAACATATGTCTTCCAATACTGAATAAAGAAGAAATTAGAAAGTTAAATAGAGGAAAAGTGTGTATGAGTAAATCAGTAATCCAAACCCCCCAAAATAGAAAATATTTTCAAGATGACTTTCCTGGCGAATTCTGTCATACATTTGAAGACAATTTTTCACCAATTCTTCCAAAAGTCTTCCAAGAATTTGAAGGCTGTGAAAGATTCCAAACTTGTTTTATGATGCCAGCTGTATTTGGATAAAAATGCTAGAAAGGACATTAGATGCAAAATATTGAATATTATCCCTGAGGAAAATATGTGCCAAAATTCTCAACAAAACTGAAGGAAAATGAATTCAACAACACATTTATTGTATCATACACGTAAATGACTAAAGGGATTTATCCCTGGGTTTAAGGATACTTCAAAATATTCAAATCAATAAAGGTGACATGCCACACTAATGGAATGAGAAATAAAACTCACATAATCATTTCAATAAGTGCAAAAAGAGCATTGTATATAATACAACATACTTTTAAGATACTCCCAACAAATTAAATTAACCCTGTCAGTGGCACGATAACATATACACAGAAACACGGTGTGGAGAGCAGCAGAGCAGTTCTCTTTTTATTGATTCTTAGAAAAAGGGTTTATATAGGACATGCACAATGACTCACATAACATCTAAGTTATAACAATGTTAATAATCTTAAACTATTTATGTCCTCATGCTCCTGCAGTAAGCACAGGATGTTAAATGATCAAGGATTGTTTTAAAGTTCATCACAGAACTTCATTAAGTAGGCCATCTCTTATTCAGCTGTCTGTGCCTGTCTTAGGTTTTCCTCCTCTGAGGATCTTACCCAGCACAGGCCATACAGCCATCCATACTGGATACAATGAGCAGGCCATTTCTTATCCAGCCTCGATATGTGACATTCCTCACAGCTTAATTATCAGTTCAGCCCATGGGCTCATTCTCTAGAGTCTTCAGACAGCAGCCTAAAAATCCAACATCCCTTGACAGAAAAATGGATGAAGAAAATTTGTTGTTTATATGCAATTGAATAAATACTTTGCATTCTTATCAACAGTGTCCATGGTGTTACTTTTTCTCCACAATCTCACCAAAATTTATTACTTTTCTTTTTGATGAGAACCTTCTGACAAGTGTGAGATCTTGTCTCATTTTTGGTTTATGACTTTCCTTATAATTTATAACTCTGAACATATTTTCATATGTCATTTAGCCAACTCTTTGTTTTCTACAGATAATTGTTTCAGATATATCTATTCAGTTCCTAAGGACATTTTTTTAAATTGGATTCTTTGGCCTTTTTTGTTGTCATTGTGGGGTAAGAGTTTGACATATATTTGGATATTAACACTTGATTGGGAAATATCACTTGCAAATATATTGTCCCAATATGTTGGTTGACTTTTCATTTTATTGATCGTTTCTTCTGCAGTGTAAATCTGTTCAGAGTGATACAATCAAATTTTGTTAGATTTGCTTCTGCTTCCCTTGCCAGAGGAGACATATGTAGAATCAACTTAAGTCCATTGTCAGAGTGTACTTTTTATGTTTTACACTAGGATTCTTTGTTTTCAGGTTTTATGCTTTATATGCCAGGACTGGGTTTGCTTTGTCATATGATAGGTCTATTTTAATTATTTAAAGGAACTTCCATACTGTTTCTAAAATGGTTGCACCAATTTCCATTTCCACCAACAGCGTTGGAGTGTCCCTTTTTCTCCACAACTTCCCCAGTCTTTATTATTTGCAGACATTTGGATGACAGCCCTTCTCACTAGTGTGAGGTAAACCATTAATTTTGTCTTGCATTTGTATAATGATTAGCTATGTAAGCATGTTTTTATGTTTCTGATTGTCATCTGTGTGTCTTCTTTAGAGAATTGCCTTCTGCTCATTTTCTGGCTGAGTTTGCAGATTTTTGAAATGGAGTTGTATGAACAATTTGTGTATTTTAGAAATTAGCCTCTTGTTGATTGCATAGTTTCCTAACTTTTTCTCCCATTTGGAATTTTATGTTTCCATATTGTTTATTTTGGTGTGTAGAAGGTTTTAAGTTTAATTAGGATCTATTTGTTTATTTTGCTTTTATAGTTTTCAGCTTGGGAGATTGAAATAAGAAAGTTTCGCTACAATTTATGTCTTGTTTTGACTTTTTGAGATTCCAGTAGTTTTATTGTGTCATGTATTACATTCAGATATTTAAAACATTTTGAATTTATTTTTGTACAGTGTGAGGGAGTATTCTAATTTCATTGATTTACATGTAGCTGTCTAGCTTTCTCAACATCACTTGCTTAAAACTTTCTTTTAGGCTTTGTATATTTTTTTTCCTTTTTCATAGCTTATTTGACCATAGATGTGATGTTTTATTTCTGCCTCTGTGTTCCATTCCAGTGACATAGATGTTTTTTGTTTTCCAGTATTGTGCTGTTTTGATTGCTGTTTTTGTAATATAGTCTGAGATCTGGGAGGGTTATGGGTTAGGACTCCATCTTTGTTGTTTTTCCTCATTGTTACTTTTGCAGTTCTGGTAATTTTGCAGTTCCATACAAATCTTAGGACTGCTTTAATTTCTGTGGAAAATATCATGTAGATCGATCTGAATCACTTTATATCTGAAGACATCTTTTGTAGTATGTATATTTTAACAATATTAATTCCTCTAAACTAAGACCTTGAGATTTCTTTCCATTTATTTGCATCATCTATAAATTTTTATCAGTGTCCTATAGATTTTATTATCTTGGTTTTTTCATAGGTTTTTCATTTTTGATCTGATATCATATGGATTTTTTAAAATTATGGAATATTTCATTGTTAGTGTAAAGAAATCTGACTGTTTTTGTATATTAATCATGAATCATACTACTTTGCTAAATGTCTTTTTTAGTTTTAGTTGTTTTGGTGTGGAGAATCTGTAGGGATATCTATATAGATTATCATGTCATCAAAAATAATAATAGTTTTACTTCATTCAGTCCAAGTTGAATATCTTTTTTCTTGTCCATTGCTTTTGCTAGAGAATTCCCATACTGTGTTTAATAGAAATGGTGAGAGTGGGCATCCTTTTCTTATTCCTTAATTTGGCTTTCAGTTTTTCACTTTTGCATATTATGTTATCTGTGTATCTGTTATTAATGACTTTAGTTATGTTGAGATATATTTCCTGAATCCTACTTTGGTAAGAGGTTTCTGTTTTTGCTGTTTTTTCTGTTGTTTTTTTGTTGCTGTTGTTGTTGCTATTTTAATTAATAAAAGTTGAAGTCTGTGAAATGATTTTTATGGATTTATTGGGATGTTCACGTCACTTTCCCTGTTTCTTTTTTTAATGTGCTGAATCGAACTGATTGATTTCATGTATCTTCCACCTCTCTTATGACCCTGCAATGAATTAAAGTTGATCGTGCTGTATAATTAATTTTAGGTATGGCTGGATTTTGTTTGCTAATAATATTTCATAGAATTTTTGCATCTATATCAATCAAAGATTTTGGCTTGAAATTCTCTTTGCCTGTACTTTGTATGTTGGCTTTGCTATCAGGGTGATGAAAGCGTCAAAGAATTAATTTGTGAGTTTCCGACATCTTCACCAGTTTTGAATAGTTGGAAGAGTATAAGTTCTGCTTTGTATTTTTGTACAGTTTTCCAAGGGAAGTGTTTAAATCTGCACTCCTATTTAACGATTTTTTAAATGCAGATTCTTTCTTTGTTCTAGTAAACAGTTTGTTCAAATTATATGCTTCTCCTTATCCCTGTCTCTTTCTAGATATTTGTCTATTTCTTCAAAGTTGTCCAGTTTACTGGCATGTAAGTGTTGACAAAATAATCCCTTTTTTATATATCTGAGGGAACAGTTGTTATTTCTCCACATTTATTTCTGACTTTTTTCTTAGGAGCATCTCTCTTTTCTTCATGATGCACCTAGCTAGAGGCTTTTGATTTTGCTTATCTTAAAAAGAAACCAAAACAAAATTTTTGGTTTGACTATTCTTTTGCATAGTTGTTATTCTCTCCAATATATATTAGCACGGTTAATGGATCATGTTTTTTTCTTTTTTAACTTTTTTTATTGATTTTTATTCATTTTAAAAGGTTGTCTCAAATTCCATTGTAGAGCACAATTTTTTAGTTACAATGAACATGTATACATTTGTTGTCCCATTTTTTCCCCTGTGAGCTGCCGTTAAGATCTTTTATATATTTCCCTGTGCTATACAGTACAATCCTGTTTATCTATGTTACAATTTTGATCTCCCAGCCTATCTCTTCCCACACCCCACCCTCTTGGCAACCAAACCTTGTATACTCTGCCTAAGAGTCTATTTCTGTTTTGAAATTATGCGTTTTTTGTTTGGTTTGATTTTGTTTTTAAATTCCACTCATGAGCCTTCTCATATGGTATTTTTTTTTTCTCTTTCTGGCTTACTTCACGTAGACTGATTTTCTCCAAGAGCATCCATATGGCTGAAAATGGCAATATGTTGTCACTTGATAAGACTGACTACTATTTCATTGCATAAATATACCACCTCTTCTTTATCTAGTCAACTGTTGATGGACATTTAGGCTGTTTCCATGTCTTGGCTATTGTAAATAATGTTGGCTATTACATTGGGGAGCAGGTGTCATCCTAAAGTAGGGTTCCTTCTGGATTTATGCCCAGGAGCGCGATTCCTGGGTTATATGTTAAGTCTATTCCTAGGCTTTTGAGGAATCTCCATCCTGTTTTCCACAGTGGCTGCACCAAACTGCATTGCCACCAGCAGTGAAGGAGGGTCCCCTTTATTCCACAGCCTCTCCAGCATTTGTCATTTGTGGATTTTTGAATGATAGCCATTCTGAATGGTGTGAGGTGATACCTCATTGCAGTTTTGATTTGCATTTCTCTGATAATAAGTGATATTGAGCATTTTCTGATGTGCCTTTTGATCATTTGTATGTCTTCCTTGGAGAATCACTTGTTTGGGTCTTCTGCCCAATTTTGGATTAGGTATATTTTTTCTTATTCAGTTGGATGAGCTCCTTATATACTCTGGAGATCAAGTCTTTGACGGTTTCATTTGCAAATATTTTTCCCATTCCGTAGGTTGTCGTTTTGTTTTACTTCCAGTTTCGTTACTGTGCAGAACCTTGTAAGTTTCATTAGGTCTCATTGGTTTTTTCTTGCTTTTATTTCTTCCACGAGAAGTTTTTCGACACTTTTGTCAGAAAACATTTTCTGTATATTTTCCTCTTGGTGGTTTATTGTATCTTGTCTTATGTTTAAGTCTTTGATCCATACTGAGTTTATTTTAGTGTATGTTGTTTTAGCTTCATTGGGAGTGTTCTAGCTTCATTGAATTACATGCTGCTGTCCAGTTTTCCAAACACCAGTTGCTAAAGAGTCTATCTCTTTTCTATTGTAATTTCTTGCCTCCTTTTTTAAGATTAATTTACCAAACGTTTTCGGGTTCATATCTGGGCTCTCTATTGTGTGCCATTGGCTTATATGTATGTTTATCTTCCAATACAGTGCTGTCATGTTGACTGTTGCTCTATAGTATTATCTGAATCATTAGCGTTAAGAAATGCCACTGATATTTGCACCTTAATCTTGTAACATGCTACCTTGCTAAATTATATGATCAGCAGTAGAAAATTAATTCTGGATCTTGTAGGGAGTTTAATAAATAGTAAAATATTATCTGCATATAGTTAGACTTTTATTTCTTCCTTTCCAATTTGCATCCCTTTTTCATCTCTCTCTTATTTGATTGCTGTGGCTAGGACTGCCAAGTATATCTTGAGTATGATTCATGGTAGTGTGCATCCTTTTACTGTCCCAGATTTTAGTAGGATGAATTTGACTTTCTCAACTTTGAGTACTATGCTGGCTGTAGGTTTGTTATCTATAGCTTTCATGATCCTGAGATATATTCCCTCTATGCCTACATGGTGAGAATTTTTATCATACGTGCGTGTTGAAATTTATCAAATGCTTTTCCTGCATCTATTGAGATGATCATGCGGTTTTGGTCCTTTCTCTTGTTGATGTGCTGTTTTACATTGATAGATTTTCATAAGTTGAACCACCCTTGTATCCCTGGCATGATCCCCACTTGGTCATGATATATAATCTTTTTTCTATGTTGTTGGATTTTATTTGCTACTATTTTGGTGAGGATTTTGGTGTCTGTGTTCATCAGTGATATTGGCCTATAATCCTCTTTTTTGGTAGTGCCTTTGCCTGGTTGTGGTATCAGGGTGATTATGGCTTCATAGAATGTTTTTGGGAGTATTCCTTCGTTTTCAATCTTCTGGAAGAGTTTGAGAAGAACTGGTATGAGTTCTTCTTTGGTTGTTTGGTAGAATTCTTCCATGAATCAATCCGGTCCTGGACAGTTATTTGTAGGGAGGTTTTACATTGCTATTTTGATTTCATTTCTAGTGCTCTGTTTGTTCAAGGGGTCAGTTTCTTCTTGATTCAGTCTTGGTGGACAGTGTCTTTCCAGAAACTTGTCCATCTCTTCTAGGTTATACAGTTTGGTCCCATATACTCTTCATAATATTCTGATATGATATTCTGTATTTCTATTTTTTTGTGCAATTTCTCCATTCTCCTTTCTTATTTTGCTGATTTGTGCTCTCTCTCTTTTCTTCTTTTTGTGTTTGGCCAGAGTTCATCGATTTTAATTACTTTTTGGAAAAACCAGCTTTTGGATTGGTTGACTTTTTTCCTATGGTCTTTTTTACCCCTAGTTTATTTATTTCCTCCCCAATATTGATGATTTCCTTCTTTCTGCTGACTTTTTGGGTTTTTTTTGTCTTGTTTTTCTAATTCATTCTGCTGGTGGGTTAAATTGTGCATTTGTGTTTGTTCTTCTTTTTTGAGAAAAGCCTGTATCGCTATAAACTCCCCTCTCAGCACTGCTTTTGCTGTGTCCCATAAATTTTGTGGGATTTTGCTATCAACACCTTTTGTCTCAAGGTACTTTTTCATTTCAGCTTTGATTTCTTATTTGACCCATTGGTTTTTTTAATAACATATTGTTTAATCCCCATATTTTCCTTTGTTCTCCTTTGTTTCTCTGTTTTTGATTTCTAGCTTCATGGCATTGTGGTCATAAAGATGCTTGAGGTAATTTCTACCTTCTTAAAATTGCTGAGGTTTCTATTTTGCCCAAGTACATCATGAATCCTGGTAAATGTTCCACGTGCACCTGAAAAGAATGTGTATCCTGTTTTGGGGGGTTGCAATGCTCTGAAAAATCCACCAAGTGTAATATTTCTATTGTATTATTTGATTTTTCTGTTGCCTAATTTATTTTCTGTCTTAATGATCTTTCCAGTGATGTTAATGCAGTGTTGATATCTACAAATATGACTTCCTTTTTATATGTGTTAGTAATTATTTTATGTACTTAGGTGCTCCTGTATTTGGTGCATATGTATTAACGAGTGTGCTATCCTGATATTGTATCACTCTTTCAATCATTATAAAATGTCCTTTATCTTTCTTTATGGCCTTTATTTTAAAGAATATTCTGTCTGAAATCAGTAATGCAACACATGTTTTTTGGCTTTTCCTATTGTATGGAATACCATTTTCCATCCTTTCACTCTCAATCTATATGTGTCCTTCTCTCTGAAGTGGGTCTCTTGTGTGCAGCATATTGAAGATTCTTGCTTTATTATCCAGCCTGCCACTCTATGACTTTCGACTAGAGCATTTAGTCCATTAACATTTACAATAATTGATGATAGGCTTGTGTTTAATGCCAAATTGACCTTTTCTTTGCAGTTGAATTTTTATTTCCTCTTTGTTCCTTTCATCTTCCTTTTATGGTTTGGTCATTTTCCTTTGTATTATCATGAAATTTATTTTGTTTTTGTGACTCCCTGATAAGTTATTTTCTTCTTGTTATCCTTTTTATAAGTCCATTAGACCATTAGTATAACTGCTTTTATTAAACGGACAGCAACATGATCTCAAACCCATCCTACCAAGAACAAAAAATTTTAAAATGAAAGACCAAAAAAAATAAACTCTTTATTTTCCTGCCTCCCTTTCCCACTCTCAATGATTTGAATGTCTTGTTTTAAAATTTTGTGTTTATTTTATTTGTAATTCATGAGTTATCACATTTCCAGCTGTGATTTTCACATTTCTGTAGCATCTTGCTGCTTTTGTTTTTAGAGAAGGCCTTTCAATAATTCTTATATCATGGGTCTAAAGTTGCTAACTCTTGAAACTTTTTCTTGTCTGTGAAATCCTTTATTTATACTTCTACCAAAGAGTATAGTATTGCTGGTCAAACTATCCTACAGTATATAATTTTTTTTCATTCAGGACTTTGAATATATCTTGTCACTCCCTCCTGGGCTGTAGTACTTGTGTAGAGAAATCAGCTGGTAGGCTTATGGGGATTCCATTGTAACACAGACTTTACTATTCTCTTGCTGTCTTTAAGATCATACATTTATCCTTTACTCTGGCCATTTTAATTGTATGTCTTGGTGTGGGTGTACTTGTGTTCTTCCTGTTTGGGACACTCTGAGCTTCCTTGGATATGTGATTCCTTCTTTAATTTTTGGAAGTTCTCAGTTGTGATTTCTACAAAAACCTTTGCAATCCCCTTTGATCACTCTTCCCATTCTGGGACTTCTATCATGCCAAGATTGGCATGCTATCATTTATCCCATAGGTCCCTTTTGCTTATCTTGTTTGTTTCTCTTTGTTTCTCTTATAGCTCTTCTGATTGGGTCCTTCCTATTGTCCTGTCTTCTAAGACACTAATCCATTCCTCTGCATTATCTAGTCAGCTTTGCTACACCTTTAAATCATTCCTCATCTCAGTCAACGGGTTTACCTATTTTACTCATCTTTATAGCTTCTATTTCATTTTTGACATATTTTGTATCTCTAAACACTATCACTTTTATTTACTTCAGTACTTTGATCACTCCGTTTTTGGAATCTTGATCTAGTTGGATATAAATGTCTGTTTCACTGATCGTTCTTTTAGGGGATTTCTCTTGATCTTAAATTGGGAATGGTTTCTCTGCTTCTTCAATTTTATACTAACTCTCTGGCACTGTGGTTTATGGAGTATCAGTTATCTACTGCGGTCCTAAAGTAGTTTATCTACCTAATGCCTATGTAGTTATACAACTTAGAAAAGAGAAAAAAGAGAGAGAGAGAGATAAAGAATTTTTAAGAAGGGAGAAATGAATGTTTGAAGGCATTTTATAATGAATAAAAGAAAAGGAATTTGAAGCAGAGTCTGGAAAAATAATAATAATAAAAATATTTTAAAAAATTTCAAAGGGATTAAAATGGGGGTATATATAATGCAAGAAGAAGTAAAAATTATGAGGGTAATATAAAATGGAACAGGTAAAAACTGATTAATACAATGGGGTGGTCATTGTTCTCCTGGAGACTGTGAACTTTTAATGTGAAGTCTTTCTTTATTCATCCTGATTTGGAAGCCCAGCTTGTTATTCCCAGAGGCCCCGCATTGGAGCCCTCATCTGTGCTGCTCCCAGGGTATGTCAGCAATCAGATCGCTCCTACACCCAACACTGGTTCTGATGAAGCTCTCTTTACTCTGGGATGAATTTTCAATGCCCTGTCCGATGCTGCAGTCTGATGTTGCCGACTGACCAGGCAGGACTGAGCATCATGACCTCTCCAGCACCATGGTCAGGGGCTGTATTCCTGCCCAAAATTAGAGGGGCCACCCGCCCCGTCAGGTTGCCAATCACTCTGCTGCTCTGTGCCACTATACGCTCTGCCTCGGGTTTGCAAACAAGAAGTGGGCTCAGGGAAGACTGAGCCAAAATCCAGCTCCTTGTTTGTCTTGTCAGACACGTTCTCTGAAGAAACAGCCAGTATGTTCCTATCTGCCTCAGTCTGTAGGCAAGTCTCGGTCTTGCCCTTGAGGCTGCTATGTCCTTAGGTATAGATGCAGGTTTTTCACCCACTACCACCTCGGTGTAAAGCACTAGAGGGTATGGTGGATGTGCCTGAGCCCTAGCTCTCTTCACCTAGAAACATTTGTAAATTTCAGGGATGGGGATGCACCCTTCACCCACAGGGCACATCTGCCCAGTTGTTTTATGGAGGGCCCAGGGTGTTCTGCCCTGTGCACCCACAGCCATGACACAAAGCCAACTCCATTCCCCTGGGCTGCCACAGCGCAGCCATCCCCAACTACCTCCCTGCTTGGACAGCTTGTCCCTGCCCCCAACTTCTGGGTTGCATCTTTGGCTGAGTACTACAGGGATCCTCTGTGCCTGTTTAACTTAATTATGTCAGTCAACTTATACTATGTACATGTCCAAGCCTTGGAGGCTCCCCCTCCGTCCTGCTGATCTCTCAGTTGTAGAAGGGAGACACAGTGAATGAGCAAAAGT
The DNA here is from genome assembly GCF_048564905.1 of Vicugna pacos. NCBI lineage: Eukaryota > Metazoa > Chordata > Mammalia > Artiodactyla > Camelidae > Vicugna > Vicugna pacos. The sequence goes on from NW_027328741.1 coordinate 42,770,064, forward strand.
CCTTCTTTGCTGCTCCCTCTCTGTCAGACCTTTCCCACTCTGTTTTGCCTTTTCTTCTTTCTTTCTTCCTTTTCTCCTACCAGATTATTCACATCTTTATCTATTGAAGAGGACAATATTCTATCAGAGTTCTGCAGGTTCTCTGGTTAGCTGAGTGGGTCTGTGGATGTGATTGTTGGTGCATTTGTGGGAAAGGGTTAGCTACGAGCATCTTTCTACTCCAACATCTTTGCCTCGCCCTCCAAAAGTCTCACTTTATGGTGGAAGATAAACATACTCTGGAAATAAATGGAAAAGATATCCCATGGAAATGGAAAGAAATTGCAGATTGCAATGCTCTCCTCATACAAAATACGTTTTAAAATAGGGGCCAAAATGAAAAAAATATGAGATTATATAAAGAAAAAGAGATGAATAAAAAATAGTGTATTACACTCATTAAATTGTATATGGACCCAACACCATAGATCCTAAGTATAAAATGAAATTTAGTAGACAGGAAAGAATTAATTCATTATAAAACAATAATAGTAGGTGAGTTTAACACTTCACTATTCTGATAGCCAGATTATCCAGAAAGAATATCTGTAAGGAAATAGAGATCTTAAGAGCATATTAGATCATTTGAACCCAACTGAGCTTTTGGACACTGCATCAGAAAAGCAGAACACATAAACTTTTCAAGTGTGCACAGGATGTTATCTAAGGAATAAATGACAGATTATGTCATGAAATGAGCCTCAGGAACTTTAAGCAAATATAGATTACAGCAAGTATTTTTCCATACACAAAAGTAAGAAACTGTGCATCAACTTTAGAAAGAAGTATAGGAAAAGCACAAACATGAGGTCAAACCACATCCACAAATAAATAAAATAAAACCCGTTCAATGATGAAATCAAAGAGGTAATAAAATCAACTTGGAGACATATTACAATGAATACACAGCTTCATAAAACGTATGTGATGCAGCAAAGACAAACCTAAGAGGGAGGTTCACAACATATCAGGACTTCTACATAGAACAAGAAAAACCTCATAGAAAGGACCAAACATACCACCCAAAATAACAATAAGAACAAACAAAACCCAAAAGCAGTAGAATGAGAAATCTTTAATGATTATGTTGAAAATATATAAAATAATACTGAAAAATAAATTACAAATCATAAAATCAAAAGCTTTAATTTTTATTGAAAATATTAACAAACAGGTTAGCATTTAGCCAGGCTTATCAAGAAATACAGAGGGTGGACTGAAACAAAATAAGAAATAAAATAGTAGAAATAATATCTGATATTACACAAATACAAAACAATTTATGAAAGCACTATGAGCTGTTACGTGACAACAAACAGGACGACCTAAAGAAATGGACAAATTTCTAGAAATGTACAGCCCATCAACACTGAATAAAGAGAAAACTGAGAACATGAAAAGAGCAATCAGTATATGTTCAATAAAATGTGTAATTTTAGAAACATCCCTTGAACAAAATGCCTGGATTCCTTCAGCAAAACAACTTACCCCCAAACTATTTTAAAAAATGAAGTTGGAAGGAAAATCCCCAATGTTATACTATGAGGCCAACATTACCCTGATAACAAAACCAGTCAAAGACATTATCAAAAAAAAAAAGAAAATGAAAATCCAAAATCCTTGATGAATGAGGATATACATTCAAAAATCCTCAAAAAACATCAACAAATGAATCCAGGAATACTTAGAAAGGATTATACACGATGATCAATTGGATTCCTTTCAGAGTCACAAGGATGGTTCAACATACACAAGTCAAGCAGCATAACACATATCTTTTAATAGGACAAAATTCACAAAACTATGTCAATACAAAAAATATAAGCATTTGAAAAAGTTCAACATACATTCATCATCAGAATTCTCATGAAAGTGAGTACAATGGGAACATCTCTCAACATACTAAAGGCTATTTATAAAAATTTATAATACTCAGGGGAAATGGTGAAAGCCTTCTGGGTAAATTCGTGAACAAGACAATGATTCCTACTCTCACCATTTCTGTTCAATACTAAAAGAAGAAAGGAAAAGGAAAAGAAAAAGAAGAAAAAGAAACACAAAATGGAAAGAAAGAGGCAAAATTCTCACCATTACTGTAGGCATAACAATATACATACAGAGTCCATAAGGGCTCCAAACTGACTATTATGAACAATAAATAATTTCATCAAGGGAGCAGGATACAAGATTAATGTAAAGAAGTCTCTTGAATTTCTACACATTAATCATGAGATACCATATAATGGACGCTGACATCAATAAAATTTAATACCACTTTCCCCCGAATATCTTGGAATAAATGTAACCACATATATGAAAGATCTACACGCTGAAAATTAAAAAAACATTTACTAAGAAATTAAAAATGATTCAAAGAAATGGAAAGATGTCTTGTGCTCTTGGATTGAAAGGGTTAATATTGTTAACATGGCCATACTACACAAAGAAACCTACAGATATAGTGCAATTCCTGTTAAGAAGCTGTAGTATTTTCCACAGAACCAGAGAATAAATAACTCTAAGTATTACATGAAACCATTAAAAATTGCCAAAATGATCTTGAGAAAAAACAACAAATCTGGAGGTATAACCCTCCCAGATACCTTACTATACTATAAACCTACAGTAATAAAAAGATTATGGCATTGGCACAGAGATATAATCAATAAAAACAGATAGTGAGCCTAGAAATATTTCCACACACCTATGAGCAATGAATCTATGATAAAAGAAGCAAGAGTACACAATGGATAAAAGACAGTCACGTCAATGGATGGTGTTGGGAAATCTGGACATCTACACGTAAAACAGTGAAATGAGATCATTCCCTGACATCACATACAAAAATAAACTCCAAGTGTATTAAGGAGCTAAATGTAAGACCTGATACTATAAAACTGCTAGAAGGGAATATAGGTAATACACTATTGGATATATATCATAGGAATATTTTCTTATATCAGTCTCCTAAGGCAAAAGAAGAAAAGCAAAAATAAGCAAGTGGGACCTAAACAAACTTGAAAATTTCTGCACAGCTAAGGACACTCTCAATGAAATGAAAATACTGCCTGTGTAATTGGAGAACATATTTGCAAACAATGCAAGTGACCATTGGTTAATAGATGTAGGTTAATAGATGTAACATGGATTTAGGTTTCACAACTCAATGTGAAAAAAAAAAACCCAATCAAAAACAAGAGCAGAGTACCTGAGTTTGTTTTTCTCCAAAGAAAACTTACAGATGAGTAACAGGCAAGTAATAAATTTGCACAACATTACTAATTGTTAGTAATTGCAAATCAAAACCACAATGAGTTATCACTTCACACTGGTCAAATGGCTATTATCAAAATTCTACAAATATTAAGTGTTGGAGAAGATGTGGAGGTATGAAATCTCTTGTATACTCTAAGTAGTAATGTAAATTTGTACAACTTGTTTGGAAAACAGTATTCAGATTTGTTTGAAGCCTAAAAAGTTAACTACAATATCACCCAGTAATACCTCTCCTAGGAAAAATCTGGGGAAATCACCCTAAGTTGAGAAGAACCAATGTTCACAAGAGCACTGTTTATAATATGCAGACATAAAAGCAATCCAAGTGTCCACAGTAGACTATGGACTTAAGAAGATATGATGTTTCTATAAATATGCAATGGAATAATACTCAGCCATGAAAATGTATAACACATTGTTTTTCAGCATCCTGAATGGACCTAGTAAATAATGTGCTTAATGAGTTAACTTAGACAAAAGTATATAATATAATTTATATGTGGAATTTAAAAAGTAACAAATATCTGTGTACATCTATCTATAGCTATCTAATGATAGATGGCAGATAAATAGATAGAAGGATAATGCATGATTGATAGATAGAGAGATGGAGAGATAGATAGATAGATGGTTAGATATATAGATAGATAGATAGATAGATAGATAGATAGATAGATAGATAGATAGATAGATAGAGACTTGTTGTAGAGGTAAAGAGATAAGATAGACAAGACTTAAGCAGACTCAAAGATATGGGAAAAGTTTATGTTTACCAAAGTGGAAGGGAAAGAGATTTTAATGGAAGTGTATTGACAGATACAAAGTAGTATCCATAAAATAGAGAAACAACAAGGATAATCTGTATAGAGCATGGAATTGTACACAATAGCTTAAAATACTTGTATGTTAAAATTATTGTAATAATTCATTATGCAATATAATCTACAAAGTGATTAGAATAACTATGCTGTATATCTGAAACTACACAATATAGTACATCTACTGTACTTCAATTAAAAATAAAACATCTCATGTATAATTTAGTCCTTTTTCAGCTGATAGAAGCTTCCTTTAATATTGTTTTAATTTTACTCTTTACCTTTTATGATTACTGTTTCAAATTATTTCTTTTATTGTTGTGAGCATGTAACCAGTTTGACTTATCTATATTTATTTCTCCTGATTTCCTATTTTTCTCTCTTTAATCCATATAGTATAATAGCATTTAAAAACATACCCAAAGGAACAGATGAAAATTTCTCGTGGTCTCTCCTTAACATTTTGGTCAATGTTTTGCCCATTTTTGCCAATTTATATTTCTTAGAAGACTTCTTTTCTGTACCTCTTATAAGGTGTCTCGGTTTTGTTTTTTTGTCACATTCAGGTTTGTTTGTCTGGTAAAGTCTTTATTTTCACTTTATATCTAAGTGATAACTATCTAAGTATTATTGGGTGAGTGACTTCTTATTTCAGCAGTTTGAAATGTAATTTTATTTACCCGTGGCCTATGTTTTCTGCTCAGAAATCTGCTGATAGCCTAATGGGGGATCCTTTGTAGATTATCATAACTATTTTTGGTTACCTTTAAAATATTACTCTGCCATTGACTTGCCAATTTCCATGTGACATATCCTAAAGGAGGTCCCTTCTTCATATAGTTATTGGTGTTTTGTTGTCTCATGGAATTTTATATCAGTTCCTTTCACAAGTTCGGGAAGTTATAAACTATTATTTCTTTAAATAAACCATCAGCTGCCTTCTAACTTTCTACTCCCTCCAGGATTCCACTCTAATGTGCACTTCCTGAGGAAGTCTGATGGCTACTGAAGAATTTCCTCACTTTTTAATATCTTGAATATCTGCCCTCTCCTATCATTTCTAGTTTTGTATTGGTGAGTATGTTAATCTCTCTTACAGAAAGACACTCTACTTTCAATGCTTTCTGTTGCATTCTTCATCTCATTTATTAAGTTCTCCTGGTCCTCCAATAATGTTTGGATATTTTATAGTTTCAGTCTCTTTGGTAATGTATTCCTTATCATCATTTCATTTATTCCTGAGCTAACTAAACTGCTTTCTTATTTTTGTTTTTTGTATTGAGATTGTGTATGGCACATATTTGGATTCTCTATTAGTTATGTGGCAATACACCATGACTTTAAGTTTGTTTGCTGCAGGGTTGACATTGTGTGTGTGTGTGTGCACGCAGGTGTGTGTGCATGTGTGTCTGTGACTGTGTCGTTGTCTGTGTGTGTGTATGTCTATGTGTGCGTGCCCTATAATGTTACTGTGACTGGTCATGATCTTGATAAATTATTGCTCTGATGACACTTATAAAAAATTGGGAGTTGGAGTCCTTGCTTTTGTTTTCTGGTAGTTTGCAATATTGCACAATTTTTTATTTTACTTACCTGAGCTACCTCTGATAATATTTCAAACTGGCACTTTGCAGTCGCTACTGTCTGGATAAAAGATGTGCTTTCATTGTCACTTCTTAGACTTCTTTGGTAGTTAAAGCCACTGTTGTCACTGGGACGGTGAACCCTTCCTTTTATCTGATATCACTTGAGACTCAGTGTACACATTGAGGAAATGTGTAAAGACTGGTGGGTATTTGGAATCAGACAAGTGCCTTTGATATGTCCAGTGTGGCAAGGTACCTTGTCTCCACCACTGTGAATGGGGAGTAGGGAGAGTGTCATGAATGTCTGAGTGTCTGAAGGATGGAATTTCTGTCTCCTTTGTGGCTCCCTCCTAGTTACATGCGACTATGAGTACTGGTGCATTTGGAGGCCGATGCAATGTAATCCAATGAGACCCTGTTTCTACTGGGTTGTCTGAACTTGAGGACTCATATATCCTAGTCAGGGGGCCTTGGTTTCACACACCAAATCTGCTCCTCCCTCAGTTCAGCTTCTTTTGTGTGATTTAGTCTACCAAACTTTACCTGTTCACATACGTTCCGGATTATTGTTTTGTGTTTTATTATTTTTGTTTGAGATGTGAACGTTTTATTGACTGTAGATGAAAGGGGAGAGACAGAAATTGTTTAAACTTATGTCACTTCTAAAAGTATATACTTTTTCAGTTAAAAGCTTAAATTCTACTAAGGACATTATGAAAAGAGTAAAGAAAATGAATAAATCACCTCCCTTTATGTCTGAGTACTACAAAATATTTTGATATTCCTGGTTTTTTTTTTTAAAGTTTTTCCCACCTACATGCACGTTTTACTGTAATATATCCCTATAATCTCTTTAAAATCAATTAAATTTTTAAAATAATTCTCACTGTTGTAAATATAGCCCTGTTGGTTCTCTAATTTATTACTAGTAGCTTGCACATTTCTGTCTTCTCCATCCTTCTTCCCTGTCCCCACAGGAAACCAAAACTTGGTACACTACACATATATATGTGATTCTGTTCCTATTTTTTAATGATTATTTCTCTTATATCTTTATTTTCCTCATTTAAGTGACAACATAGAATGTTTTTCTCCTTATGACATATTTTCCTTTGTGCAACACTCTCTGGGTCCAGTCACATTGTTCCAAGTGGCAGAATTTTATTTTTTAATATGACAATGACTAAGTATTTATTATGTTATCTATATCTCACATCTACTTCAGCCAATCATCTGTTGATGGGCAGTTGAGTTGTGCTTCTTTCCTTGGCTACTATAAATGATGATGTTAAGAACATTGGGGGTAATATGTCCTTTAATTTAATGTTTTCATATTTTTTCAGATTTATACCAAAACCTGGAATTGCTGCAAAATATAATGCTTCTATTTCTAGTTTTCTGAGCACTGTCCACACTTTAATAATAGTGGATGCATCAATTTATATTTCCACGAACAGTGTACCTGTGTTCCCTCTTCCCAAATTTCTTATTAATGTTTGTCATTTGTAGAATTTTGTTAATAGCCATTTTGGTTGCTGTGAGATTATATTTAATTCTGGTTTTGATTAATGTTTTCCTAATGTATAGCAACGTTATGTTTCTTTGTATGTGAAGAAAATCATCCACATGTCTGATTTTGAAAAGTTTCCATTAAGATCTTTCAACTGTTTTTAATTTGGGGTCTTTAATTTTTAAATATTGAGACTAATATGATATATATATCATATTATATATATATTATGGATATAAACATTTTGTTGGTTTCATTGTCTGAAATTTTTCCTTATATTCTATCTGTTATCATATCTCTTGTTGAAGTTTTCCTTTGCTCTGCAAAAGATTTTGCACTTCACACTTATATAAGACGCAGAGTCCATGTATCGCATAGTATATCTACTTTTTCCTCAGTAAACTAAAAACTGTAATTGTTACTTTTCCTTTTTTTTAATTTGGGGACAGATCAAAAATAAACATTGCTATGATTTATCTCAAATTCATTTCTGCTCCTATTCTTTGTCAGTAAATATACAGTTTCGGGTTTTACATTTAGGAAATCAATCCATTTTTATCTTATGTTGCATACTATGGAAGGAAGTGCTCTTACATCTTCCTTTTACGTGTACTGTCCAGTTTTCTCAAAACTACTTGTTCAAGAGACTGCCATTTTTCAGTTGTATACTCTTGCATCCTTCATTGTAGACTAATTGACCATATGTGTGTGTTGGTTTATTTTAGTACTCTTTATTTTGTTCCATTTATCTATGTGTTTCTTGAAGTGCCATATTTTGATGCATTTATTACTGTAGCTTTGTTGTATGTTATATGCTCAGGGAGGATAATACACACAGCTTTGCTCATTTTTAAAAATAATTTTGGAAAATTTTTGTCTTCCAGGTTTTTGTATAAATTTTATTATTTTTCTCCTTGTTGTGAGAAGAAACTTATGGATTTTGTGAGAATAGAAATTTACTAAAAGAAAAAACCTGAGAAAAATTCTAAAGTGTGGAGGATAAATCATACATTATTAACAACAACTGGATTGCTGTATAAATCAAAGAAAAAATATATAAAGAAAAATGACAACAAAAACAAAATCTATGGGTTATAACAAAAGCAATATTAATAGGAATACTTATAGCAAAATAATCATACTTATACAAATATGAAACATGTCTCTCTTACAACATATTCTTACAACCAAAAGTTGTAGCAAAATAATAAGCAAGCTTGTTAGTAGAAGGAAAAACAGCTGAAAGGTCAGAACATAATTAAATAAAATAAAGATTAAAAGCAGAATCATTTAATCAAACAAACTAATTGCTTTTGAAAGATAAATAATGTTGATAAACTTTAGCCAGACACATGAGCAAAAAAGAGAGTACAGATTCATTAACTCTGAAATAAATGAGAAATTACAGCTTATATCAAAGAAATACAAAGCATCATATGAAGATACAACAAATTATTATATGCTAATAAAATGGAAACCCTGGAAGAAATGGACAATATCTAAGAAAGAACTAATCTCCAGGATGGAATGAGAAGTAGAAAATATTAACAGATTAACACTAATGAAATTGAATAAGTAAATAAACAAAATCTCCCAAGAATCAAAATTCCAGGCCTAGAGAGCTTCACAGGTGATTTCTGCCAAAAATTTAGAGAAGAGCTATCACCTATACTTCTCAGCATATTCCAAAAATTTTGAGAGAAAGGAGGCTTCCTACCCCACATTTCTGTATCACACTACTACTAAAACAGGAACAAATACCTCAAAAAATTACAGGTTACATACTAGCGATTAGCACAGATTCAAAATTCATCACTAAATTGTTAGCATTTCAAACAATACATTAAGAGGATTATACATTATTATTCAGTCAATTTTATTCCAGGGATACAAAAGTGATTCAATACCCACAAATTAATCAGTATGATACACCACACTAACAACCTGAAGAATAAAATTAATATGGTCACCTCAATAGAGTCATAAAATATTTTGACATATTCAGTATCTATTTATGAATATATTTCTCCTCAAATTGGGCATGAGGAAACATATCTCAAAACAGTTAAGGTCTCATATGACAAGAACTCAGCTAACATGACACTCACTGATTAAAAGCTTAAAGCATCTCCAATAAGAGAAGGAAGAAGACAAGAGTGCTCACTCTTACCACTTATATTCATTATAGTATTGGAAATTCTAGCCATAGCTATTCAAAATAAATGTAAATAAAATATAGCTGATTAAGAAAAGGAGTAAAAGTATCTGTTTGCAGATGACATAATTTAAACAGAAATCCTAAAAATGGTGCCACAGAACTACTAGGGCTTATCAATGCATTTGGTAAAATTTCCGAATGTAAAATTAACATACAGATGTGTTGCATTTCTACACACTAACAAGAAGCTAACTGATACAGAAAGTGAGGGAACTGTCTCATTTACAGTTGCATTACAGAAAAAAAATCAAGAAATATATGCAACCAAGGAGATAAAAGTCCTGTACTCAGAAAACTATAAAATATTTATAACAGAAATTGAAGATAATGCAAACAGATGAAAGGATATACTGTGTTCGTAGATGAGGAAGAAAATATTATTTAAATGACAGTACATGACAAGAAAATACAGAAATTAAATTCAGTGCCTATCAAAATACCAAGGGCATTTTCAGACACTTAAAATAAATAATTCTAAAATTTACATGTAAACACAAAAGAATTGAAATCACTAAAAAAAAAAGAAAACAAAACAAACAAATTAGAAACACAAAGAACTTTGACAAAGAACAAAGAGGATGTATCACTGACCCTCATTTGAAAATATAATACAAATCCACAGTAATAAAAATAATATGGTAGTGGCACAGAACAAACAGAATAATGGAACACAAAGAATGCCTAGAAATGAAATCAGACAGTTATGGTCATTTAGCCCATTACAAAAAATGAATATACAGTGTGGGAAAGATAACCAACAGGCACATGAAACTGATCAACATCACGAACCATCAGAAAAATGCAAGTCTAAAGCACAGTGAGATTTTATGTCACACTAATCAGAATAACTATTATCAAAAAGATAACAAAAATAAGTGTTGGTGAGGATGTAGGAAAAACAACCCTGATGCACTCCTGGAGTGAATGGAAATATGTGCTGCCATTGTAGAAAACAACATGGAGATTTATCTAAAAATAAAAATGAAATATAATTCTACATTTCCATATCTGGATACTAATTCCAAGAAAATAAAAACAGTAATTAGAAAAGATAAATTCAAACCTATATTCATTGCAGCATTATTCACAATAGACAGCATATACAAGCAAATTAATTGCTCATAAATACATGATGGAAAAAAGATGTGTGTTTATAATATATATATATACCCATCTTAACTACAGATTTATCTATATTTACATATATATATATACACAGGAACTAAATGTATATGCAGTATTTATATGTATATATATGTACACACACAGATAAAAATACAATGGGTTATTATTCAGTTCTAAGCAGAATAAGTTTTTTCATTTGCAACAAATGGGTAGACCAAGAGGGTAATATGCTAAGTGAAATAACTCAGAAGGAGAATGATAAGTGCTGAATGATTTTACTCACATGTGGAATTTTAAACAAATGAGCATAACAACACAGAAAAAGAGATAAACATAAAGAAAGAAACAGGATTTTCACAAGAAGGGGGGAAATGGGGTGAGGAAAAGAAAAATTTGAGGAAAATTAAAAGAGAAAATTTTCCAGTTGCAAATTAAATGAATCAGGGACAAGAAATGTAATGTATTGGGAATACTCAATAACTATGAAATACCTTTACATAGCAACATATCATAACTAGATATATTCTGGTGAAAAGTATGAAATGTATTAAAAATAGCGAACAGTATGTTGTGTAGGAGACACTAACACAGTGTTATAGATTAAAGTATACTTCAAGAACAAACATACATACTTATAGAAAAAGAAACTGGATTTGTAATTAACAGAGGCAGGGGTTGGAAAAGGAGTATTTGATTAATGCACTCAAAAGCTACAAACCTCCAGCCTTAAAATAAACGTGTTATAGGGATGCCCCGTAATAACATGAAAATTACAATTAAAACCGCTTTATGTTCTATATGAATGTTGTTAAGAGGGCTAACCATTAGTTTTCTCATCACAATCAAAAGACAAATTGTATTTCTTTAAAATTGAATCTAAATGAAATAATTAATTCTCCCTAGATTTGCTATGATATTTATTTCATTATAGTTGTAAATCAAATCACTAGCCTATGCACCAATACTTAATGTTTTATGCTAATTCTATCTTATAAAAGCGGAAGAAAAAATGGAAATTCAATGGTCATTTATTCCCATGTCATTTCTCATGATTGTTTTTGCAGCAAGTAAACTTGAGTCATGATATACTTATCCTAGGTAAAGATACTAATAAATAAGTGATTCTAATAAATTATACATAAAGATAGTAATAAAATTAGTGTTTTACCATGCCTTAAACTTTCTTCATGGTAACAGCCCACTGCTTCTGTAGGCATCAAAATTTCACTCTGTGTATTCATCTGAGATTAGGGAATGGATACAAATTTAAAACTGGCTGCTCTTGCTGTGAGTGATAAAGTTCAATGACTCTGACTGATGGTCTCAACTCCAAAACAGCATCTGTAAGAAAAGAACATGCTAGGTTGCTTAAAATTTCAGCATGGTAAAATCCTAGAACTCCTACAATTCTTAACTGCAATGGGAATGCAATAGAGACAAAGACTTGATTTTGGATAAAAATGTGGTGTTTTCTCATGTTTGCATTCGGGAATGTGAGGATAATCCCTGAGATCCACAACAAAGATTCTTGCTCTAGTGCTGGGCAAAGAAGTGTAAAAGTTCTGCATTATTAGGAATGAGGACTGCTTTCAAAATGATTACTATGCTCACTCAATTCCAGGTAGTCCAAGGGAAGAAAGGATGTTGCAATTTCTAGGAGAACGGGAATAAGTCAGTGACTCAGACTCTATAAATTAGTCAAATGGTGTCCAAAGCCAAAATAAGTTGTGTCAACAATGAGAATTAAAAGAAAAAAACACAGACATAAGCTTAAATTAAAAAGGTGATACAGTCCTGTGCTGGGGTCTGGGGACTGGAGAATGTATATGCCTCAGTCCCATTCAAGGGTTGAGAGGCTTGGCCCAAGCATCAGCTCGGGATTCAATGAGCAGGTAGCAATTAGTACACTGGGAGAAATATAATCTACCTCTCCCAGATCGGAAGAAAATCTGGTGGCTCAATGAAACTCTTAATTCACAGAAATTCTGCCAGATGCAGAGGAATAATTCAATGATGACTAAACTAAGACAAACTTAGTTACTGCTTAACAATCCAGCTTCACACACACACAGAGTGATAGAGAGATTTGTGGTATTTAGTGGGAAGAATTCAGTGGGCAGGGCTCAGAGAATAGTTTTCAAACACCAGCCAACTTTTGTACCTTTGCCAATAGTCTAGATTTTCCCAGGTAGAAATCTACAGATGGACAAACAAACAATATTCTTCTTTAGGATTTCTAATTTTGAAAGTAAACTGTTGCTTTAGACTTAACATTATTGAACCTTGTTAAGATGATCATGGTAAGACCCACTCTCTGATAAGAGAGATGGAAACTAGCTGTTGAACCAGCCCATTTTTACCCCAGACTGCTAATGTAAACAACAATATAGCCACCATCAGTGTTCAGCTGACAAATTTAAAAGCTTGATTTTTCTGTTGTAGGAAGAACCAATGCTGTCCAGACACAGTTCTCCATCTGCAAGTGGTCTCTATTCTTCTCTTAGTAAAGGTCATATTGTTGGGATGTTTCTAGAGTTCACCCTGGCCCATGTGCCCATTCTCCAGATTATCAAATGCTTTCATCAAAACTGGTAACAAATTTTCAGTACTCAATTCTGCCATTCCAGTCTTATCAGCTGACACTGGCTACATCATTGTGAGAAGTAGCCTTAGGCTCCCTGACCTTGCCTACAATTTTTCCAGCATTTCAGGGCATTTCACACTATGAAAGTGCTTCACCTTTTATTTTAAATTAATGGGAAATTGTCAAAGACGTCCGTGAATATTTTATATTTCCTAATATCTGTATAAATTCAGTATTCTTGCAGTTGGACAAATTTTTAATTCTACCACCCTCACCTCCTTCTAGTCCACACATCTTAGATTACATTTAGGTTACTGAACACCACCACCCCAACCAAGGGGCTAGTACCTCCTAGATACTTCCTGCATGAAGGTTAGAAGTGCACAAGTTATGTGGGGTGTAAAAACCTACATTAACTCTTTGCAATGTCACTGTCTCTTGTGGACAAAGCTCTGATTCTAAGAAGTAAATTAATTAGAAGGCAGTATAGTTATTGGTATGCGGAAGAGAATCAGCTCTTTTGGGATGGGTGGGTGATGAAGAGACAGGAAAATATCCAGCAAATGAGAATGAAATGCCTTAGGCCTCTCGAGGTATGAATTAAGAAGAAAATACTTTGTCTCCTGTATCTACCTCCAATAACTGTCTTGATTGACTAGTCCTTGGGCTATGAAAAGAGCTAGTTTGTGGTGAAGAGTAAAGACCATAATGAAATAGTTAGAAAACCATGAGAGTTTTGCTGTTTCAGGAAAGTAGATTTTGCTTAAAGTCAACATGAATTTTTCATTCACTGAATACAAAAATGCATCCTGTGGCATGTGCTGTTTTCTGTGCTGGTATCCAAGAAAGACGAGGAAAAGGGGATAGACAGAAAACATCTGTAGGAGTTGGTTTCTGTGCTGAGATGGGGTTAGTCTAAGTAGGTAAAAGGAGGACACCCAAAGTCCAAGGATAAGCTGGGTTAAAAGTGTTGAGTTTGGAGCTAACATTGTTGACAATCATTTGCCTGGACGTATGTCCAGATACAGTGAAACATAAAGATATGCCTAGGTAGTCAGATGGCAGATTTATAAAGTAATAACTAAACTAAGTTGTGTTTGTTTGCTTAAATTTGAAAAGGCATTAAGTGCCACCCTGAGGACGTAAGCTTGTCTTTGGCTGGAACATAAAAGCAACATAAAGTATTGACTAGAAAATATAATGTAGACACTTGAGGGCAGGAAATGAAACCACTAATTGTAATGCTTTGAGAACAGCACAAGGAAGACGATAGATAAAATTACGTTTTAAATTCTACCACATGCTGAATGTGCCATCTGAGACTACATCATGTGTCATTTTTGATTCCAGGGATGACATAATTGAGACCATGATCCCTGGGCCGGTTCCTGCATTTATCTCCTGTTCCAACCTATCTTAATTTAACACTTTTCATACTTTCCAGGATGAACCAGAAACCACTTAGTACTTTTCCCTCTCTCCATGTTTTATTCCTTTTCCAAATTCTTCATTTTTTCTTCTTCCTTTCAAGAAATTATTTAAATTTACTCCCATATTGTTCCATCAAAAGATCATATCAATCAAGTATCTATTTTTTTCTTTAAATGGCAACTTAGTCTCTCATTTAACTCTTTACTCTACTTGAAAAAAAATAAAGAAAATACAGGTACACATCTATTTTTATTGCCCCCCCCAAAAATTGCAGATATTTGTTGACGTTTGCCAACCTCACTTTTAATCTTTGTTATCCTGCATAATCTGGTAGTCCTCTGGTACATCAGCTGTAATTAGGATGACGTTGATAAACTGAAAATTGCTGATGAGTTGGCCTTGAAAGAGATGTAGCTGATGTATCTGATATCATTGGCACTGGAAAGTGTGGGTTGATCCCTGGTTGAAATTTAGGAAAACGACCTTCATTGGCAGATATGTCGTGATATCTGTTTGGAAAAGCAGAAGGCTCCACCATCAGTCCAAAATAATTGCTCTACATGCAAGAGAAGATGCTGTACTGAGAAGTAGAAATTGAAGTTGTAATGGAGTTCACAACATGGCCATTTGCTTCATTGTAACTACTTTGAGAGTGCCCGAGGACAATGTTCAACTGATTTAAATTACCTCATTGATACACTGCAATTTGTTCTGGTGGTCTAAGTGACATTGATGATGGAGGAGAGAAATCACCTCTGATCGGAATAGTTGTATCACCAATTATGTGGCTACTAGACGGCTTTCTTATTAGAGTCATATTTAAATTTGCAGAAGATAAAAATGCACTTTCTCCACTAGTGTCAGTCACAAAACCAGAAATATGATAATCCATATTACCCCCTGCTTTAAAGTGCTTCTTGTTGAAATCTTCAGCCAATGAAGACACCAGAGAGGATTTTTTAATCCCAACTCTTCTTTTTATTCTCACAAAAAGCTGGGGACAGCACCGTTTAAAATTTGGATTATGATACAACTGCAGCTACAACCGAAGGAGAAACATTTTTGTAATATATTAACCAAAATAAAAGACTACAAAAAGGCTAACCTATTAAGCCTCAGATTCCACGTTTATATGCATAGACAATATTATCAAAATATGAACATTGCTAAGGATAGTGTGAAGTTCCTTAATTGGAATATACACATTTAAATAGTATGCTCATCAAATTTAATGACTTAGCATTTGCAGTAATGGTGAATGCCACTTTTTAAAAGCAGCTTTAATAGCTTTATTTAGATTTCTGGAAAGATTCATAGTTGCAAGCAAAGTTTCCCTTAATCTTGACTACTTAAGGCACTGTCCTCATTTTTTAGAGAAAATAAAGTATTCTAACCTTAGTAGTTTTACAATTTTCAAAATCTAGCTTTACATTTATATTACCATTGATTGATATACAAAATAAATTTTTATATATAAGTTACCAAGTGGTAATTAAAATTTGTCAATACCTTTCTTAAAACAGAGGCTACATTTTCTTCTGCCAGAAAGTCAGCTAGACAAGGAGTTCTTTGAAAATTCTGCCACACTTTCCTAAACCCATAAAGTTTAAGATGTCTAAATAAACTTTTCATACTTCCAGTTTCAAATATTCTGAAAGGGGCCTTTCTTTCCAAAACTTCCTTCTTGAAGACATCTTCAACAATCACTATGGAAGATCCATTAACACCCCACCAGATGGATTTCAATTGGTCATCCCCAGCCATTTTCCAGAGTTTTCTTGGAAATTTCAGAGAATGAAATTCATTATCTTCATCTGGTACAGAGACAGAATGTGTGTAACATGGTGATTTTATTAAGGATTCTTCAGACAAAATCTGAAAAGCATTTTATTCAATCATAGAACTCAAGTCCAAGTCCCCAGAGAATGTTTGATCACAAAATAGAGATCTACCGGGGTTTCCTGAGCCAGTTTGTCCAACTTTAGGAGACACACCTTGAATTTCTGAAGAAATATGTGGCATCTCAAATAACTTTTTCTACAGCTACTTTTCTAATCTTCATGGTTTTGAGCACTGCAGCTTCAAATGCTGCTTTGGCAGGGGTACACAGGTAAACTGCTAGGCCTTCGCCATGGTTCTCAACTTGAGTAGTTGTGACATCACAAAACGACTGGTCTCCCAGCAACTCAAGTGTAACATTCAGCCAGTGTTTATTTCTCATTCATCCAGTTAAAATGATACAGATAGGATGCTTATTTTTATAGTCTGATCTGCAAATATTATCCCAACAATATCTTTTTAAATAATTTAATTTTGGGGTCTATAAAATAAAACCAATCTCCAAACTTTTGTACAAAAATTTATACCAGATTTGTAAACAGAGTACAAATAATGCACAAAATATATAAAATAATTTTAAAGTTTTGGAATTTAAAGTGAAATTTGTGTAAAACCTGTACAGAAAATATATATCTATTTCAAAATCAGTTGTAATTAAAATGAAACATAATTTGATTTGGAAATGGAAGTAGGTATTTATCTGTGTACTTTATAATAAGTATCTCTATATTCATAACATGAGCAGAATAAATATGTTTATTTGTTTTGTATAAAAATAAATGGTAAGTAATTATGAAATAAAATTAGAAAGAAATAATGAATCAAATTTAAGAAATCCCAAAGGGTGGAATTTTGTTTTTAATTGTAATTCAGTTCTATAAGTTAAACAAATGTAATTTAATATTCTACTTTAAAATTAGAAACGATAAAATCTTATTGTATATTTACCAATGTTTATCTTTGACTTTCTTTCACTCAGAGGTTTTTCAGTCCCTAGAAGGAATAAATTTTCTTGTCATCTTTATAATCCATAACCTTGTGGCTTCTGTTAATTGTTCCAAAATGATGTTGATAAATACACTTATGCACAAGATCCTGGGTTCAATAGGCACTGCCTCCATTAAGGGGCAAACAAAGAAACAATCAAAATACAAAGAAATAACACTATATGTGTGTTGGGTGGAAAAGACAGGTAATGAGTTTTAGGAAGCAATATGTATCTCAGTCCTGAAACAGTTGATATTGTTAGCAAAATATGGCATTTTAAGGCAAGTGTTTTGTTCTCTAATTGTAAATAGCTATGTTCTGTATCAGTAAACTCTAGTAAATCCAGTTCTACCAAAAGTTATATTATTTTTTAGATATAAATTCCATTAAACATAAGCCAAATTCAAAATGAGAGATAGAATTTTTAAATAAATAAATGTGCACTCAACCTAGAATGTAAATTTATTTTTCAGTATGTGTTCATTCCATTCTAAATAAACATTAGCAACCTGAATTCATTGCATATTATAAGTATTATAAAATATAGTTATGTATGATTTAGTCCTGATTCATAAATATTACTTATCATATGCAAATCTATATATGTGATACAATCCCTTAAAAAGCTGAGAATTCAAAAACAATAATCTCAATAAATGTAGGAAAATTATTCACAGGTCTGATCTTTACATTTTTATAAAAATATTGTTTACAAATACACTTTAAACAGAATGTAACTAAAGATAATAAAAGCCATATATGAAAAACCAATGACGAACATCAAGTTCAATGTTAACATACAGGAAGGTTTTCCTCTGGTCCAGTAATAAGAAAAGGTAGCTCATTCTCACAAATACTAAATTACACAACTTGAAGTCCTAGACAGAACAACTAGTCAAGAAAAAATATAAAAGGCATTCAACTTGTAAAAAAACAGTAAAATTTTTACAGATGACTTAATTATGCATAGATAGAAAACTCCATAGACACCTCCAGTGAATGTAACAAATAATGAACAAACTTAGTAAACTTGCAGAATACAAAATCAATATACAAATATCCATTGCTTTTTTATATAGTAACAACAAATTATCAGAAAGAGAAATCAGGAAAAAAATTGTGCGTATATTTATATAAAATAGAATAAACTAGGAATACATTTGATAAGTAAAATAAAAGATCTAAACATAGATCTATAAATTACAGTTTCAAGAAATATAAGTAAACAAAATAAATAGAAAGATATTCTCTGCTTATGGATTGTCTACAATGTGAGGAACTATTCTAATCTATAATTTACATGTTCAATCTCCCTTGCACTACTTATTGAGGAGAATGTCTATTCTTCATTTTATACTCTTGCTTCCTTTTTCATGGGTAAATTGATCATAAGTGTGAAGGATTATATCTGGGTGCTCTATTCTCTTCTATTTATTGCTGTCTGTTTTTGAGCCAGTATCATGTTGTTTAAATTACTAAAGCTTTGTTGGGCTGTTTAACATCAGAGAACTTTACACTATTAGATTTAATTCACTTTTTCAAGATTATTTTGGCAACTCATGATCTATGTGTTTACATATAAATTTTGAAATTAACTGTTCTATTAAATGGAAAAGTCTCATGGGTACTATGACATGAATCACACTAAATGTAGATTGCTTTGTGTAGTATGGTTGTTTCAACCACATTGTTTCACATCATTAACATAAGAGATCTTTTCATTTCTTTGGATCAGTTTTAATTTCCTTCATCAATGTTTTCTATTTTTTAATGTATAGGTTTTCTTCTTATTTCTTAACTTCATTTCTACACATTCTATTCATATATATATAATTATATATATTATATTTCTAAACATATTTCCTACACAAATACAACAGGCAGAAGGCAGTGGCAAGACATATTCAAAGTCCTGAATGAAAGAAAGCTGAAATCTAAGATAATTTATCAAGCAAGGCTATACTTTAGAATAGAAGGAGAGATAAATAATTTCCAGACAACAAATACTGAAAGAATTTAGCAACAGAAAAATAAATAATGAAAGATCTACTCTAAAAAAATAGAAGCAGGATGCTATAGAAAAGAGAAAGGCATAATTAGAAAGGCAATAGCTACAATGTCTGACAATAGAATAAACATGATGTTGTAAAACAGGACATCAAAAATTTAAGAGTCACAGAGTGAAACAGGAAAATACAGAGTATTTTCTTCTTGTTTCTGTTCTCTATAGGAGGGGTAAGAGTTGCATTCCTTTCAGTTAAAATAAAAATATATAGTAATGGGACAATATACATATGAAACATGGTAACCATATGTCAAAAGCTTACAATGAAGTCACAAAGCCAAAAGAAACAAAGATAATAAAAGGAAACTTATCAAGCCACACAAAGAAAATGAAATGAACAAAAAGGAAATACCGAATCAACTGGAAAATGACATTCAAAATGGAAATAAACACCAGTCAATCAATAATTATCACAAATGTTAATGGACTTAGTGTTTCAATCAAAAGATATATATTGTCAGATGGGATAATATAACAAGTCCCTACATTATGAAACATAGAAGAGACTCACTTTAGGAAGAGGAACACACATTATTTGATAGTCAGAAGATGGAAAATCATATTCCATGCAAATGAACATGACAAGAAAGCAGGAATAGCAGTTGTGACTTCACACAAAATAGACTTTACATGAAAGACCTAAAGATAAACAAGGACATGATATAATGCTTAAAGGAGCAATAAAAAATGAGGGTATTAAACTAATTAAGATATATGCACTCAATATAGGAGCACATAAATACATAAAGCAAATACTAAAATATAAAAAGGGAGAAATGGATGGGAACACAATCACAGTAGGAGACTATAACCCCCCATTACCATCACTAGAATTGTCTTTCAGACAGAAATTTAAAAAGGGAACAAAGATACAAAAAGATACAATAAAATAATTGGAGTTGGTTGATATTTCCAAAACAGTTTTCCTCCCCAAACAGAATATACATTCTTTTCCAGTTCAAATGGAATATTTTCGAAGAAAGATTATGTATTCAGGCACAGAAGAAGCCTGAACAAATTTAAGAAGATAAAAATTATTTCAAGCATCTTTTCTGAGTATAATACCATGAAACTAGAAATCCTTCAAGGAAAAACACGGAGAAAAATGACTGCATGTAAATTAAACACCATGGTACTAAGACAAGTGGGGCAGGTAAAGAAGTAAAAGAAGAAATTAAAAAATATCTTGAGAAATATGTCAAAACACTACACAAAGTCTATGGAATACACTTAAAGCAGGCTTAAGAGGGAAGTTCATAGTGACAAGGCACTCCTCAAAGTAGAAGAGCAATTTCAAATAAATAATGTAATGTTCTATGTAAACTAATCATGAAAGAAGAGCAAACAAAACCAAACGTCAGCAGAAAGAGAGAAATAAGAAAGATCAAGGAAGAAATAATTGAAATACACATTAAAAAATAGAAAAAATCAAACAAAATCTTTTTTGAAATAGTAAACATAATTGACAAAACTCTGGACAGGCTCACCAACAAGAAAAGAGAGAGAACACAAATAATATAAAAATGAAAATGGAGAAACTACAAAGAGTACAACAAATTTACAATTATATCATAAGGGAATAACATGAGCAACTGTATGGAAACAAACTGGATAACCAGGAAGAACAGGATAAGATTTTGGAAACATTCAACCCACCAATATTGCATCAATGAGAATTTAACCATTTGAACAGACAGATCACCAGAAATGGAATAGAATTATCAGTAAAATAAAAAATAAGCCAGAAAGAGAAAGAAAATTAATACATGGCATGATATATGTGGAGTCTTCAAAAAAATTTGGATGAGGACACTATGATTTCATTTACAAAATTGAAACACAGTCACAGATCTACTAAACAATTTTATGAATACTGCGGAAAGGGGCTCTGAGAGGATATATTTGGGAGCTGTAGATTCATAAATTATTTTCACTATATATAAAAATAGAATTTTTTCAAAATTTCTCTTGTATGACACAGGGCAGTAAGTCAAATATTGTGAAGTAATGTTTAATAGGCACAAAAATATATGCATGTAAGAGGACACTGTGCTGTACACCACAGATTGACACATTGTAAATGGCAGTACTTCATTGATAAATAAATGAATAAATATTTACATAGGTAAATTAATTATATAAATAAATAATAACAAAATAAAAATATTTAAAAATAAATGAAATACAAATATTCACACTACTTAACTTTACACATCAAGGATCAAGGAGAAAACAGAAACAATAAAGAAGAAAATTGAATGAATGTGAGTAAGGCAAATAACCAGACAATCAATTTAAAAGATAAAAAAAATACCTAAGTATGTTTCTTTTAAACAAAATTGGGCAAATGTTTAGGTTGGCTAAGAAAATAAAGACTCAAATATAATTAGAAATAAAACAGAAAATATTACCACTGATGTTGTAGAGATGCAAAGCATCATAAGAAATTACCACTAGCCAACGATTTGAATGACCTAGAACAAAAGACCAATTCCCAGAAACATATGTCTTCCAATAATGAATCAAGAAGAAATTGGAAAGATAATAGGGCAAAAGTGTGTTTGAGTAAGTCAAAAATCAAACTTCCAAAACCAGAAAAAATTTACAGGACAACATTACTGGTGAATTCTGTCATACAGTTGAAAACAATTTTCACCAATTCTTCCCCAAATCTTCCAAGAATTTGAAGGGTGTGAAAGATTCCAAACATGTTTATGATGCGAGCTTTATTTGCTTAACAGGCTAGAAAGGACATTACATGCAAAATATAGAATATTATCCCTGATGAACATATGTACCAAAATTCTCAACAAAACACAAGCAAAATGAATCCAACAACACATTTAATGTATCATAAACATACATGAGTAAAGGGATTTATCCCTGGGTTTAAGGATACGTCAAACTATTCAAATCAATAAAGGTGACATGCCACACTAATAGAATGAGTAAAAGAACTCACATAATCATTTCAATAGGTTCAGAAATAGCATTGTATATAATGCAACATACTTTTAAGATACTCCCAACAAATAAATTAACCCTGTCAGTGGCACGATATCATTTACGCACAATATGTGGAGAGAAACGAAGCAGTTCTCCGTTTTTTGATTCTTAGAAGAAGGGTTTATATAGGACTTGCACAATGCCTCACATATAATCTAAGTTATAACAATGTTAATAATCTTAAGTATTTATGTTCCCATGCTCCTGCAGTAAGCACAGGATGTTAAATGATCAAGGATTGTTTTAAAATTCATCACGGAACTTCATTAAGTAGGCCATCTCTTATCCAGCAGTCTGTGCCTGTCTTAGGTTGTCCTCCTCTGAGGATCTTACCCAGCATAGGCTATCCAGCCATCCATACTGGATACATTGAGTAGGGCATTTCTTATCCAGCCTCGATATGTGACATTCCTCACAGCTTGTTTATCAGTTCAGCCCATGGGCTCATTCTCTAGAGTCTTCAGACAGGATCCTAAAAATCCAACATCCCTTGACAGAAAAATGGATGAAGAAAATTTGATGTTTGTATGCAATGGATTCAATACTTTGCATTCTTATCAACAGTGTCCACGGTGTTACTTTTTCTCCATAATCTCACCAAAATCTATTTCTTTTCTTTTTGATGAGAACCTTCTGACAAGTGTGAGGTCTTGTCTCATTTTTGGTTTATGACATCGCTAATAATTTATAACTCTGAACACGTTTTCATGTATTTTATAGCCAACTGTATGTTTTCTGAAGAAAATTGATTCAGATCTATCTATTAAGTTACTATGGACATCTTTTTTAATTGGATTGTTTGCTATTTTTTGTTCTTGTTGTGGGGTAAGACTTTGCCATATATTTTGGATATTAACACTTGATTAGAAATTATCACTTGCAAACATATTCTCCCGTTGTGTTTGTTGACTGTTCATTTTATTGATCATTACTTCTGCAGTGTAAATCTGTTTAGTGTGACACAATCATATTTTGTTAGTTTTACTTCTGGTTCCCTTGCCAGAGGAGACATATGTAGAATCAAATTAAGTCAAAAGTCAGAGTGTACTTGTTATGTTTTACCCTAGGATTCCTTGTTATCAGGATTTATGTTTCTTATGCCCAGGAGTGGGATTGCTGTGTCATATGATAGGTCTATTTTTATTATTTAAAGGAACTTACATACTGTTTCCAAAGTGGTTTCACCAATTTTGATTCCCACCAACAGCGTGGAGAGTCCCTTTATCTCCACAATCTCCCCAGTCTTTATTATTTGTAAGCATTTGGATGACAGCCCTTCTCACTAGTGTGAAGTAAAATATTATTTTATTTTTGTCTTGCCTTTGAATAATGATTAGCAAAGTGAGCACTTTTTTATGTTCCTGTTTGTCATCTGTGTGTTTTTTTTTAGAGAATTGTCTTCTGCTCATATTCTGGCTGAGTTTTTTGTAGATTTTTGAAATGGTGTTGTATGAATGATTTTTGCATTTTAGAAATTAGCCTCTTGTTGATTGCATTGTTTCCTAATATTTTCTCCCATTTGGAAGTTCATCTTTTCATTTTGTTTAGTTTGCTGTGTTGAAATTTTTAAGTTTATTTAGGACCTATTTGTTTATTTTACTTTTATTGTTTTCAGCTTGGGAGTGTGATATATGAAAATTTTGCTACTTTTTTTTTGTTTGTTTTGCCTATGTTAGATTCCAGAAGTTATATTGTGTCATGTATTAGATTCAGATATTTAAAACATTTTCAATATATTCTTGTACATTGAGAGGGATTGTTCTAATTTCATTGGTTTACAGGTAGCTATCTAGCTTTCTCAAAATCACTTGCTGAATTCTGTCTTTAAGGCATTGCATATATTTGTTTCCTTTGTCAGAGTTTAGTTGACCATTGTTGAGATGTTTTATTTCTGCCTCTGTGTTCTTTTCCAGTGATATTGATGTTTGTTTATTTTCCAGTATTGTGCTGTTTTGATTACTGTAATTTTGTAATATAGTCTGAGATGTGGGAGGGTTATCGGTTATGCCTCCAACTCTGTTCTTTTTCCTCATTGTTTCTTTAGCAGTTCTGGTTCTTTTGCAGTTCCATCCGATTCATAGGAATGTTTTCAGTTATGTGAAAATATCATGTTGTTTGATATGAATCAATTTATATCTATAGACATGTTTTGTATTATGTATATTTTAACAGTATTAATTCCTCAAAACTAAGACCTTGAGATTTCTTTCCATTATCTTCATATTTCTTTTTCAGTGTCCTATAGATTTTAGTATCTTGGATTTTCCATAGGTTTTTCATTTTTTGATCTGATTTCATCTGGATTTTTTTTAAAATTATGGAATATTTCATTGTTAGTTTATAGAAATGTGACAGTTTTTGTATATTAATCATGAATCATGCTAGTTTTCTAAATATCTTTATTAGTTTTAGTTGTTCTGGTGTGAAGAATCTTTAGGGATCTCTATATATATTATCATGTCATCTAAAAAATAGCAATTTTACTTCATTAAGTCCAACTTGAATACATTTTTTTCTTGTCCGATTGCTGTTGCTAGGACTTACCATACTGTGTTTAACAGAAATTTTGAGATCGAATATCCTTGTCTTATTCCTTAAATTGTCTTTCAGTTATTCATTTTTGCATATTATGTTGTCTGTGGGTTTGTAAGTAATGACTTTAGTTATGTTGAGATATATTTCCTGAATGCTACTTTGGTAAGAGTTTTCTGTTGTTGTTGCTGTTGTTGTTGTTGCTGTTATTGCTGTTGTTGCTGTTTCAATGAATAAATGTTGAATTTTGTGAAATACTTTTTATGGATTTATTGGGAGGACCTCATCTTTTTCTCTTTTCCTTTTGTTAATATGGTGTATCAAACTGATGGATTTGTGTAAGTTGAACTTCTCTTGTGACCCTGCAATGAATCCAAGTTGATCATGGTGTATGATTCATTTTTGGTATTGCTGGATTTAGTTTGCTAATAATATTTTGTAGAATTTTTGCATCTAAATCTATCAAGTTTATTGGCTTGAAGTTCCCTTTGCCTGTGGTTTGTTTGTTGGCTTTGCTCTCAGGGTGATGAATTCTTCATAGAATTAATTTGGGAGTTTCCCACATCTTCAATATTTTTGAATAATTTGAAGAGTATAAGTTCTGCTTTGTATTTTTGTACAGTTCTCCACATGATTTGTTTAAATCTGCACTTCTATTTAACGAATTTTTAAAATGCAGATTCTTTCTTCTAGTAAACAGTTTGTTCAAATTATTTGTTTCTCCTTATCTCTGTCTCTTTCTAGACATTTGTCTGTTTCTTCTAAGTTGTCCACTTTATTCAAATGTAAGTGTTGAATAAATGATCCCTTTTTTGTATATCTGAGGTAACTATTGTAATTTCTCTTATTTTATTCCTTACTTTACTTCTTTGCACCATCTCTCGTTTCTTCATGATGCACCTGGCTATAATTTTTTTTTTGATTTTGCTTATTTTAAAAAGAAAACAAAAAAAACTATGGTTTTACTGCTCTTTTTGAGAGTTTTCTTTTCCTCTCTAATGTATATTTCACTTCTAATATTTAGGATCATGCTTTTAATTTTTTTTAAGTTTTATTTATTGATTTACAGTCATTTTACAAAGTTGTCTCCAATGCCAGTGTAGAGCACATTTTGCTGTTACATTGAGCAAATATACATTTGTTGTCCCATTTTTTCCACTGTGGGCTTCCTTAAGAACTTTTATATATTTCTCTGTGCTATACAGTGCAATCCTGTTTATCTATTCTACAATTTAAATCTACCAGTCTATCTCTTCCCACCCATCGCCCCCTTGGCTAATAAAACCTTGTATTCTATGTCTGCGAGTCTATTTCTCTTTTGTATTTGTGCTTTTATTGTTTTATTTTGTTTTGTTTTTAGATTCCACTGATGAGCCATCTTATATGGTATTTTTCTTTCTCTTTCTGGCTTACTTCACTTAGACTGATTTTCTCCTGGACCATCCATGTTGCTGAAAATGGCATTATGTTTTCTCTTTATATGGCTTACCTGTATTCCATTGTATAAATATACCACCTCTTCTTTATCCAGTCAACTGTCGATGGATATTTAGGCTGTTTCCATGTCTTGGCTATTGTAAATATTGCTGGATATAAATATTGGGGTGCAGGTGTCATCCAGAAGTAGGGTTCCTTCATTATTTATGGCCATGAGCTGGATTCCTGGGTCATGAGGTAAGTCTATTCCTAGGCTTTTGAGGCATTTTCATCCTGTTTTCCACAGTAGCTGCACCAAACTGCATTACCACCAACAGTGAAGACGGTTCCCTTTTCTCCACAGCCTCTCCAGCATTTGTCATTTGTGGATTTTTGAATAATGGCCATTCTGACTTGTGTGAGGTGACTCCTCATTGTAGTTTTGATTTGTATTTCTGTGATAATCAGTGATATTGAGCATTTTCTGATGTGCCTTTTGATCATTTGTATGTCTTCCTTGGAGAAATTCTTCTTTAGGTCTTCTGCCAATTTTTGCATTGGGTGGTCTATTTTTTCTTATTCAGTTGGATGCATTGCTCATATACTCTGGAGCTCAAGCCTTTGTCAGTTTCATATTCAGATACTTTCCCATTCCGCAGGTTGTATTTTTGTTTTACTTCCGGTTTCTTTACTGTGCAGAAGGTTGTATGTTTCATTAAGTCTCATTTGTTTATTCTTGCTTTTATTTTTTCTACAAAAAAATTTACAAGACATATATCAGATACTGTTTTGCCTATATTTTCCACTTGGAAGTTTATTGTATCTTGTCTTATGTATAAGTCTTTGATCTATTCTGAGTTTATTTTTGTGTATGGTGTTCTAGCTTCATTGGGAGTGTTCTAGTTTCATTGATTTACATGCTGCTGTCCAGTTTTCCCAACACCAGTTGCTGAAGTGACTGTCTCTCTTCCTTTGTATTTTCTTGCCTCCTTTGTCTAAGATTAATTGACCAAAAGTTTTTGGGTTTATTTCTGGGCTCTCTATTCTGTTGCATTGGCTTTATGAATCTTTTCCTACCAATACAGGGCTGCCATGTGGACTGTAACTCTTTAGTATTATGTGAATCTTTAGTGTTAAAAAATGCCACTGATTTTTGAACCTTAATCTTTTAACCTGCTTCATTGCTGAATTCTTCGATCAGCTCTAGTAGTTTTTGTCTGGATCTTGTAGGGTTTTCTCTATATAGTAACATATTATCTGCATATAGTGAGACTTTTACCTCTTCATTTCCAATTTGCATCCCTTTTACTTCTTTCTCTTGATTGCTGTGGCCTGGAATTCCAAGATTATGTTGAGTAGGAGTGGTGATAGTGTGCATCCTTGTCTTGTCCCAGATTTTAGTGGGAAGATTTTGTCTTTCTCAACTTTGAGTACTAAGCTGGCTGTAGGTTTACTATCTATAGCTTTTATGATGCTGGGATATGTAGCCTCTATGCCCAATTTGGTGAGAGTTTTTATCATAAGTGGGTGCTGAATTTTATGAAATGCTTTTCCTGCATCTATTGAGATGATCATGCGGTTTTGGTCCTTTCTCATGTTGATGTGCTGTATTACATTGATTGATTTGCATATGTTGAACCACCCCTGTGTCCCTGTCATGATACTCACTTGGTCATGAATATAATCTTTTTTCTCTGCTTTTGGATTCTATTCGCTACTATTTTTGTGAAGATATTGGCATATGTGTTCATCAGGGATATTGGCTTATAATTGTCTTGTTAGGTATTGTCTATGCCTGGTTGTGGTTTCAGGATAAATGTGGTTTCATTGAATGACTTTGGGAGTGTTCCTTCCTTTTTAGTCTTCTGAAAGAGTTTGAGAAGGACTGGTATGAGTTCTTCTATGCATGTTTGGTAGAATTCCATAGTAAAGCCTTCCGGTCCTGGACTGTTATTTGTAGGGAGGTTTTATATTGCTATTTTGATTTCATTTCTAGTGCTCTTATGTTCAAGGGGTCAGTTTCTTCTTGATTCAGTCTTGGTGGACAGTATGTTTCCAGTAACTTGTCCATCTGCTCTAGGTTATCCAGTTTGGTTCAATATACTTTTCATAATATTCTCGTATGATATTCTGCATTTCTATTTTATTAGTTGCATATTCTCCATTCTCATATCTTTTTTTGCTAGTTTGTGCTGTCTCACTTTTCTTCTTTTTGAGTTTGGCCAGAGGTATACTATTTTACTTACTTTTTCAAAAAATCAGCATTTGATTGATTGATTTTTTTCCTATGGTCTTTTTAAACTCTATTTTACTTATATCCTCCCCAATATTTATAATTTCCTTCCTTCTGCTGCCTTTTGGGGTTTTTTTTCTTCTTTTTCTAGTTCATTCTACTGATGGGTTAAATTGTATATTTGTGATTGTTCTTTTTTGAGGAAGGCCTGTATCACTATAAACTCCCCTCTCAACCCTGCTTTTACTGTGTCCCATAAATTTTGTGTGGTTTTGCTTTCATTTTTTGTCTCAAGGTACATTTTCATTTCAGCTTTGATTTCTTCTTTGACCCATAGGTTTTTTAATAACATATTGTTTAATCCCCATGTTTTCCATTTGTTCTCCTTTGTTTTTCTGTTGATGATTTCTAGCTTGATGGCATTGTGTTCAATAAAGACGCTTGAGGTAATTCCTATCTTCTTAATATTGCTGAGGTTTCTTTTGGTCCCAAGTATTTCATGAATCCTGGAAAATATCCCATGTGCACTTGAAAAGAATGTATATGCTATTTTGTGGGGTGGTACAATGCTCTGAAAATATCCGCCAAGTGTAATATTTCTATTGTATTATTTAACTTCTCTGTTGCCTAATTTATTTTCTATCTCGATGATTTTCCAGTGTTGTTAATGCAGTGTTGAAATCTCCAACTATGATTACATTCCCATCACTATCCCCTTTTTTATCTGTTAGTAATAATTTCATGTACTTAGGTAGTCCTCTATTTGGTGCATATGTACTAACGATTGTGCTATCCTCGTCTTTTATTACTCATTCAATCACTATAAAATGTCCTTCCTTATCTTTCTTTATGGCCTTTGGTTTAAAGACTATTTTCTATGAAGTCAGTTCTGCAACACCTGATTTTTTGGCTTTTCCATTTGTATGGAATACCCTTTTCCAACGTTTCATTCTCAATCTATTTATTTCCTTCCCGCTGAAGAGGGTCTCTTGTATGCAGCATGTTGAAGTTTCTTGCATTATTATCCAGCCTGCCACTAAATGATATTGACTGGAGCATTTAGTCCATTAACATTTACAATAATAGATGATATGTTTGTGTTTATTGCCATTTTGACCTTATCTTTGCAGTTGATTTGCTATTCCCTCTTTGTTCATTTCACCTTCCTTTTTTGGTTTGGTCATTTTCCTTTGTATTATCATGAAATTTATTTAGATTTAGTGACTCCCTGAATATGTTTTTGTCTTGTTTTTACCATTTAAAATAAGTCAATTAGACTATTAGTACAACTGATTATATTAAACTGACAGTAACATGATCTCAAAACCATCCTACTGAGAACACAATATTTTAAAAAGAAAGACCCTCCTAAAAAATTTCCTATTTTCCTGCCTCCCTTTCCCACTCTCAATGAATTGTATGTCTTGTTTTCAAATTTTGTGTTTCTTTTATTTCTAGTTCATGAGTTATCACCTTTCCAGCTGTGAGATTCACAATTCTGTAGCATCCTGCTGCTTTTCTTTTTAGAGTAGACTTTTCAATATTTCTTTTAGCATGGGTCTACTGTTGCTAAACTCGTAGTTTTTTCTTGTCTGTGAAATTTTTTATGTCTCCTTAAACTGTAGAGGATAGCCTTTCTGGTTAAAGTATCCTAGCGTATATCATTTATTTCATTCAGGACTTTGAATATATCTTTCCACTCCCTTCTGTTCTGTAGTATTTGTGTTGTGAAATCAGCTGTGTGCCTCATGGGGATTCACTTGTAACTCACTCTTTGCTATCCTCTTGCTGCCTTTAGGATCATTTCTTTATCTTTGACTCTGGCCATCTTAATTATATGTCTTGGTGTGGGTTTATTTGAATTCTTCCTGTTGGGACATTCTGAGCTTCCTGTACTTAGATATCTGATTCCTTCTTTAAGTTTGGAAGTTCTCAGTCATGATATCTCCAAACACCTTTGCAATCACCTTTGATATTTCCTCCCCTTCTTGGAATTTTATCATGCCAAATTGGCATGCTTTCTATTATCCCAAAGGTCTCATGCTATTTTCATTTGTTTCTTGTTGTTTCTCTTATAGCTCTTCTGATTGGTTGCTTTCTATTGTCCTGTCTTCTAGGTCACTAATTCATCCTCTGCCTTATCTAGTCAGCTTTGTGACCACTTTAGATCATTCCTCATCTCAGTCAATGGGTTTACCTATTCTACTCGGCTCTTCTTTAGAGCTTCCATCTCATTTTTAATATATTTTATATCTCTGAACACTATCTTTTATTTCCTTCAGTAATTTGATCACTCCTCTTTTGAAATCTGGATCTAATATGCAATTGATATCTATTTCACTGATCATCCTTTCAGGGGATTTCTCTTGTTCTTTTAATTGGGAATGGTTTGTCTGCTTCTTCATCTTGCTCCTACCTCTCTGGCACTGTGGTTTATGGAGTATCAGTTATCTACTGTGGTCCTAAAGGAGTTTATCTACCTAATTCCTTTGTAGTATTACAACTTAAATAGAGAAAAAAGAGAGAGTGAGACAAAGAATTTTTAAGAAGTGGAAATAATTGTTTGAATACATTGTATAATACATAATAGAAGATCAAGTTGAAGCAGAGATTTGAAAAATAATAATGATAAAAATATTTTTAAAAAATTTCAATTCAATTTAAAACGGGGTATAAATAATTCCCTAAGAAGTAAAAATTAAAAGCTAATAGAAAATGAAACAGGTAAAAACAGATTAAAACAAGGTAGTGGTCATTTTGTCCTGGAGACTGTGTACTTTTGATGTGAACTCTTCCTGTATTCATCCTGTTTTGGAAGCTCAGCTTGCTTTTTCCAGAGGCCCTCTATTGAAGCCCTCATTTGTGCAGCTACCAGGGCCTGTTGGCAAGCAGATCACTCCTACTCCCAACACTGGTTCTGGAGCAGCTGTCTTTACTCTGGGCTGTCTTGTCACTGCCCTGACCGATGCCTCAGTCACATGTTTCAGACTAACCAGGCACAAGTGGGCATTAAGCCCTCTCCCAGCCACATGGTCAGGGGCTGCTTTCCAGCCCAAAATTTGGCAGGCCATCAGCCCCCTTAGGGTGCTGGTCTCTCCAATTCTATGTGCCGTGTCACTGGTCTGGGCCAAAACCCAGCTCCTTGTTTGCCTTGGCAGAGCAAGTTCTCTGAGAAAAAAGGACAGAAAGATCTTATCAGCCTCAGGCTGTAGACAAGTCCCCATCTGGCTCTTGACGCTGCTAAGTCCTTAGGAGTGAATGCAGGTTTTGCTCTCGCTGCTGCCAGGGTGCAAAGCACCAGAGGCTATGGTAGCTGTGTCTGAGCCCCAGCTCTCTCGTCCTAGATACTTTTGTGGATTTTCAGAGATTCGGAATATACCTTTCCCCTCCAGGGCTAGTCTTCCCTGTTGTTTAATGGAGGGCCCAGGTTGTTCTGCCCTGTGCACCCACAGCAATGGCACACAGCCTGCTCCATTCCCCTGGGCTGCCTCAGTGCAACCGTCCTCATCTTCCAACCAGTTCGGGCAGCATGGCCCTGCCCCTAGCTGCCAGGATGCCTCTTGGGCTGGGTGCCACAGGGATCCTCTGTGCCTATTTAGCTTAGTACTGTCACTCAACTTATACTCTATAGGGTTCCAATTATTGAAGGCTCCCCCACCATCCTGCCGAACTCGCAGTTGTAGAGGCGAGACACAGTGAATGAGCACAAGGCCTTCTTTGCTGCTCCCTCCCTGTGGGACCTGTCCCAATCTGTTTTGCCTTTTAGTCTTTCTTTCTTCATTTTCTTTTACCAGATTATTTGCATGGTTATCTTTTGAAGAGGACAATGTACTATCAGAGTTCTGCAGTTTCTCTGGTTAGCTGAGTAGGTCTGTGGATATGAGTCTTGGTACATTTGTGGGAAAGGGTGAACTACGAGCATCCTTCTGCTCCACCATCTTTGTTTCCCCCACAAAAAGTCTCACTTTACGGTGGAAGATAAGCACAATCATTAAAAAGATGGAAAAGGTGTTCCATGGAAATGACAAGAAAGTGCAGTTTGCAATGCTCAACTCATACAAAATACGTTTTAAAATAAGGGCCACAATGAAAGATAAATATGAGATTATGTAAAGAAGAAGAGATCAATATAAAAATTGAGTATTACACTCATTAAATTATATATGCACCCAAAAACGTAGATCCTAATTATAAAAAGAAATATTAGTAGACATGAAGGAATTAATTCATTATAAAACAATAATAGTAGATGAGTTGAACACCTCACTATTCTGATGGCCATATCATCTCGAAAGAATATCTGTAAGGAAACAGAGGTTTTAATGACATATTAGATCATTTGAACCTAACTGAGTTATTGGACACTGCATCAGAAAAGGAGAATACATAAACTTCTCAAGTGTGCAGAGGATTTTATCTAAGGAATTAACCACATATTATGTCATGAAATGAGCCTCAGGAACTTTAAGCAAATACAGATTACAGCAAGTATTTTTCCATACACAAAATTATGAAACTATGCATCAACTCTAGAAAGAAGAACAGGAAATGCACAAACATGAGATTAAACCTCATCCTTTAAAAAAATAAAATAAAACAAGGTCAATGATGTAATCAAAGGGGTAATAAAATCATACATGGGGACAAATTACAATGAAAACACAGCTTCATCAAATGTATGGGATGCAGTAAAGGGAAATTTAAGAGGGAAGTTTCCAACAATTGAGGCCTTCTACAAGGAAAAAGAAAAACCTCACACAAAGGATAAAGCTTATAACCCAAAATAACTTGATATAAGAGCAAACAATATGCAAAAGCAGTAGAATGATAAATCTTTAATGATTAGGTTGAAACTAAATAAAATAAAAATTAAAAATTAAATTAAAATTCATAAAATCAAAAGCTTTTTTTCTTAAAATTATTAACAAATTGATAAGCATTTAGCCAGGCTTATCAAGAAAAACAGGGTCAACCCATACAAAATAAGAAATGAAATATTAGAAATAGTTTCTGATTGTACAGAAATGCAAACAAAGATTATGTAAGCACTCTGAGCAGTTACATGACAACCAACTGGGAGACCTTAAAGCAATGGACAAATTTCTTGAAACATACAGCCGGGCAACACTGAATAAAAAGAAAACTGAAAACTTGAAAATAGAAATCACTATAATTTAAATAATATTTATAATCTTAAAAACACCCCTTGAACAAAATGCCTGGAAGCCTTCACTAAAACCTATTTCCCCTCATCTATTTCAAAAAATGTATTAGGAAGGAAAATTCCCAAAGTTATTCTATGAGGCCACAAATACCATGATAACAAAACCAGTCAAAGACACTACCAAAAAAAGAAATGAAAATGTAAAGCCAATATCCTTGATGAATATACATTAAAAAACCCCAACAGAACATCAACAAATTAATCCAGCAATTCATAGAAAGATTATAAATGATGATCAGTTGGATTACTTCCAGGGTCACAGGAATGGTTCAACATACACAAGTTAATCAGCATGACACATATTTAATAAAGGAAGGACAAAATTCACATGAGCATGTCAATACACACAGAAAAATCATTAGACAAAATTCAACATACATTCATGATCAAAATTCTCCTGAAATAGAGTATAATGGGAACAACTCTCAACATACTAAAGGCCATTTATAACAATTTATAATAGTTAGGGGAAATGCTGAAAGCCTTCTGGGTAAATTTGGGAACAAGATAAGGATTCCCACTCTCAGCACTTCTGTTCCATAATAAAAGAAGAAAGGAAAAAGGAAGAAAAAGAAGAAAAAGAAATGCAAAATGGAAAGAAAGAGGCAAAATTGGCACCAGTACTGATGTCATAACAATCTACATAGAGTCCTAAGGGCTCCACACAGACTAATATCAACAATAAATAATTTCAAAAAGGGAGCAGAGTGCAAGATTAATGTAAAGTTGTCTCTTGCATTTCCACACGTTAATCATGAGATACTCTAAAATGGACATTGAAAGCAATACTATTTAAAATCCCATTCCCCCGAATATCTTGGAATAAATGTAACCACATATATGAAAGGTCTAAAAAATGAAAATAAAATAACATTGACAAAGAAATTAAAAATGATTCAAAAAATTGAAAGATGTCTTGTGATCTTGTTTTGAAGGAGTTAATATTGTTAACATGGCCGAACTACACAAAGAAACATACAGATTTAGTGCAAATCCTGTTATGAAGCTGTACTATTTTCCACATAACTTGAAAATAAATAACTAAGTTCTACATGAAACCATTAAAAATTGTCAAAATGATACTGAGAAAAAACAACAAATATGGGGTATAAACCTCCCGGATTCTTTACTATACTACGAAGCTACAGTAATAAAAACAGCATGGCATTGGCCCAGAGATATAATCAATAAAATCAGATAGAGAGCCTAGAAATAATTCCACACACCTATGAGCAATGAATCAATGATAAAAGAGGCAAGAGTACACAATGGAAAAAGACAGTCTTGTCAAT
Source organism: Vicugna pacos (assembly GCF_048564905.1). NCBI lineage: Eukaryota > Metazoa > Chordata > Mammalia > Artiodactyla > Camelidae > Vicugna > Vicugna pacos. The sequence goes on from NW_027328741.1 coordinate 42,805,245, forward strand.
GGATGGTGTTGGGAAATCTATACATCTATTTGTAAAACAGTGAAATGAGAGCATTCCCTGACATCATATACAAAAATAAAGTCCAAGTGTATTAAGGACCTAAATGTAAGACCTGATACTCTAAAACTGCTAGAAGGGTATATAGGTGATACACTATTGGATATATATCATAGGAATAATTACTTGTATCACTCTCCTAAGGCAAAGAAATAAAAGCAAAAATAAACAAGTGAGACATAAGTAAACTTGAACGTTTCTGCACAGCTAAGGATACTTTGAATGAAATGAAAACACTGCCTGTGTAATTGGAGAACATATTTGCAAATAATGCAAGTGACCAAGGGATAATAGATGTAAGTTAATAGATGTAACATGGATTTAGGTTACACAACTCAATGTGAAAAACAAAAACCCAATCAAAAAAAGAGCAGAGTACCTTAGTTAATATTCTTCCAAAGAAAACATACAGATGAGTAACAGGCAAGTGATAAAAATGCTCAACATTACTAAGTATTAGTTAATAGCAGTTCAAAACCACAATGAATTATCACTTCACACTGGTCAAATGGCTATTATCAAAAAGTCTACAAATAGAAACTGTTGGAGACGATGTGGAGGAAACAAATTTATTGTATACTCTTGGTAAATATGCAAATTGGTACAACTTCTATGGAAAACAGTATTCAGATTTGTTTAAAAACTAAAACAGGACTACCATATGAAACAGTAATACCTGACCTAGGAAAAATCCGAGGAAGAAACCCAAAATTGAGAAGAACCAATGTTCACAACAGCACTTTTTGTAATATGCAAGACAGGAAAGCAATCCAAGTGTCCACAGTAGACTATGGACTTAAGATGATATGACGTTGCTATAAATATGCAATGGAATAATACTCAGCAATGAAAAATTATGACACATGGTTATTTCGGCATCATGAATGGACTTAGTAAATATTGTGCTTAGTGAAGTAACTTAGACAAAGACAAAAGAATATAATATAATCTATATGTGGAATCTTAAGCATAACAAATATCTGTGTATATCTATCTATAGCTATCTATTGATAGATGACAGATAAATAGATATATGGAAGGATAGATGCATAGATACATAATTGATGATTGATAGATAGATAGATGGATAGATAGATAGAGAGATAGATACATAGATAGATATATAAATAGATAGATTGATAGGGACATGGTAGAGAGATAGAGAGATTAGTTAGACAAAACTGAAGCAGACTGAAAGATATGGGAAAAAATTTATGTTTACCAAACAGGAAGGGAAAGACAACTTAATGGTATGACGCTGACAGGTAAAAAGTAGTATACATAAACATCTAAGCAACAAGGATAATCTGTATAGATAAGGGAATAACACACAATAACATAATAATTTTATGATACAATAATTGTAATAATTTTTAATGCAATATAATCTAAAATGCGGTTGGAATCACTATGCTGTACATCTGAAACTACACAATATAGTACATCTACTGTACTTCAAGTAGAAATAAAACATCTCACGTAAAATTTAGTCCTTTTTCCGCTGATATCATCTTCCTTATTATTGTTTTATTTTTACTCTTTACATTTTATGATTACTGACTCAAATTATTTCTCTTTCTGTTATGAACATGTTACCAATTTGATGTACCTATATTTATTGCAAATGAATTACTGTTTTTATCTCCTTAATTCATATAGAATAGTAGCATTTAAAAACATACCCAAAGAAACTGTTGCAACCTTCTCGTGGTCTCTGCTTAGTATTTTGATCAACGTTTGGTGTATATTTGCCATTTTAATTTTCTTAGAAAAGCTCTTTTCTGAACCTCTTTAATGTTGTCTCAGTTTTTTTTTTTTAACATCTCATTCAGGTTTCTTTGTCTGGTAAAGACTTTATTTTCACTTTACATCTAAGTGATAACTGTGCATGGTAGAGTATTCTTGGGTGAGAGATTTATTTCAGTATTTTGAAAATGTCATTTTAATTACCCTTGGTGTATGTTTTCTGCTCAGCAATCTGCTGATAGCCTAATGTGGTTTCCTATGAAGATTAGCATACCATTTTTTGGCTGCTGTTAAAATTTTACTCTGGCATTGACTTCCCAAATTGCATATGACATATCTTGAAGGAGGTCTCATTGTCTTAAATTTATTGGTGTTTTGTTGGCTCACAGAATTGTATATCAGTTCCTTACCCAGATTCAGGAAGTTATCAACTATTATAACTTTAATAAACCATCAGCTGCCTTCTAAATTTCTTCTCCCTCCTGGATTTCACTCTAATGTGCACTTCCTGAAGAACTCTGATGGCTATTGTAGAATTTCCTCACTTTTTAATATCATGCATCTCTTCTCTCTCCTATCATTTCTTGTTTTGTGTTGGTGAGTTTGCAAATCTCACTTCCACAAGACAGTCTTCTTTCAATGCTTTCTGTTGCATTCTTCATATCATTTATTAAGTTCATCTGGTCCTCCAATAATGTTTGGTTGTTTCATAGTTTCAGTCTCTTAGATAATGTATACCTTATCAGCATTTATTTTATTCCTGAGCTCACTAAACTGCTGTCTGAGTTTTGTTTCTTGTACTGAGTGTCTGTATGACATCTCTTTGGATTCTCTATTAGTTATACGGTAATATTCCATGATGTTAAGATTGTTTGCTGCAGGGTTGATATTGTGTGTGTGTGTGTGTGTGTGTGTGTGTGTGTACATTTGCCTGTGCATGTGTGTCTGTGTCTGTGTTGGTGTCTGTGTGTGTGTATCTGTGTGTGTGCATGCCCTATAATGTTACTGTGATTGGTCATGATCCTGGTAATTTATTGCTCTGATGACACTAAAAAGCAGATTGGGATTTGGAGTCCTTGCTTTTGTTTTCTGGTAGTTTGAAATATTGCACAATATTTGGTTTTACTTACCTGAGTTACCTCTGATAATATTTCAAAATGGCACTTTCCAGTCGCTACTGTCTGGATAAAAGATTGCTTACATTGTCACTTCTTAGACAAATCTGGTAGTTAATGCCACTTTTGTCACTGGGCTGATGAACCCTTCCTTTTATCTGATATCCCTTAAGACACAGCGCACACATTGAGGAAAGGTGTAAAAACAGGTGGGTAGTTGGAATCAGGCAAGTGCCTTTGTCATGTCCAGTGTTTCAAGGTATCTTGTCTCCACCACTGTGAATGGGAAGTAGGGAGAGTGTCATGAATGTCTGAGTGTCAAAATGTTGGAAATTCTGTCTGCATTTTGGTTCCCTCCTAGTTACCTGTGACCATGGATACTGGTGCAGATGGAGGCTGAATCTCTGTGAACCACTGAGACCCTGTTTCTACTGGGTAATCTGAAACTGTGGGCTCAGTTACCCTAGTAAGTCGGCCATGGTCACAGGCACCAACTCTGCTCTTCCCTCAGGTCAGCCACCTTTATGTGCTTTAGCCCACCCAACTTCAGCTTCACACAGGTGTTCTGGAGTATTGTTCTGTGTTGTAGTTATTTTGTTCAGATGTGAAAGTTTCACTGACTGTAGATTTAAGGGGAGAGACAGAAATAGTTTAAACTTAAGTCACTTTTTCCAAAGTATTAACTTGTTCATGTAAAAGCTTAAATTCTACTAAGGACATTATAAGAACAGTAAAGAAAGTGAACAAATCAGCTCCCTTAATATCAGAGTACTTCAAAATATTTTGATTTTCCTGGGTTCTTTTCTTCAAAGTTTTTCCCACATGCATGCACATTTTAGTATAATATATGCTTATAATCTCTTTAAAATCAGTTAAATTATGAAAATATTTTTCTGTGCTGTAAATATAGCACTGTTGGTTCTATAATTTGTAAGTAGTAGCTTGCATATTTCTGTCTTCACCATCCTCCTTCCGTGTCCCCAGTGGAAACCACTACTTGGTACACTAAACTTATATATGTGATTCTGTTTCTGTTTTTTTTATGATTATTTCTCTTATATATTTAGATTCCTCATGAAAGTGGTAACGTAGATTGTTTTTCTCTGTATGACTTATTTTGCTATGTGAAAGAATATCTGGGTCCAGTCACATTGTACCAAATGGTAGAATTTTATTTTTTGATATGACAATGACTAAGTATTTATTATGTTATCTATATCGCATATCTACTTCAGCCAATCATCTATTGATGGACAGTTGATTTGTGCTTCTAACCTTGGCTATTATAAATGATGACGTTAAGGACATTGGGGGTAATATACCCTTTAAAAATAATGTTTTCATTTTTTTCAGATTTATAACAAAAGCTGGAATTGCTGCAACATATAATGTTTCTATTTCTAGTTTTCTTTGCACTGTCCACACTTTTATAATAGTGGATGCATCAATTTATATTTCCACCAACAGTGTACTTGGGTTCCATTTTATCAACATTCATATTAATGTTTGTCATTTGAAGAATTTTGATTAGCCATTTTGGATGCTGTGAGATTATACTTCATTCTGGTTTTGATTTGTTTTCCTAACGAATAGCAATGTTATGTTTCTTTTTATGTGCATGAAAATCATCCATATGTCTGTTTTGAAAAATTTCTATGAAGATCCTTCAACTGTTATTAAGTTGGGGTATTTGATTTTTAAATAATGAATCTAATATGCTATATATACATTATGGATATTAACACCTTGCTCATTTCATAGTCTGAAACTCTTCCTTCCATTCTATGTGTTGTCATAAGTCTTGCTGAAGGTTTCCTTTGCTCTGCAAAAGATTTTGCATTTCACACTTATATAAGAAGTGGAATCACTGTATCACATTGTACATCTATTTTTTCCTCACTATAATTAAAAATGGTTATTGTTAGTTTTCATTTTTTTTAACTTAGGAGATACATCAAAAATAAATATTGCTATGATTTATTACAAAAGCATTTCTGGTCCTGTTCTTGTTCAGAAATTGAACAGTTTCTGGTTTTACATTTAAGAAATTAATCCATTTCTGTTTTATTTTGTATACTATGTAAGGAAGTGCTCTTACATCTACCTTTTACATGTAATGTCCAGTTTTCCCAGAACTACTTTTTGAAGAGACTGCCTTTTTTCCATTCTATACTCTTGCCCCCTGCATTGTAGACTAATTGACCTTATGTGTGTGGGTTTATTTTAGGACTCTTTATTTTGTTCCATTGATCTATGTGACTCTTTTAGTGATTTATTTTGATGTTTTGATTACTGTAGCTTTGTATTATGTTCTAAAGTCAGGGAGGACAATGTCCACAGCTTTGTTTATTTTTCAAAGATAACTTTAGAAAATTTGGATCTTGCAGAATATAGTATAAATTTTATTATTTTTCTCCTTGTTTTGTGAAGAAACATACAGATTCTCAGAGAACAGAAATTAACTAAAAGAAGAAAACCTGAGAAAAATTGTAAAGTGTGGAGGATAAATCATACAATATTTAACAACCAATGAATTGCTGCATAAATCAAAGAAAAAATACATAAAGAAATATAACAAGAAAAACAAAGTCCATGTGATATGGCAAAAGCAGTATTAATATGGATGCTTATAGCTAAACAATACACTTATACAAATAAGAAACACCTCTCTCATAACATAATCTTACAAAGAAAAGATGTAGCAAAATAATAAACAAACTTGTTAGTAGAAAGAAAGACAGCTGAAAAGTAGGAACATAAATACATAAAATAAAGATTAAAAATAGAAACATCTAAACAAACTATATAATGGCCTTTGAAAGATAAATAAAACTGATAAACTTTAACGAGACTCATGAGCAAAAAAGAGAGTACAGATTAAAAAGCTCCAAAATAAATGAGAAGTTACAGCTTATTTCAAAGTAACACAAAGGATCATAAGATGATACAACAAATTATACGCCAATTAAAATGGAATCCCTAGAAGAAATAGACAATTTCTTAGAAAGACGGAATCTCCAGAATGGAATGAGAAATAGAAAATATTAACAGATTATCACTAATGAAATTGAATAAGTAATTAAACAAAATCTCCCAAGAAGTAAAATTCCAGGCCTAAACAGGTTCACAGGTGACTTCTGCCAAACTTTTAGAGAAGAGCTATCACGAATACATCTAAGAGAATTCCAAAAATTTGCAGAGGAAGAAAGGCTTCCTACCCCTCATTTCTGTATCACACTACTACTAAAACAGGATCAAATACCTCATAAAATTACAGTTTAAATACTACTGATAAGCATACATGCAAAAATCATCAAAAATTTTAGCAAAGTAAACAATACATTAAAAGGAGTGTGCAGTATGATTAAGTCCCTTTTATCCCAGGCATACAAAAGTGATTCATTACCCACAAATTAATCAATATGATACACCAAACTATCAAATTGAAAAAAAAAATTATATGGTCACCTCAAAAGGGTTATAAAATGTTTTGACAAATTCAGTATCTATTTATGATTATATTTCTCCTCAAAATGGGTATGAGGAAACATACCTCAACACATTTAAAGTCGCATATGACAAGAACTCATCTAACATGACACTCACTGATTTAAAGCTGAAATCATCTGCTGTAAGAGAAGGAAGAAGGCAAGAATGATCACTCTTACCACTGATATTCAGTATCGTATTGGAAATTCTAGCCATAGCTATCCAAAATAAAAGTAAATTAAATATAGCTATTTCAGAAAAGGAATAAAAGAATGTGTTTGCAGATGAAATACTTTAAACTGAAATCCTAAAGGATACGCCACAACACTACAAGGGCTATTCAAAGCATTTGGTAAAATTTCAGAATGTAAAATTAACATACATAAATCTTGCATTTCTACACACCAACAACAAGCTAACAGATAGGGAAAGTGAGGGAACTGTCTCATTTACAGTTGAATTATAAAAAAAAATCAAGAAATCTATCCAACTAAGGAGGTAAAAGACCTGTACTCAGAAAACTATAAAAGATGTATAAAAGAAATTGAAAATGATGCAAACAGGTAAAAGGATATTCTTTGTTCATAGATGAGGAAGAAAATATTATTTAAATGACAGTACAAGCCAAGAAAACACACAAATTAAATTCAGTGCCTATCAAAATACAAATGGCATTTTCAGACACTTACAAAAAATAATTATTAAATTTACATGTAAACACAAAAGAGTTGAAATCACTAAAAACAAAGAAAAGAAAAGAAAACGAACAAACTAAAACACAAAGAACTTTGACAAAGAACAAAGAGGATGTATCACTGTCCCTGATTTTAAACTATAATACAAAGCTACAGTAATGAATATGGTAGTGGCACAGAACAAATAGAAAAATGGAACTCAACAGAATGCCTAAAAATGAAATCAGACAGTTATGGTCATTAGGTATATAACAAAAAAATGAATATACAGTGGGGGAAAGGTAATCAACAGGCAAATGAAAATGGTCAACATCACTAACCATCAGAAAAAAGCAAGTCCAAAACACAATGAGATATTATGTCACTCCTGTCAGAATGACTATGATCAAAAAGTTAACAAATATAAATATTGGTGAGGATGTAAGTAAAAGCACCCTGCTGCACTACTTGAGTGAATGTAAACTTGTGCAGCCACTGTAGAAAACAGAATGGGGTTTTATCTAAAAATTAAAAATGAAATATGAATCAATATTTCCATATCTACATAATTATACCAAGAAAATAAAAACACAAATCAGAAAAGATAAATTCAACCCTATATTCTCTGTGGCATTATTTACAATAGCCAGGCTATAGAAGCAAAATAATTGCTCATTAATAGATGATGGATAAAGAAGATGTGTGTTTATAGTATATATATCTACCCATCTATTAACTACAGAATTATCTATATTAATATATATATACACACCTGAAACATATATATATGTATATTTATATATATGCACACACACAGATGAAAATACAATGGGTTATTAGTCAGCTCTAAAGAGAATAAGTTCTTGTCATTTGCAACAAATGGGTAGATCAAGAGGGTAATATGATATGTGAAATAAGTGAGACAGAGAATCACAAATGCACAATGGTTTTACTCATATTTGGTATTTAAACAAATGAACATAACAAAACAGAAAAGGAGTTATAGATATAGAAAGAAACATGTTGCTCACAAGAAGGAGGGAAATGTGGTGAAGAAAAACAAAGAGTTGAGGATAATTAAGAGAGAAAATTTTACAGTTGCAAATTAAATGAGTCAGGGAGAATAATGTACTGTGTGGGGTGTAGTCAAAAACAATGAAATATATTTAAATAGCAACATATGATAACTAGATTTATTCTTGTGGTCAGTTTGAAATGTATTAAATATAGTAAACAGTATGTTATGTAAGAGAAACTAACACAGAGTTATAGATTAAAGTACACTTCAAAAACAAACAAACACACTTATAGAAAAAAATCAGATTTGTAGTTAACAGAGTCAGGGATGGGGAAAGGAGAATTTGATTAATGCACTCAAAAGCTACAAACCTCCAGCCGTAAAATAATCGTGTTCTAGGGATGCCCTGTAGTAACATGAAAATTACACTTAATACTGTTTTATGTTCTATATGAATGTTGTTAAGAGAGTAGAACATAAGGTTTCTCATCACAACCAAAATACAAATTGTATTTCTTTAAAACTGTATCTAAATGTGACAATGAATTCTCCCTAAAGTTGCTATGATATTTATTTCTTGATACTTATAAATCAAATCACTATCCTGTGCACTTAAACTTACACAGTGTTTTATGCCAATTATATGCAAATAAAAGCGGAAGTAAAAATGGAAAATCAATGATCATATTTTCCCATGTCCTTTTTCATGGCTGTTTTTGCAGCAAGTAAAACTTGGATCATGATATACTTATCCTACGTAAAGATACTAATAAATATGTGATTCTAATAGATTATACATAAAGATACTAATAAAATTAGTGTTTTACCATGCTTAAACTTTCTTCATGTTAACAGCCCATTGCTTCTGTAGGCATCAAAATTTCACTCTGTGTATTCATCTGAGATTAGTGAATGGATACAAATTTAAAACTGGCTGCTCTTACTGTGAGTGATAAAGTTCACTGTCTCTGACCAATAGTCTCATTTCCCCGACACCATCTGTAAGAAATGAACATGCTTGGTTTGTAAAATTCTCAGCATGGTAAAATCTAAGAACTCCTAGATTTCTTAACTGTTTTGCAATGGAAATGCAATAGTGACAAAGACTTGATTTTGGATAACAATGCTGTGTTTTCTCATGGTTTCATTATGGTATGTGAGTATAATCCCTGAGATCCACAACAAACATTCTTGCTCACGTGCTGTGTAAAGAAGTGTAAAGGTTCTGCATTATTAGGACTGAGGACTGCTTTCAAAATGATGACTATGTACACTATATTCCAAGTAGTACAAGGAAAAAAGTTTATTGCAATTTCAACTTGAACGGGAATAAGTCAGTGCTTTAGTCTCTATAAAATAGTCAACAGGTGTTCAAAGCCAAAATAAGTTGTGTCAACAATGAGGATTAAAAGAAAAAACTTAGACATAAGCTTAAATTAAAAAGGAGACACAGTCCAGTGCTGGGCTCTGGGGGCTGTAGAATTTGTATGCCTCAGTCCAATTCAAGGGTTCAGTGGTTTGGCCCTAGCATCAGCTAGGGATTCAATGAACAGGTAACAATTAGCATACTGGGAGAAATATAATCTACCTCTCCCTGATCTGAAGAAAATCTGGTGGCTCAATGAAACTCTTAATTCACAGAGATTCTGAAAGTTGCAGAGGAATAATTCACTGATGACTCAACTAAGACAAACTTTGATACTGCTTAACAATCCATTTTCACACACACACACACAGTGGTAGACAGATTTATAGTATTTAGTGGGAAGAATTCAGTGGGAAGAGCTCAGAGAGCAGTTTTCAAATCACCAGCCAACTTTTGTACTTTTGCCAGTAGTCTAGATTTTCCCAGGTAGAAAACTACAGATGGACAATCAAATAATATTCTTCCTTAGAATTTCTAATTTTGAAAATAAAGTGTAGCTTCTGACTTATCACTATAGAACCTTGTTAAGATGATCACAGTAAGACCCACTGTCTGATAAGAGAGATGGAAACTAGCTGCTGAAGCAGTGTATCTCAACCCCAGACTGCTAATGTAAGTAAGAAGATAGCCACCATCTGAGTTCAGCTGACAAACTTAAAAGCTTGATGTTTCTGTTGTAGGAACAATCACTGCTCTCCAGACACATTTCTCCGGCTGCAAGTGGGCACTTTTCTTCTCTTGGTAAACATCATATTGGTGGGATGTTGTTAGAGCTTTCCCTGGCCGATTTGCCGATTCGCCAGATAATCAAAGGCTTTCTTCACAAATGGTGACACATTTTCAGGACTCAATTTTGCCATTACAATCTTATCAGCTGACACTAGCTGCATCATTGTGAGCAGAAGCCTTAGGCTCCCTGACCTTGCCTACAAATTTTCCAGCATTTCAGGGCATTTCACATTCTGAAAATGCTTCACCTTTTATTTTAAATTTATGGGAAATAGTCAAAGTCTTCCATGAATATTTTATATTTCCTAATATCTGCAGAAATTTGGTATTCTTGCAGTTGGACAAATTTTTAATTCTGCCACCCTCACCTCCTTCTAGTCCACACATTTTAGATTGCAATTTGGATAATGAATACCACCATCCCAACCAAGGGGAGAGTACCACTTAGATACTTACTTTGTGAAGGTTAAAAGGGGCACAAGTTATGTGGGATGTATAAACCTACATTAAATGTTTGCAATGGCACTGTCTCTTCTGGACAAATCTCTGATTCTAAGAAGTAAATTAATCATAAGGCAGTATAATTAATGGTATGGGGAAGAGAATTAGCTCTTTTGGGGTGGGTGGGTGATGAAGACACAGGAAAAAAATCCAGCAAATGAGAATGGAATGCTTTAGTCCTCTGGAGGAATGAATTAAGAAGAAAATACTTCTTTGTCTCCTGTACCTAACTCCACTTACTTTCTTGAGTGACTATTCCTTGGGCTATAAAAGATATAGTCTTTGGTTCAGAGTAAAGACCATAATGAAATAGTTTGAAAACCATGAGAGTTTTGTTGTTTCAGGAAAGTAGATTTTGCTTAAAGTCAACATGTATTTTTCATTCACTTAATTCTGAGATGAATCCTGTGGTATGTGCTGTGCTTACTGTGCTGGTATCCAAGTTAGACAAGGAAAGGGGAATACACAGAATACATCTGGAGGAGGTGGATTCTGTTCTGAGACTGGGAAAGTCTTTGAAGGTTAAAGGAGGACACCCAAAGTCCAAGGATGATCTGGAGTAAAAGAGTTGAGGTTGGAGCTAACAGCTGACAATCATTTGCCTGGATATATCTCCAGATTCAGTGAAACACAAAGATATGCCAACGTAGACAGTTGCCAGATTTATAAAGAAATCACTAAACTAAGTTGAGTTTGTGGGATTAGAGTTGGAATGGTGTTAAGTGCCACCCTGAGGACATAAACTTGTCTTTGGCTGGAATATAAAAGCAACATATAGTATTGACTAGAAAATATAGTGTAGACTCTTGAGGGCAGGGAATTAAAGCACCAATTGGAATGCTTTGAGAACAGCCCAAAGAAGATCATAGGTAAAATTACTTCTTAAATTCTACCACATCTGAATTTGCCATCTGAGACTATATCATGTGAACTTTATGATTCCAGGGATGACATAATAGAGACCATGATCCCTGGGCCAGTTCCTGCATTTATCTCCTGTTCCAACCTATCCTAACTTAACACTTTTCATACTTTCCAGAATGAACCAGAAACCACTTAGTACTTTTCCCCTCTCCATGTTTTAGTCTTTTTCCAAATTCTTCCACTTTCTCTTCCTCCTTACAAGAAATTATTAAAATTTACTCATATATTGTTCCATCAAATGATCATGTCATTCAAATATATCTTTTTTTCTTTAAATGTTAACTTAGTCTCCCATTTAACTCTTAAATCTATGTAAAAAATAAGGTAAATAAAGGTACACATCTATGTTTATTGTTCAAATAAGAAAATTGCAGATATTTGTTGACATTTGCCAACATCAATTTTAATCTTTGTTATCCTGCATAATCTGGTTGTCCTCTGGTAGATCAGTTGTATTTAGGATGACGTTCATAAACTGAAGATGGCTGATGAGTTAGCCTTGAAAGAGAGGTAGCTGAATTATCAGCTGTCACTGACACTGGGAACCGTGTGTTTTTTCCGGTTGAAGTTTAGTAAAACGACCTTCATTGGCTGATATGTTGTGATATCTATTTGGAAAAGTAGAAGTCTCCACAATCAGTCCATAATAATTACTCTCTATGGGAGACAAGATGCTGTACTGAGAAGTAGAAGTTGTAGTTGAAATGAAATTCACAACACGGCCATTTCCTTCAGTGTAGCTGCTTTGAGAGTGCCCATGGACAATGTTCAACTGATTTAAAATAGCATTTTGATCCCCTGCAATTTTTGCTGGTAGTCTAAATGACATTGATGATGGAGGAGAAAAATCACTTCTGATCGGGGTAGTTGTATCACCAATTATGTGGCTAGTAGAGGGCTTCCTTATTAGAGGCATGTTTAATTGTCAAAAGGTAAAAATGCACTTTCTCCACTACTGTCAGCCACAAAACCAGAATTATGACTATCCACATTACCCCCTGCTTTAAAGTGCTTCTTGCTGAAATCTTCAGCCAATAAGATACCAGACAGGAATTTTGAATCCCAACTCTTCTTTTTATTCTCATTAAACCCGGGGAAAGCCTTGTTTTAAATTTGGATTATGGTAGAACTGCAGCTACAACCAAAGAGTAAAATTTTAGTTATATTTTAAACCAAAATACAGGACTACAATAAGCCTAACCTACAAAATATCAGATTTCACATTTACAATGCAAAGAAAATATGATGAAAACATGAACATTGCTGACTTTTTTTTTGGAATTCCTTATTTGTAAAATACACATTTAAGTAGTATAGTCATCAAATTTAAGAAGTAAGCATTTGCAATAATGGTGAATTCCACTTCTCACAAGCAGCTTTAATACCTTTATTTAGATTTCTGATAAGATTCATAGTTGCAAGCAGAGTTTCTCATAATCTTGAATACTTAAGTCACTGTCCTCGTTTTTGGAAAAAATAAAGAAATTTAGCCTTAGTAGTTTTATACAATTTTCAAAATATAGCTTTACATGTATATTACCATAGATTGATGTAGAAAATAAAATTTTATTTATAAGTTACCAAGTGCTAACTAAAATTTCTGAATACCTTGCTTAAAATAGAGACTTCTTTTTTTCTGCCAGAAAGTCAGCTAGATGAGCAGAACTTTGGAAATTTTGCCGCACTTTTCTAAACCAATAAAGTCAAGCTGTCTAACTAAACTTTTCATATTTCCAGTTTCAAATATTCTGAAAGGGGCCTTTCTTAAAAAAACTTCCTTCTTAAAGACATCTTCATCAATCACTATGAATGTTCCATTATCATACCACCAGATGGATTTATATTGGTCACTTCCAGCCATTTTGCAGAGTTTTCATGGAAATGTCAGAGAACGAAAATCATTATCTTCATCTGGTTCAGAGACACAATGTGTGTAACATGGACTTTTTATCAAGGATTCTTCAGACAAAGTCTGAAAAGCATTTTCTTCAATCATAGACCTCAAGTCCACGTCCCCAGAGAGTGATCACGCAATAGAGATCTACCGAATTTTCCTTAACCAGTTGGTCCATCATTAGGAGACAAATCTTGAATTTCTGAAGAAACATGTGCCATCTCAAATAACTTTTTCTACATCTACTTTTCTAATATGCATGATTTTGAGCACTGCAGCTTCAGATGCTGCTTTGGCAGTCCTGCACAGATAAACTGCTAGGCCATCACAATAGTTCTCAAACTGAGTAACTGTGACATCACAAAACGCCTGGTCTCCTAGCCACTCAAATGTAACATTCAGCCAGTGTTTACTTCTCATTCATCTAGTTAAAATGAAACATACGGGATGCTATTTTTATAGTGTGATCTGCAAATATTATCCCCACAAAATCTTTTTAAATAATTTAATTTTGGGGTCTATGAAATAAAACCTATCTCCATACTTTTGTATGCAAATTTTTACAACACTTGTGAACAAAGTATAAATAAGGCAAAAAATATATAAAATAATTTTAAACTTTTGGAATCTAAAGTGAAATTTGTGTAAAACCTGTACAGAAAATGTACAAATATTTCATGATCATTTGTTATTTAAGTGAAACATAATTGTGTTTGGAAATGGAAGTAGGTATTTATCTCTGGACTTTACACTAAGTAGATCTATATACAAAACATGGGAAGAATAAATATCAGTTTATTTGGTATGTTTATAAATTAATGTTAAATATTTATAAAATATTATTAAAGTAAAATAATGAATCAAATTTTTGAAATCCCAAAGGGGGAAATTTTGATTTAAATTTTAATTCAGTGCTATAAGTAAAACAAATGTTATTGAATATTCTACAATAAAAATTACAAAAGAGACAATTTTATTGTATATTTACAAATGTTTGTTTTTGCCATTCTTTCAGTCAGAGGTTTTTAATTCCCTAGAAGGAATAAATTTTCCTGTCATCTTTATGATCCATACTCATGTGGCTTCTTTTATGTGTTCCAAAATGTTGTCGATAAATACACTTATGCACAAGATCCTGGGTTCAATAAGCAGTGCCTCCATTAAGGGACAAACAAGCAATCAAAAAACAGAAATTACAGTATATGTGGGTTGGGGTGGGAAAGAACATGTAATGCATTTTAGGAAGCAATATGTTTCTCAGTCCTGAAACAGTTGGCATTTTTTGTATAATATGGCATTTTAAGGCAAGTGTTTTGTTCACTAATTGTAAATAATAGCTATGTTCTGTATCAATTAGCTGTAGCAAATCCATTTCTACCAAAAGTTATATTATTTATTTAGAAATAAATTCCATTAGGGATAAGACAAATTCAAAATGAGAAATAATATTTTTAAATAAATAAATTTAAAATCAAGCAGCAATGTAAATTTTTCCTTCAGTATCTGTAAATTCCATTCTAAATAAACATTAGCAAGCTGATTTCATGGCATTATATAAGTATTATAAACTATAGTTAAGTTGGATTTAGTCCTGATTCATAAATATTATTTAACATATGCAAATTTATATATGTGATATCATCCCTTATAAAACAAAGAAATGAAAAATAACAATTTCAATAAATGTAAGAAAATTATTGACAAATGTGATCTTAACATTTTATAAAAATATTATTTACAAATTCGCTCTAGATAGAATATAACTAAAGATTAAATAAGCCATATATGAAAAACCCATGACTAAATTCATGTTCAATGTTAACATACAGGAACGCTTTCCTCTGGTCCAGTAATAAGATAAAGTAGCTCATTTTCACAAGTCCTAATTACACTACTAGAAGTCCTAGCCAGAACATCTAGTCAAGAAAAAATATAGAAGGTATCCAACTTGAAATAAAGCAGGAAACTATTTATAGTTGACTTAATTATATATAGATAGAAAACTCCATAGACTCCTCCAGGGATTGTTAGTAATAATGAATAAACTTAGTAAACTTGCAGAATACAAAATCAATATACAAATATCGGTTGCATTTTTATATAGTAACAACACATTATCAGAAAGAGAAATTAGGAAAACACTTGTGTGTAAATTTATACCAAAAAGAATAAAATAGGAATACATTTGGTAAGTGAAATAAAAGATCTAAACATAGATCTATATATTACAGGTGCAAGAAAAATAAGTAAATAAATTAAATATAAAGATATTCTGTGCTCATGGATTGTATACAATGTGAGAAAATATTCTCATATATCTTTTCAATGTTCAATCTCCCCAGCACTTATTTTTGAGGACAATGTCTTTTCTTCATTTTATACTCTGGCATTCTTTTTCATGGGTTAATTGATCATAAGTATGAGGGATTATATCTAGTTTCCCTATTCTTTTCTATTAATTGGTGTCTCTTTTTGAGCCAGTATCATGTTGTTTTTGTTACTAAAGCTTTGTAGGACTGTTTAAAATCAGAGAAATTTACACCATTACATTTAATACTCTTTTTCAAGATTATTTTAGCAACCCATAATCTTTGTGGTTACATATAAATTTTGAGATTATTTGTTCTATTTAATGGAAAAATCTCATATGTATTTTGACATGAATCACACTAAATGCAGATTCCCTTGTGTACAATGGTTGTGTCAACCACATAGTTTCACATCATTAACATAAGAGATCTTTTCATTTCTTTAGATTAGTTTTAATTTCCTTAACCAATGTTTTCTGTTTTTTAATGTATAGATTTTCACCTTATTTGTTAACTTCATATCTAGGTTGTCTTCACATATATATATAATTACATACGTAATATTTGTAAACTCATTTCCTACAAAAATACAGCAGGCAGAAGGCAGTGGCAATACATATTCAAATTCCTGACTGAAAGAAAACTGTAATCTAAGATACTTTATCAAGCAAGGCTATCTTTGAGAATAGAAGGAGAGATAAATAACTTCCACACAAATAAATACTAAAAGAATTTAGCAAGAGGAAAAGAAATAATGAAAGATCTACTCTAAATACAAAAGAAGCAGGATTCTATAGAAAAGAGAAAGGCATAATTAGAAAGGGAATATCTACAAAGACTTACAACAGAATAAATATGTTGTTGTAAAACAAGACATTAAAATTTTTAAGGGTCACAGATTGAAACAGGACAATACACAGTATTTTCTTCTTGTTTCTCTTCTCTGTAGGATGGGTATGAGTATGTATTCTTATCAGTTAAAATAAACTGATATAGTACGGGTCAATATAAATACAAAACAAGGTAACCATAAGTCAAAAGCTAAAAATGAAGATACAAAGCCAAAAAGAAACCAAGATAATAAAAGAAAGCTTATCAAGCCACAAAAAGAAAAAGCAATGAACAAATAGGAAATACCTAATCAACTGGAAAATGAAGTTCAAAATGGAAGTAAACACCAGTCTATGAATAATTATCACAAAAGTTAATGGACTTAGTGCTTCAAGCAAAAGATATATATTGTCAGATGGGATAATATAACAAGACCCTACATTATGAAGCATACAAGAGACCCAATTTAGTAAGAGGAAAACAAATCAATTGAAAGTCAGAAGATGGAAGAATATATTCCATGCAAATGCACGTGACAAGAAAGCAGGACTAGCAGTACTGACTTCATTCAAACTAGACTTTACAAGAAAGGCCACTGAAAAAGATAAACAAGGACATGACATAATGATTAAAGGAGCAATAAAATATGAGAGTTTTATACTCATTAAAATATATGCACTCAATATAGGAGCACCTAAATATATAAAGCAAATACTAATAGATAAAAAGAGAGAAATCACTTGGAACATAATCACAGTAGGAGATTCTAGCACCCCGTTACCATCACTGGACTGGGCTTTCATACACACAATTAATAAGGGAACAAACATACTAAAATTTATGATAAAATAATTGGAGATGTTTGATAATTCCAAAACAGTACTTCTCCCAAAATCAGAATATACATTCTTTTCCAATGCACATGGAACATTTTCAAGGAAACATTATGAACTCAGGCACAGAAGAAGCCTCAACAAATTTAAGAAGATAAAATTTATTTCAAGCATCTTTTCTGAGTATAATACCATGAAACAAAAATCAATCACAGAAAAACGGGGAGAAAAAATGACAGCATCCAGATTAAAAAACATGGTACTATAACAAAGGGGGTAGTTGATGATGTAAAAGAAGAAATTAAAAAATATCTTGAGAAATATGACAAAACACTACACAAAGTCTATTGAATACAGTTAAAGCAGGCTTAAAGGGGAAGTTTATAGTGACAATCCCTCCTCAAAGTAGAAGTACAATTTAAAATAAATAATCTAACTTTCTATGTAAACTAATCATGAAAAGAAGAACAAACAAAACCAAAAGTAGGCAGAAAGGGGGAAAAAATAAAGATAAATGAGCAAAAAATTTAAATAAATATTAAAAAATAGAAAAAATCAATCAGACTCTTTTTTGAAATTTTAAACAAAATTGACAAATCTCTGGACAGGATCACCAAAAAGAAAAATGAGAGAAAACAAATAATATAAGAAATGAAAATGAAGAAAGTACAACAAATTTACAAAATATCATAAGGGAATACCATGAGCAACTCTATGGAAACAAACTTGATAACCAGGAAGAAATGGAGAAGTTTTGGGAAACATTCAGCCCACCAATATTGCATCAAGAAGAAATTAACAATTTTAACATACAGATCACCGGAAATGGAATAGAATTATCAATAAAATAAAAAATCTCTGCAAAGAGAATTCAAACCCAAATAGCTTCACTGGGGAATTTGACCAAACCTACAAAGAAAAATCCATACCAATCCTCCTTAAACTCTTCCAAAAGTTTGATATTTAGAGAGAACTCCCAAACTCACACCATAAGGCCAACATCAACCTGATACCAAAATCAGACAAAGACACTACCCCAAATAGAAATATTTAGGCCAATATCATTGATAAACATAGATGTAAAAGTCCTTAAGTAATTATTAACAAACAGAATGCAACATCATGCAAAAAAAAGATCATGCACCATGGTCAAATTAGGTTCATCCCAGGAACACAAGAATGGTTGAACATACGCAAATGAATCAATCAATTGTGATACACCATATCAACAAAAGAGAAGACAAAAACGATATGATCATCTCAGTAGATGCAGAAAAAGCATTTGATAAAATTTAACACCTATTTGCAATAAAAGTTCTTATCACAGTGGGCATAGAGGGACCATATCTCAACAAAATGAAAGCTATTTATGATGAACATATAGCCAGCAAAATACTCAAAGGTGAAAAATTGAAACCCTTCCCACAAAATCCTGAGACAAGACAAGGATGCCCATTCTCAAAATTTCAATTCAATATAGTCTTGGAAGACCTAGCTACAACGATCAGGCTAGGAAAATAAATATAACTGTTCAGACTGCAAAAGAGGAGGTAAAATTGTCACGATATGCAGAAATTGCACTATATATAGAAAACTGTAAAAGCTTCACAAAAATTAGTCTAAAAAATGCACTGGGCAAGGTAGCCAGATTAATCTACAAAAACCAATTACATTTCCTTACACTACCATTGAATCAATAGGAAAACAATATATAGATACAACCCCTTTTATAACTGCATCCAAAACTATTAAATGCTTAAAAATAACTCTGACCAAGTTGGTGAATGACTTCTACATCCAGAAAAAGAAAACATTGATTGAGGAAATCAAGAAATATTTGAAGAATTGAAAAGATACCCAATGATCTCATAATGGAAGAATAATATTGTTAAAATGGCCATACTGCCCAACGCAATTCACAAACTTAAACTGAGTTCCTATCAAATTATGCAAAACATTTCTTTTTAGGACGGAAACAAATGATCCTAAGATTTATATAGAATCAAAAAAGATCCATAATTTCCAAAACAATACTGAAGACAAATAAAGAAGCTGGAGCAATAACCCGCCTGGTCTCCATACACTATTGCAGAGCTACTATAATCAAAATGACATGATATTGGTACAAAAACAGACATATGGGCCAATGGAACAGAATAGAGAGCTTAGGAATAAATCTAAAGGCCTATGTTCAATTAATATTTGACAAAGCAGCCAAGAATATGACAGAGAAAAGACCATCTCTTCAACAACAGGTGTTGGGAAAACTGAATAGCAGCATCAGAGCAATGGAGTTAGAACAATCTTTCACTCCATACACAAGAATAAACACAAAATGGCTTCAAGACTTAAATGTAAGGCAAGACACAGTAAATCTCCTAGAAGATAATATAAGCAAAACACTCTGAGATAATTCTCAGCAATAATCTCCTGGAACAGCCTATACAGGTAATGGATGTAAGAGCAAAATTAATAAATGGGAGCTAGTTAAACTTATAAGCTTTTGCAAAGCAAATAAAACCATTAAAAAATCAAAATGACAACCTTCAGGATTTAAGAAAATATTTAGAAGTGATGCAAATGACAAAGGCTAAATTTCCAAAATATAAAGACTTCATAAAAGCTAATAATAATAAAAATAAAAAAAAGAAACCCAATCTGAAAATGGGCAGGTGCCCTAAACGAGCAATTCTCCAATAGAGACATACAAATGCCATGCAGATATATGAAAAAGCAAAAACAATTGCTCCCTATCATTATCAGAGAAGGGCAATTCAAATCTATAATGAAGTATCACTTCACAATAGTAACAATGCCGTCATTCAATGTCCACAGACAATAAATGCTGGGGAAGCTGTGGAGAAAGGGAACCCTCCTACACTGTTGGTAGGAATGTAGTTTTGTGCAGTCACTGTGGAATACAGGATGGGGATTCCTCTAAAGTATAAAACTTGACTTAACATATGATCCAGTAATCCCACTTCTGGGTATATATCAAATGGAACCCTATTTGAAAAAGACACCTGCACCCCAATGTTCTTAGTTGTGCTATTTACAACAGCCACGACATGGAAGCAACCTAATTGTCCAACAAAAGATGATAGTATACAGAAGTTATGCTGTATTTTCACAATGGAATAATATTCTGCAATAAAAAATGATAAAACAATGACATTTGCAGCAAAATGGATGTCCCCAAAAAGTGTTATTCTACTTGAAGTAAGCCAGAAAGAGAGAGAAAAATAACACTTGAGATGACATATATAGAACTTTAAAAACAAAAATTTGGATGTGAACACTATGATTTCATCTACAAAACTGAATCACACTTGCACATCTACTTAATAATCTTATGGTTAATGCAGAAAGGGACTGGTAGAGGATATATTTGGGAGCTGTAGATTTATAAATAATATCCTGTATATATAAAAATAGATGTTTTCAAAATTTCTTTTGTATGACACAGGGCAGTAAGTTAAATATCATGAAGTAACATTTAATATACACAGAAATATATGCATGCATGTGACACTGTGCTTTACACCACAGATTGACACATTGTAAATGGCATATTTCAATGATAATAAATCAATAAATATGTAAATATATAAATAAATAAATAAGTAAAAATATTACTTAATAATAAAAGAAATACAAAGATTCACACTACTTATCTTTACACATCAAGTATCTAACAGAAAACAGGAAGAATAAAGAAGAAAATTGAATGAATGAGAGCAAGGCAAATAACAAGAGAAACAATTGAAAAGATAAAAAAAGATTATACCTAAGTATGTTTCTTTTCAACATTAAGTGGATAAAAGTTTAGGTTGGCTAAGAAAATAAAGACTCAAATAAAATTATAAATAATAGAGCAGATATTACCACTGATGTTGTAGAGATGCATAGCATCATATGAAATTACCACTAGCCAACGAATTGAATGACTTAGAACAAAAGACAGATTCCCAGAAAAATATGTCTTCCAATACTGAATCAAGAAAAAATAAGAAAGTTAAATACAGTAAAAATGTGTATGATTAAATCAGCAATCCAAACTTCCTAAATCAGAAAAAATTTAAAAAAAGATGACGTTACTGGTGAATTCTGTCATGTATTTGAAGACAACTTTTTACCAATTCTTCCTCAAAACTTTCAAGTATTTGAAGGGGGTGAAAGATTCCAGAGTTGTTTTTTGATGCCAGCTTTATTTGCATAACAAAACTACAAAGGACATTAGACGCAAAATATAGAACATAATCCCTGATGAACATATGTGCCAAAATTCTCAGCAAAACACAAGCAAAATGAATTCAACAACACATGTAACGTATCATACACATACATGAGTGAAGGGATTTATCCCTGGGTTTAAGGATACTTCAAAGTATTCAAATCAATAAAGGTGACATGCCACACTAATGGAATGAGAAATAAAACTTACATAATCATCTCAATAGGTGCAGAAAGAGCGTTATATATAATGCAACATCATTTTAAGATACTCCCAAAAAATTAATTAACCCTGTCATTGGCACGATAGCATGAAGACACAAACACTGCGTGGACAGAAGTGAAGCAGTTCACTGTTTATTGATTCTGAGAAACAGGGTTTATGTAGGACATGCACAATTCCTCACATATCATCTAAGTTACAACAATCTTAATAATCTTAAACTATTTATGTCCCCATGCTCCTGCAGTAAGCACAGGATGTTAAATTATCAAGGATTGTTTTAAAATTCATCACGGAACTTCATTAAGTAGGTCACCACTTATCTAGCTGGATGTCCCTGTCTTAGGTTGTCCTTCTCTGAGGATATTACCCAGCAAAGTTTATCCAGCCATCCATACTGGATATATTGAATAGGCCATTTCTTATCCAGCCTGGATATGTGACATTCCTCACAGATTGTTTATCAGTTCAGCCCATGAGCTTATTCTCTAGAGCCTTCAGACAGGGGCCTAAAAACACAACATCCCTAGACAGAAAAATGGATGAAGAAAATTTGATGTATATATGCAATGGAATCAATACTTTGCATTCCTATCAACAGTGTCCATGGTGTTCCTTTTTCTCCACAATCTCACCTAAATCTGTTTCTTTTCTTTTTGATGAGAGTCTTCTGACCAGTGTGAGGTATTGTCTCATTTTTGGTTAATGAATTTCCTAATAATTTATAACTCTGAACATATTTTCATGTTTCATTTAGCCAACTGTTTTTTTTCTACAGAAAACTGATTCAGATCTATCTATTCAGTTCCTACGGACACTTTTTTTAATTGGATTTTTTTGGTCTGTTTTGTTGTTGTGGTGTATGATTTTGCCATGTAGTTGCATATTAACACTTGATTGGAAATTATCACTTGCAAATATATTCTCCCATTGTGTTGGTTGACTTTTCATTTTATTGATCATTTCTTTTGCAGTGTAAATCTGTTTAGAGTGATACAATCATATTTTGTTAGTTTTGCTTCTGCTTCCCTTGCCAGAGGAGACATATGTAGAATCAAATTAAGTCCAATGTCACAGTTTACTTCTCATATTTTACACTAGGATTCTTTGTTTTCAGGTTTTATGTTTTATATACCCAGGAGTGGGATTGATGTGTCATATGATAGGTCAATTTTTATTATTTAAAGGAACTTCCATACTGTTTCCAAAGTGGTTGCAACAATTTTCATTCCCACCAACAACGTTGGAGAGTCCCTTTTTCTCCACAACCTCCCGAATATTTATTATTTGAAGACATTTGGATGACAGCCCTTCTCAATAGTGTGAGGTAAAACATTATTTTATTTTTGTCTTGAATTTGTATAATAATTAGCAATGTGAGCACGTTTTATATTCCTGTTTGTCATTTGTGTGTCTTCTTTAGAGAATTGCCTTCTGCTCATTTTCTCTCTTGGTTGTTTGTAGACTGTTGAAGTGGAGTTGTATGAACGATTCGTGTATTTTAGAAATTAGCCCCTTTTGATTGCATTGTTTCCAAATGTTTTCTCCCATTTTGAAGTTCATCTTTTCATTCTGTTTATGTTGCTGTATAGAAGCTTTTAAGTTTAATTTGGATATATTTGATTATTTTGCTCTTAATGTTTTCAGCTTGGAAGAGTGACATAAGAAAATTTCGCTACAATTTATGTCTTGTTTTGCCTATGTTAGTTTCCAGGAGTTTTATTGTGTCATGTATTAGATTCAGATATTTAAAGCATTTTGAGTTTATATTTGTACAGTGTGAGGGAGTGTTCTAATTTCATTGATTTACATGTAGCTGTCTAGCTTTCTCAACATCACTTGCTGAAGACTGTCTTTAGGCATAGTATATTTTTGTTTCCTTTGTCATAGTTTATTTGACCATAGGTGTGATGTTTTATTTCTGCCTCTGTGTTCTCTTCCAGTGATATAGATATTTGTTTGTTTTCCAGCATTGTGCTGTTTCGATTACCGTTTTTGTAATATAGTCTGAGATCTGAGAGGGATATGGGTTGTGCCTCCAACTTTGTTCTTTTACCTCATCGTTTCTTTTGCAGTTATGGTTCTTTTGCTGTTCCATACAAATTTAGGACTGTTTTAAGTTCTGTGGAAAATATCATGTAGTTCTATCTGAATCACTTTATATCTGTAGACATTTTTTGTAGTATGTATATTTTAACAATATTAATTCCTCTAAACTAAGACCATGAGATTTCTTTCCATTTCTTTGCATCATCTTCAAATTTATTTATCAGTGTCCTATTCATTTTATTATATTGGTTTTTTCATAGGTTTTTCATTTTTTGATCTGATTTCATATGGATCTTTTAAAATTATGGAATATTTCATTGTTTGTGTAAAAAATGTGACAGTTTTTGTATATTAATCATGAATCATGCTACTTTGCTAAATGTCTTTATTAGATTTAGTTGTTTTGGTTTGGAGAATCTTTAGAGATCACAATATAGATTATCATGTCATCTAAAATAATAACAGTTTTACTTCATTCAATCCAACTTGAATAAGTTTTTTTCTTATCTCATTGCTATTGCTAGGTAATCCCATACTGTGTTTAATAGAAATGGTGAGAGTGGGCATCCTTTTTTTATTCCTTAATTTGGCTTTCAGTTTTCCTTTTGCATATTGTGTTGTCTGTGGGTCTGTAATTAATGACTTTGGTTATGTTGAGATATATTTCTTGAATCCTACTTTGGTAAGTGTTTTCTGTTGTTGTTGCTGTTGTTATCGTTGTTGTTGTTGCTATCTTAATGAATAAATGTTGAATTTGGTGAAATGCTTTAATGGATTTATTGAGATGACCATGTAGTTTTCTCTTTTTCTTTTGTTAATGTGGTGTATCAAACTGATTGATTTGTGTATGTTGAACCTCTCTTGTGACCCTGCAATGAATCCAAGTTGATCATGCTGTATGATATATTTTAGGTATTGCTGGATTTAGTTTGTTAATAATATTTTGTAGAATTTTTGCATGTAAATCTATCAAATATAATGGCTTCAATTTGCCTTTGCCCGTACTTTTTTGTTGGTTTAGCTCTCAGGGTGATGAAAGCTTCATAGAAATAATTTTGGAGTTTCCCACACCTTCACAATTTTTGAATAGTTTGAAGATTATAAGTTCTGCTTTGTATTTTTTTATAGTTCTCCAAGGGAGCTGTTTATATCTGCACTTCTATTCAACAATTTTTTTAAATGCAGATTCTATCTTTCTTCTAGTAATCAGTTTATTCAAATTATTTGTTTCTCCTGATCTCTGTCTATTTCTAGACATTTGTCTATTTCTTCTAAGTTGTCCAGTTTATTGGCATGTAATTGGTGACAAAATGTTCCCTTTTTTGTATATCTGAGGGAACAATAGTTATTTCTCCAATTTTATTTCTGAGTTTATTTCTTTGGAGCATCTCTCTTTTCTTCATGATGCACCAGGCTAGAGGTTTTTTGATTTTGCTTATCTTAAAAAGAAAACAAAAAACAAAATTTTGGTTTTACTACTTTTTGAATAGTTTTTGCTCTCTAATTTATATTAACATCTGTAATATTTAGGATCATGTTTTTTTCTTTTTTTAACTTTTTTTAATTGATTTTTAATCATTTTACAAAGTTGTCGCAAAGTCCATTTTAGAGCACAATTTTTTAGGTACAATGAACATATATACATTTTTTGTCCCATTTTTCCCCTGTGAGTTGCTGTTAAGATCTTTTATATATTTCCCTGTGCTATAGAGTACAATCCTGTTTATGTATTTTACAATTTTGACCTCCCAGCCTATCTCTTCCACACCCCACCCCTTGGCAACCAACACTTTGTATTCTCTGCCTGCGAGTATATTTCTGTTTTGTATTTATGCGTTTTTTGTTGGTTTGGCTTTGTTTTTTGATTCCACACATGAGCCATCTCATATGGTATTTTTCTTTCTCTTTCTGGCTTACTTTACTTAGACTGATTTTCTCCTGGACCATCCATGTTGCTGAAAATGGCATTATGTTGTCAGTTTATAAGAATGACTACTATTCCATTGTATAAATATACCACCTCTTCTTTATCCAGTCAACTGTCGATGGATATTTAGGCTGTTTCCTTCTCTTGGCTATTTTAAATATTGCTGGCTATGAACATTGGTGTGCAGGTGTCTTTCTGAGAAGGGTTCCTTCTGGATTTATGCCCAGAGCGGGAATCTTGGGTTACATGGTATGACTATTCCTAGGCTTTTGAGGAATCTCCATCCTGTTTTCCACAGTGGATTCACCAACCTGCATTGCCACCAGCAGTGAAGGACAGTTCCCTTAAATCCACAGCCTCTCCAGCATTTGTCATTTGTGGATTTTTGAATGATGGCCATTCTGACTGGTGTGAGGTGATATCTCATTGCAGTTTTGATTTGCATTTCTCTGATAATCAGTGATATTGAACATTTTCTGATGTGCCTTTTGATCATTTGTATGTCTTCCTTGGAGAATTGCTTGTTTAGGTCTTCTGCCCAATTTTGGATTGGGTAGTTTATTTTTTCTTATTCAGTTGGATTAGCTGCTTATATACTCTGGAGATCAAGCCTTTGACGGTTTCATATTCAAATTTTTTTTCCCATTCCGTAGGTTGTCTTTTTGTTTTGCTTCCTGTTTCTTTACTGTGCAGAAGCTTGTAAGTTTCATTAGGTCTCATTTGTTTATTCTTGCTTTTATTTTTTGTACAAGAAAATTTACGAAACGTATGTCAGATACTGTTTTACCTATATTTTCCACTTGGAAGTTTATTCTATCTTTTCTTATGTATAAGTCTTTGATCCATTCTGTGTTTATTTTTGTGTTTGGTGTTCTAGGTTCATTGGGAGTGTTCTAGCCTCATTTATTTACATGCTGTTGTCCAGTTTTCCCAACACCAGTTGCTGAAGGGACTGTCTCTCTTCCATTGTAATTTTTGCCTCCTTTGTCTAAGATTAATTGACCAAAAGTTTGTGGGTTTATTTCTGGGCTCTCTAATCTGTTCCATTGGCCTATATATATATTTTCCAACCAATACAGTGCTGTCATGTTGACTGTAGATCTATAGTATTATATGAATCATTAGCGTTAAGAAATGCCACTGATTTTTGAACTTTAATCTTGTAACCTTCTACATTGCTGAATTCTTCAATCAGCTGTAACAGTTTTTCTCTGGATCTTGTAGGGTTTTTTATATATAGTAACATTGTCTGCATATAGTGAGACTTTAAACTCTTCCTTTCCAATTTGCATCCCTTTTACTTCTTTCTCTTGTTTGATTGCTGTGGCTAGGTCTTCCAAGTCTATGTTGAGTTGGAGTGGTGATAGTGTGAATCCTTGTCTTGTCGTAGATTTTAGTGGGAAGACTTTGACTTTCTCACCATTCAGTATTATGCTGGCTGTAGTTTTGTAATCTATAGCTTTTATGATGCTGGGATATGTAGACTCTATGCCCAATTTGGTGAGAGTTTTTATCATAAGTGTGTGTTGAATTTTATCAAATGCTTTTCCTGCATCTATTGAGATGATCATGCGGTTTTGGTCCTTTCTCTTGTTGATGTGCTTTATTACATTAATTGATTTGCATATGTTGAACCACCTCTGTGTCCCTGGCATGATCTCCACTTGGTCATGATGTATAATATTTTTTCTCTGTTTTTGGCCTCTATTCACTACTATTTTGGTGAGGATATTGGCTTCTGTGTTCATCACTGGTATTGGCTTATAATTGTCTTGTTTGGTATTGTCTTTGCCTGGTTGTGGTATCAGGGTAATTGTGGCTTCATAGAATGACTTTGGGAGTATTCCTTCCTTTTCAATCTTCTGGAAGAATTTGAGAAGGACTTGTATGAGTTCTTCTATGCATGTGTGGTAGAAATCCCTAGTGACGCCATCCGGTCCTGGACTGTTATTTGTAGGGAGGTTTTGTATTGCTATTTTGATTTCATTTCTAGTGCTCTGTTTCTTCAAGGGGTCAGTTTCTTCTTGATTCAGTCTTGGTGGACAGTATGTTTCCAGAAACTTGTCCATCTCCTCTAGGTTATCCAGTTTGGTTCAATATACTTTTCATAATATTCTCATATGATATTCTGTATTTCTAGTTTATCAGTTGTAAATTCTCCATTCTCCTATCTTATTTTGCTAATTTGTGCTCCCTCTCTTTTCTTCTTTTTGAGTTTGGCCAGAGGTTTGTCGATTTTACTTACTTTTTCAAAAACCAGCCTTTGGATTGGTTGATTTTTTTTCCTATGGTCTTTTTAAACTCTATTTTATTTATTTCCTCCCCAATATTTATGATTTCCTTCCTTCTGCTGCCTTTTGGGGTTTTTTGTTCTTCTTTTTCTAGTTCATTCTCCTGATGGGTTAAATTGTTTATTTGTGATTGTTCTTCTTTTTTGAGGAAGGCCTGTATCGCTATAAACTCCCCTCTCAACAGTGCTTTTGCTGTGTCCCATAAATGTTGTTTGGTTTTGCTTTCATTTACTATTGTCTCAAGGTGCATTTTCATTTCAGCTTAGATTACTTCTTTGACTCATATGTGTTTTAATAACATATTGTTTTATCCACATGTTTTCCTTTTGTTCTCCTTTGTTTCTCTTTGTTGATGTCAAGCTTCATGGCATTGTGGTCAGTAAAGATGCTTGAGGTAATTTCTATCTTCTGAAAATTGCTGAGGTTTCTTTTGTGCCCAATTATATCACGAATCCTGGAAAATGTCCCATGTGCACTTGAAAAGAATGCATATACTATTTTGTGGGTGGTGCAATTCTCCAAAAATATTCACCAAGTGTAATATTTCTATTGTATTATTTAAATAGTCTGTTGCCTAATTTACTTTCTATCTTGATGATCTGTCCACTGATGTTAATTGAGTGTTGAAATCTCCAACTATGTTTAGATTCCCATCACTATCCCATTTATATGTGTTAGTAATTTTTTCATGTACTTAGGTTGTCCTCTATTTGGTGCCTACGTATTAACAAGCATGCTATCCTCATCTTGTATCAGTCCAATTCTTGGAGTTCCAATTCTTGGAGGATCCCCCTCCATCCTGCCAAACTCTCAGTTGGAGAGGGGAGACCCAGTGAATAAGCACGAGTCCTTCTTTGCTGCTCCCTCCCTGTGGGACCTGTCCCAATCTGTTTTGCCTTTTCTTCTTTCTTTATTCATTTTTTTCTACAAGATATTTTGCATTTTTATCTTTTGAAGAGGACAGTGTACTATCAGAGTTCTGTAGGTTCTCTGGTTAGCTGAGTAGGTCTGTGGATGTGAGTCTTGGTGCATTTGTGGGAAAGGGTGAGTTATGAGCATCATTCTGCTCCATCATCTTCACTTCCCCCACAAAAAGTCTCACTTTATGGTGGAAGTTAAACACAACCAGGTAACAGATGGAAAAGATGTTTCATGGAATTTACAAGAAAGTGCAGTTTGCAATGCTCAACTCATACAAAATACATTTTAAAATTAGGGCCACAATGAAAGATAAATATGAGATTATATTAAGAGAAAGAAATCAATATAAAAAGAGAATTACACTCATTAAATTATATATGGACCCAACACCGTAGATCCTAAGTATAAAAAGAAATATTAGTAGAAATGAAGGAATTAATTCATTATAAAACAATAATAGTAGATGAGTTGAATACCTCACTATTCTGATGGCCATATCATCCAGAAAGAGTATCTGTAAGGGAACAGAGGTCTTAATGGCATATTAGATCATTTGAACCTAACTGAGATATTGGACACTGCATCAGAAAAGGAGACCACATAAAATTCTCAAGTGTGCACAGGATGTTATCTAAGGAATTAATCACATATTATGTCATGAAATGAGCCTCAGGGACTTTAAACAAATACAGATTACAGCAAGTATTTTTCCATACACAAAATTATGAAACTATGCATCAACTCTAGAAAGAAGAACAGGAAAAGCACAAACATGAGATTAAACCTCATCCTTTAAATAAATAAAATAAAACAATGTCAATGATGAAACCAAAGAGGTAATAAAATCATACCTGGAGACAAATTACAATGAAAACACAGCTTCATCAAATGTATGGGATGCAGTAAAGGCAAATCTTAGGGGGAAGTTTAGAACAATTGAAGCCTTCTATGAGGAAAAACAAAAACCTCACAGGAAGGATAAAGCTTACCACCCGATATAACTAGATATAAGAACAAACGAAACGCAAAGGCAGTAGAATGAGTAATCTTTAATGATTAGGTTGAAAATAAATAAAATAAAAATTAAAAAATAAGTTAAAATTCATAAAATCAACAGGTTTTTTTCCTTAAAAATATTAACAAATTGATAAGCATTTAGCCAGGCTTATCAAGAAATACAGGGTCGACCCAAACAACATAATAAATGAATTATTAGAAATAATACCTGACAGTACAGAAATGCAAAGATTATGAAAGCACTCTGAGCAGTTACGTGACAACCAACTGGACGACCTTAAAGAAATAGACAAATTTCTTGAAACATACAGCCTGTCATCAATGAATAAAAAGATAACTGAAAACTTGAAAAGAGCAATCAGTATAATTTAAATAAAGTCTATAGTTTTAGAAACACCCCTTTAACAAAATGCCTGGATACCTTCACTAAAACCTCTTTCCTCTCAACTATTTCAAAAAATGTATTAGGAACGAAAATTCCCAGTTATTCTATGAGGCCTCCAATATCATGATAACAAAACCAGTCAAAGACACTAACAAAAAAATAAATGAAAATATAAAGCCAATATCCGTGGTTAATATACATTAAAAAATCCTCAACAGAACATCAACAAATTAGTCCAGCAATACATGGAAAGGGTTATACACGATGATTAATTGGATTCCTTCCAGAGTCACATGGATGGTTCAACATACACAAGTCAATCAGCATGACACATATTTAATAAAGGAAGGGCAAAATTCACAGGACCATGTCAATACACACAGAAAAAGCATTAGACAATATTCAGCATACATTCATGATCAGAACTCTCATGAAAGAGAGTATAATGGGAACATCAATCAACATACTATAGGGCATTTATAACAATTTATAATACTTAGGTGAAAAGCTGAAAACCTTCTGGGTAAATTCAGGAAAAAGACAAGGATTCCTACTCTCAGCACTTCTGTTCTATAGTAAAAGAAGAAAGGAAAAGGAAAAGAAAAAGAAGAAAAAGAAATGCAAAATGGAAAGAAAGAGGCAAAAATGGCACCAGTATTGATGACATCACAATCTATATAGAGTCCTAATGTCCCCACACAGACTAATAGCAACAATAAATAATTTCAATAAGGGAGCAGGGTACAAGATTAATGTAAAGTTGTCTCTTACATTTCTACATGTTATTTATGAGATACTCTAAATTGGACGTTGAAAGAAATGCTATTTAAAATCCCATTACCCCGAATACCTTGGAATAAATGTAACCACATATATGAAAGATCTAAACACTGAAAATTAAAAAACATTGGCAAAGAAATTAAAAATGATTCAAAAAAATGGAAAGATGTCTTGTGCTCTTGGATTGAAGGAGTTAATATTGCTAACATGGCCGAGCTACACAAAGAAACATACAGATTTAGTGCAATTCCTGTTATGAAGCTGTAATATTTCCAACAGAAGCAGAAAATAAATAACTCTAAGTTTTACATGAAACCATTAAAAATTGTCAAAATGTTCTTGAGAAAAAACAACAAATCTGGAGGTATAAACCTCCCAGATTCCTTACTATACTACAAAGCTACAGTAATAAAAACAGCATGATATTGGCACAGAGATATAATCAGTAAAATCAGAGAGCCTAGAAATAATTCCACACAACTATGAGCAATGAATCAATGATAAAATAGGCAAGAGTACACAATGGAGAAAGACAGTCTTGTCAATGGATGGTTTTTGAAAAGCTGGATATCTTCATGTAAAAATGTGAAATGAGAGCATTCCCTGACATCATATATAAAAATAAACTCCAAGTTTATTAAGGACCTAAGTGTAAAACCTGACAGCATAAAACTGCTAGAAGGTGATATAGGTGATACACTATTAGATATATATCATAGGAATATTTTCTTGTATCAGTCTCCTGAGGCAAAAGAAAGAAAAGTTAAGATAAGCAAGTGGGACCTAAATAAACTTGAAAACTTCTGCACAGCTAAGGACACTTTGAATGAAATGAAAACACTGCCTAAGTAATTGGAGAACATATTTGCAAAAAATGCAAGTGACCAGGGTGAAATAGATGTAAGTTAATAGATGTAATATGGATTTAGTTTAAACAACTCAATGTGAGAAACAAAAACCCAATCAAAAAATAGCAGAATATCTTAGTTAATATTTTTCCAAAGAAAACATACAGATGAGTAACAGGCAAGTGAGAAAATTGCTCAACATTACTAATTATTAGTTAATAGCAGTTCAAAACCACAATAAGTCATCACTTCACACTGGTCAAATGGCTATTATCAAAATGTCTACAAATAGAAACTGTTGGAGATGATGTGGAGGAAGCAAATGTCTTGTATTCTCTTGGTAGAAATGCAAATTGGTACAATTTCTATGGAAAACAGTATTCAGATTTCTTTAACACCTAAAACAGAACTACCATATGAAACAGTAACACATATCCTAGGAAAAATCTGAGGAAGAAACCCTAAATTGAGAAGAACCAATGTTCACAACAGTACTGTTTATAATATGCAAGACATGGAAGCAATCCAAGAGCCCACAGTAGAGTATGGACTTAAGTAGATATGATGGTTTTATAAATATGCAATGGAATAATACTCAGCCTTGAATAATATAACACATGGCTATTTCAGCATCATGAATGGACCTAGTAAATATTGTGCTTAGTGAAATAACTTAGAAAAAGACAAAAGTATATAATATAATCTATATGTGGAATCTAAAGAATAACAAATATCTGTGTACATCTACCTATAGCTATCTATTGATAAATGACAAATAAGTAGATACATAGAAGGATAGATATATAGACACATGATAGATAGATAGATATAAAGATAGATAGATAGATAGATAGAGACATGGTAGAGAGATAGAGAGATTAGACAGACAAGACTGAAGCAGACTGAAAGATATGGGAAAAAATTTATGTTTACCAAAGGGGAAGGGAAAGGCAATTCAATGGTAGGACACTGCAAGGTAAAAATAGTATACATAAAGGAGATAAGCAACAAGGATAATGTGTATAGATTAGGGAATTAGACACAATAACATAATAATTGTATGCTACAATTATTGTCATAATTTATAATGCAATATAATCTAAAATTGGTTGGAATCACTATGCTGTTCATCTGAAACTACACAATATAATACATCTACTGTACTTCAATTAAAAATAAAAAATCTCATGTATAATTTAGTCCTTTTTCTGCTGATAGCATCTTCCTTTAATATTATTTTACCTTTACTCATTACCTTTTATGTTTACTGACTCAAATTATTTCTATTTCTTTGGTGAACATGTTAACAGAATGAGGTACCTATATTTATTGCAACTGAATTACTATTTTTCTCACATTAATTCATATAGATTAGTAGCATTTAAAAACATACCCAAAGAAACAGTTGCAACTTTCTCGTTGTCTCTGCTTAGTATTTTGTTCAATGTTTTGTGTATATTTGCCATTTTATTTTTCTTAGAATAGAACTTTTCTTAACCTCTATTAATGTGTCTCAGTTTTCTTTTTTACATCTCACTCAATTTTGTTTGTCTGGTAAATTCTTTATTTTTACTTTACACCTAAGTGATAACTGTGCAAGTTAGAGTATTCTTGGGTGGGAGATTTCTTATTTCAGTAGTTTGAAAATGTCCATTTAATTACTCTTGGTGTATGTTTTCTGCTCAGCAATCTGCTGATAGCCTAATGGGGGTTCCTATGTAGATTAACTTAAGTTTTATTGGCTGCCTTTAAAATTTTTCTCTGGCATTGACTTCCCAATTTGCATATGACGTATCTTGAAGAAGGTCACATTGACTTAAAGTTATTGGTGTTGTGTTGGCTCACGGAATTGTATGTCAGTTCCTTACCCAGGTTCAGGAAGTTATCAACTATTACAACTTTAATTAAACCATCAGCTGCCTTCTAAATTTCTCCTCCCTCCAGGATTTCACTCTAATGTGAACTTCCTGAAGAAGTCTGATGTCTATTTTAGAATTTCCTCACTTTTTAATATCTTATATCTCTGCCCTCTCCTATCATTTCTTGTTTTGTATTGGTGAGTTTGCTAATCTCTCTTCCACAAGACAGTCTTCTTCCAATGCTTTCTGTTGCATTCTTCATATCATTTATTAAGTTCATCTGATCCTCCAATAATGTTTGGTTGTTTCATAGTTTCAGTCTCTTAGGTAATGTATTCCTTACCAACATTTATTTTATTCCTGAGCTCACTAAACTGCTTTCTGTGTTTTGTTTGTTGTATTGAGATTCTGTATGACAACTCTTTGGATTCTCTATTAGTTATACGGTAATATTCCATGACCTTAAATTTGTTTGCTGCAGGGTTGATATTGTGTGTGTGTGTGTGTGTGTGTGTGTGTGTTCATGTATGTGTGCATTTGCCTGTGCGTGTGTGTCTGTGTCTGTGTCAGTTTCTTTGTTTGTGTATCTGTGTGTGTGTGTGCCCTATAATGTTACTGTGATTAGTCATGATCCTGGTAAATTATTGCTCTGATGACCCTAAAACACAGATTGTGATTTGGAGTCCTTGTTTGGTTTTACTTATCTGAGCTACCTCTGATAATATTTCAAAATGGCACTTTCCAGTCGCTACTGTCTGGATAAAAGATTGCTTACATTGTCACTTCTTAAACAAATCTAGAAGTTAATGCCACTGTTGTCACTGGGCTATTGAACCCTTCCTTTTATCTGATATCCCTTAAGACTGAGTGCACACATTGAGGAAAGGTGTAAAGACAGGTGGGTAGTTGGAATCAGGCAACTGCCTTTGCCATCTCCAATGTTGCAAGGTACCTTTTCTCCACCACTGTGAATGGGAAGTAGGGAGAGCGTCATGAATGTCTGAGCGTCAAAAGGATGGAAATTCTGTCTGCATTGTTTCTCCCTCCTAGTTACCTGTGACCATGAGTACTGGTGCAGTTGGAGGCTGAAGCTGTGTGAACCACTGAGACCCTGTTTCTACTGGGTACTCTGAAACTCTGGGCTCAGATACCCTAGTAAGTGGGCCTTGGTCGCAGGCACCAACTGGTCTTCCCTCAGATCAGCCACCATTATGTGTTTTAGCCCACCAAAATTCAGCTGTACACATGTGTTCTGGAGTATTGTTTTGTGTTGTGGTTATTTTTGTTGAGATGTGATCGTTTCACTGACTGTAGATTTAAAGACAGAGACAGAAAAAGTTTAAACTTATGTCACTGTATTCAAAGTTTAAACTTTTACATTTAAAAGCTTAAATTCTAATAAGGACATTATAAAAACAGTAAAGAAAGTGAACTAATTACCTCCCTTCATATCAGAGTACTACAAAATATTTTTTTTCCTGGGTTCTTTTCTTCAATATTTTTCCCAAATGCATGAACATTTTAGTATAATATATGCCTCTAAATTCTTTAAAATCATTTAAATTATTAAAATATTACTCTGTGCTGTAAATATAGCCCTGTTTGTTCTCTAATTTATAACTAGTAGCTTGCATATTTCTGTCTTCCCCCATCCTTCTTCCCTATCCCCAGTGGAAACCACTACTTGGTACACTACACATATATATGTGTTTCTGCTCCTTTTTTTTATGATTATTTCTCTTATATATTTAGTTTCCTCATGAAAGTAGTAACATAGAGTGTTTTTCTCTGTATGACTTATTTTCCAATGTGCAACTCTATCTGGGTCCAGTTACATTGTTCCAAATGGCAGAATTTTATTTTTTGATAAGACAATGACTAAGTATTTATTTTGTTATCTATATCTCACATCTACTTAAGCAAATCATATTTTGATGGGCAGTTGATTTGTGCTTCTCTACTTGGCTATTATAAATGATGATGTTAAGAAATTTGGGGGTAATATATCCTTTAAATTTAATGTTTAGTTTTTTTTCAGGTTTATAACAAAAACTGGAATTGCTGCAACATATAGTGTTTCTATTTCTAGTTTACTTAGCACTGTCCACACTTTTATAATAGTGGATGCATCAATTTATATTTCCACCAACAGTGTATTTGGGTTCCCTTTTTTCGACATTCATATTAATGTTTGTCATTTGAAGACTTTTTTTAATAACAATTTTGGTTGCTGTGAGATTATCTTTCATTCTGGTTATGATTTATGTTTGAATAGCAAAATTATATTTCTTTTTATGTCCATGAAAATCATCCACATGTCTGTTTTTGAAAAGTTTCCATGAAGATCTTTCTACTGTTTTTAAGTTGGGGTCTTTGTTTTTTAAATAATGAGTATAAAATGTTATATATACATTATGGATATTAACACCTTGTGGGTTTCATAGTCTGAAACTCTTCCTTCTATTCTGTGTGTTGTGATAAGTCTTCCTGAGGGTTTCCTTTGCTCTGCAAAAAGTTTTGCATTTCACACTTATACAAGAAGTGGAATCACTGTATCACATAGTACATCTATTTTTTTTCAGTATGATTAAAAACAGTTATTGTTTGTTTTCCTTTTTTTATTAATTAGGAGATAGATCAAAAATAAATATTGTTATGATTTATCACAAAAGCAGTTTTGTTCCTATTCTTGTTCAGAAAATGCATAGTTTCAGGTTTTACATTGAGGAAATTAATCCATTTCTATTTTATTTTGTATACTATGTAAGGAAGTGCTCTTACATCTACTTTTTACATGTAATGTCCAGTTTTCCCAGAACTACTTGTTGAAGAGACTGTCTTTTTTCCATTGTATACTGTTGCATCCTTTATTGTAGGCTAATTGACCATATGTGTGTGTGTTTATTTAAGGACTCTTTATTTTGTTCCATTGATCTATGTGACTCTTTTAGTGAAATATTTTGATGTTTTCTTACTGTACATTTGTAGTATGTTCTAAAGTCAGGGGGGATAATAACCGTAGCTTTGTTCATTTTTCAAAGATAATTTTAAAAAATTTGGGTCTTTCAGAATTTAGTAAAAATTTTATTATTTTACACCTTGTTTTGTGAAGAAACATATGGATTCTGTGAGAATAGAAATTTAATAAAAGAAGAAAACCTGAGAAAAATTTTAAAGTGTGGAGGATAAATCATACAAGATTAAACAACCAATGGATTGCCGTATAAATCAAAGAAAAAAATACATAAAGAAATATAACAACAAAAACAAATTCCATGTGTTATAACAAAAGCAATATTAATAGGGATGTTTATAGCAAAACAATCCGACTTATACAAATAAGAAACAACTCTCTCTTATAACATAATCTTTCAAACAAAAGATGTAGCAAAATAATAAACAAACTTGTTAGTGGAAAGAAAGACAGCTGAAAGGTCGAAACATAAATACATAAAATAAAGATTAAAAATAGAAACATCTAAACAAACTACATAATGGCCTTTGAAAGATAAATAAAACTGATAAAATTTAAAGAGAATCATGAGCAAAAAAGAGAGTACATTTTAAAAAGCTCCAAAATAAATGAGAAGTTATAGCTTATATCAAAGTAACACAAAGCATCATAAGATGATACAACAAATTATATGCCAATTAAAATCGAATCTCTAGAAGAAATGGACAATTTCTTAGAAAGACATAATCTCCAGAATGGAATGAGAAGTAGAAAATATTAACAGATTATCACTAATGAAATTGAATAAGTAATTAAACAATTTCTCCCAAGAAATAAAATTCCAGGCCTAGACAGCTTCACAGGTGACTTCTGCCAAACATTGAAAGAAGAGCTATCACCTATACTTCTCAGAGAATTCCAAAAACTTGCAGAGGAATGAAGGCTTCCTAACCCACCATTCTGTATCACACTACTACTAAAACAGGAACAAATACCACATAAACTTTCTGTTTAAATACTACTGATAAGCATACATAAAAAAATCATCAATAAATATTAGCAAAGCAAACTATACATTAAAAGAATTATACAGTATGATTAAGTCCCTTTTATGCCAGGTATGCAAAAGTGATTCATTACCCAGAAATTAATCAATATGATACACCAAACTAACAAATTGAAAAATAAAAATTATATGGTCACCTCAAAAGGGTCATAAAATGTTTTGACAAATTCAGTATCTATTTATGATTATATTTCTCCTCAAATTGGGTATGAGGAAACATACCTCAACACATTTAAGGTCGCATATGACAAGTATTCAGCAAACATGACACTCACTGAAAAACTGAAAACATCTGCTGTAAGAGCAGGAAGAAGACAAGATTGTTCACACTTTCCACTGTTATTCAGTATCGTATTGGAAATTCTAGCCATAGCTATCCAAATGAAAGTAAATGAAATATAGCTATTTCAGAAAAGGAGTAAAGGAATCTGTTTGCAGATGAAATACTTTAAACAGAAATCCGAAAGAAGATGCCACAATACTACATGGGCTTTTCAATGCATTTGGTAAAATTTCAGAATGTAAAATTAACATACAGAAATCTTTCATTTCTACACACTAACAACAAGCTAACAGATAGAAAAAGTGAGGAAACTTTCTCATTTACTGTTGCATTACAAAAAAAAATCAAGAAATATATCCAACCAAGGAGGTAAAAGACGTGTACTCAGAAAACTGTAAAATATGTATAACAGAAATTGAAGATAAAGCAAACAAGTGAAAGGATATACTGTGTTCATAGATTAGGAAAAAAATTATTGTTTAAATGACAGTATAAGGCCAAGAAAAAACACAAATTAAATTCAGTGCCTATGAAAATACAAATGGCATTTTCAGACACTTACAAAAAATAATTCTTAAATTTACATGTAAACACAAAATTGTTGAAATCACTAAAAAATAGAAAAGAAAAGAAAACGAACAAACTAAAAACACAAACAACTTTGACAGAGACCTAATAGGATGTAACACTGTCCCTGATTTTAAAATATAATACAAAGCTACAGTAATGAATATGGTAGTGTCACAGAACAAAGAGAATAATGGAACAAAACAGAATGCCTAAAAATGAAATCAGACAGTTACGCTCATTTAGCCCATTACAAAAAAGTGAATATACAGTCGGGGAAAGTAATTAACAGGCAAATGAAAATGGTTAACATTACTAAACATCAGAAAAAAGCAAGTCCAAAACACAATGAGATATTATGTCCCTCCTTTCAGAATGACTATTATCAAAAATGTAACAAATATAAATATTGGTGAGGATGTAAGTAAAAGCACCCTGCTGCACTGCTTGAGTGAATGTAAATTTGTGTTTCCACTCTGGAAAACAGTATGGAGTTTTATCTAAAAATTAATAATGAAATATGATCCAACATTTCCATATCTAGATACTTATTCCAAGGAAATAAAAACACAAATCAGAAAAGATAAATTCACCCTATATTCACTGTGGCATTATATACAATAGCCAGGCTATAGAAGCAAATTAATTGCTCATCAATTGATGATGGATAAAAACGATGTGTGCCTATGTTATATATATCTACCCATCTATTAACTACAGATATATCTGTATTTATATTCATATATATAT
The DNA here is from genome assembly GCF_048564905.1 of Vicugna pacos. Lineage (NCBI taxonomy): Eukaryota > Metazoa > Chordata > Mammalia > Artiodactyla > Camelidae > Vicugna > Vicugna pacos. The sequence continues at coordinate 42,844,943 of NW_027328741.1, forward strand.
ATATACACACATTAAACATATGTATATATGTACACATATATATATGCACACACACACATAAAAATACAATGGGTTATTACTCAGCTCTAAATAGAATAAGATTAAGTCATTTGCAACAAATAGGTAGACCAACAGGGTAATATGCTAAGTGAAATAAGTCAGAAAGAGAATGACAAATGCAGAATTGTTTTACTTATATTTGGAATTAAAACAAATGAACATAATAAAATAGAAAACGAGTTATTGATATAGAAAGAAACATGTTGCTTACAATAAGGGCGGAAATGAGGTGAACAAAAATAAATAGTTGAGGAAAATTTAGAGAGAAAATTTTCCAGTTGCAAATTAAATGGGTCAGAGACAAGAAATGAACTGTGTGGGGAATAGTCAATAACTTTGAAATAGCTATAAATAGCAACATATCATAACTAGATTTATTCTTGTGATCAGTTTGAAATGTATTAAAAATAGCAAACAGTATGTTATGTAAGAAAAACTAACACAGAGTTAAAGAATAAACTACACTTCAAAAGCAAACAAGCACACTTATAGAAAAAAAATTAGATTTGTAGTTAACAGAGGCAGGGTTTGAGAAAGGAGAGTTTGATTTTGCACTCAAATACTACAAACATCCAGCCGTAAAATAAACGTGTTCTAGGGATGCACCGTAGAAACATGAAAATTGCAATTAACACTGCTTTATGTCATATATGAATGTTGTTAAGAGAGTAGAACATAAAGTTTCTCATCACGACCAAAACACAAATTGTATTTCTTTAAAATTGTATCTAATGAGACAATGAATTCTCCCTAAAGTTCCTATATTTATTTCTTGATACTTATAATCAAATCACTATCCTGTGCACCTAAACTTACACAATGTTTTATGTCAATTATATCTCAATAAAAGCAGAAGAAAAAATGGAAATTCAATGGTCATTTTTCCCCCAGGCATTTCTCATGATTGTTTTTGCAGCAAGTAAACTTGAGTCATGATATACTTATCCTAGGTAAAGATACTAATAAATAAGTTATTCTAATAAATTATACATAAAGACACTAATAAAATTAGTGTTTCACCATGCCTTAAACTTTCTACATGTTAACACCCCACTGCTTCTGTAGGCATCAAAATTTCACTCTGTGTATTCATCTGAGATTAGGGAATGGATACAAGTTTAAAACTGGCTGCTCTTGCTGTGAGTGATAAAGTTCACTGTCTCTGACCAATGGTCTCATCTCCCCAACAGCATCTATAAGAAAAGAACATGCTAGGTTGCTAAAAATCTCAGCACGGTAAAATCTCAGGACTCCTACAATTCTTAAGTGTTTTGCAATGGGAATGCAATACTGACAAAGACTTGATTTTGCATAACAATGTGGTGTTTTCTCTTGGTTGCATTTAGGGATGTGAGGATAATCCCTGAGATCCACAACAAACATTCTCCCTCAAGTGCTGGGCAAAGAGGTGTAAAGGTTCTGCATTATTAGCACTGAGGACTGCTTTCAAAATGGTGACTATGTTCACTCTATTCCAGGTAGTCCAAGGGAAGAAAGGTTATTACAATTTCTAGGTGAACGGGAATAAGTCAGTGTGTCAGATTCTATAAATTAGTCAACAGGTGTTCAAAGCCAAAAAAAGTTGTGTCAACAATGAGAATTAAAAGAAAAAAACTTAGACATATGCTTAAATTAAAAAGGAGACAGAGTTCAGTGCTGGGCTCTGGGTACTGGAGAATGTATAAGCCTCAGTCCACTTCAAGAGTTCAGTGGCTTGGCCCTAGCATCTGCTCGGGATTCAATGAAGAGGTAACAATTAGTATATTGGGAGAAATATAATTTACCTCTCCCTGATCTGAAGAAAATCTGGTGGCCCAATGAAACTCTTAATTCACAGAGATTCTGACAGATGAAGGGGAACAATTCACTGATGACTCAACTAAGAGAAACTTAGTTACTGCTTAAAAATCCATCTTCATACACACAAAGTGGTAGACAGATTTGTAGTATTTAGTGGGAAGTATTCAGTGGGCAGAGCTCAGAGAATAGTTTTGAAAGCACCAGCCAACTTTTGTAGTTTTGCCAATATTCTAACTTTTCCCAGGTACAGATGGACAAACAAATAATATTCTTCCTTAGAATTTCTGATTTTGAAAGTAAACGGTAGCTTTTGACTTATCAGTATAGAACCTTGTTAAGATGATCACGATAAGACCCACTGTGTGATAAGAGACCTGGAAAGTAGCGGCTGAACCAGCCCATCTCAACCCTAGACTGCTAATGTAAGCAATAACATAGCCACCATCAGGTTTCAGCTGGCAAACATAAAATCTTGATGTTTCTGTTGTAGGAAAAGCCACTACTGTCCAGACACAGTTCACCTGCTGCTTGTGAGCTCTTTTCTTCTCTTGGTAAAGGTCATATTGTTGGGATATTGTCAGAACTTACCCTGGACATTGCCCATTCTCCAGAGTAACAAAGGCTTTTTTCACAACTGGTGACACATTTTCAGGACTCAATTTTGCCATTCCAGTCTTATCAGCAGACACAAGCTGCATCATTGTGAGAAGAAGACTTAGGCTCCCTGACTTTGCCAACAATTTTTCCAGCATTTCAGGTCATTTCACATTCTGAAAATGCTTCACCTTTTATTTTAAATTAATGGGAAATAGTCAAAGGCTTCCATGAATATTTTATATTTACTAATATCTGCAGAAAATTTGTATTCTTGCAGTTGGACAAATTTTTAATTCCACCACCCTCACCTCCTTGTAGTCCACACATTTCAGATTGCAATTTGGTTATTGAATTCGACCACCCCAACCAAGTGGCTAGTACCACTTAGATACAAACTTTGTGATGGTTAGAAGGGGCACAAGTTATGTGGGGTGTATAAACCTACATTAAATTTTTGCAATGGCACTGTCTCTTCTTGACAAAGCTCTGATTCTAAGAAGTAAATTAATCATAAGGCAGTATAGTTATCGGTATGGGGAAGAGACTCAGCTGTTTTGCGGTGGGTGGGTGATGAAGAGACATGAAAAAATCCAGCAAATGAGAATGGAATGCTTCAGACCTCTGGAGGCATGAATGAAGAAGATAATATTACTTTGTCTCCTGTACCTTCCTCCACTTACTGTCTCGAGTGACTAGTCTTTGGGCTATGAAAGATCTAGTATTTGGTGAAGAGTAAAGACCATAACAAAATAGTTCAAAAACCATGAGAGTTTTGTTGTTTCAGGAAAGTAGATTTTGCTTAAAGTCAACATGTATTTTTCATTCACTTAATACTTAAATTCATCCTGTGACATTTGCTGTGCTTAATGTGCTGGTATCCAAGTTAGTCAAGGAAAGGGGGATAGACAGAAAGCATCTGGATGAGGTGGTTTCTGTGCTGAGACTGGGAAAGCCTAATTAGGTAATAAGAGGACACCCAAAGTCCAAGGATGAGCTGGAGTAAAAGTGGTGAGGTTGCAGCTTACATAGTTGACAATCTTTTGCCTGGATGTATCTCCAGATACAGAGAAACATAAAGAAATGCCAAGGTAGTCAGATGCCAGATTTATAAAGAAATGAGTAAACTAAGTTGAGTTTGTTTGCTTACATTTGGAAAGGCATTAATCGCCACCCTGAGGACGTAAGCATGTCTTTGGCCTGAACACAAAAGCAACATAAATTATTGACTAGAAAATATAGTGTAGACTCTTGATGGCAGGAAATGAAAACACCAATTTCAATACTTTGAGAACAGCACAAAGAAGATCATAGGTAAAATTACTTTTTAAATTCTACCACAAACTGAATGTGCCATTTGAGACTATATCATGTGACTTTTATGATTCCAGGGATGACATAATAGAGACCATAATCCCTGGACTGCTTCCTGCATTTATTTCCTGTTCCAACCTTTCCTAACTTAACACTTTTCATACTTTCCAGGATGAGCCAGAAACCACTTAGTGATTTTCCCTTTCTCCATGTTTTAGTCTTTTTCCAAATTCTTCCACTTTTTCTTCCTCCTTACAAGAAATTATTCAAATTTACTCCCATATTGCTCCATGAAATGATCACATCAATCAAATATCACTTTTTTCTTTAAATGTTAACTTAGTCTCCATTTAACACTTAACTCTATTTAAAGAAAATAAGGTAAATACAGGTACACACCTATGTTTATTGTTCAAAAGGAAAATTGCAGATATTTGTCGACATTTGTCGACATCAATTTTAGTCTTTGTTATCCTGCATAATCTGGTAGAACTCTGGTAGATAAGTTGAATTTAGGATGACGTTCATAAACTGAAAATGGCTGATAAGTCAGCTTTGAAAGAGAGGTAGCTGATGTATCACCTCTCACTGGCACTGGAAACCATGCATTCCTCCCTGGTAGAAGTTTAGGAAAATGACCTTCATTGGCAGATATGTTGTGATATCTATTTGGAAAAGTAGAAGTCTCCACCATAATTCCAAAATAATTTCTCTGTATTGGAGACAAGATGCTGTACTGAGAAGTAGATGTTGTAGTTGTAATGAAGTTCACAACACGGCCATTTGCTTCAGGGTAGCTGCTTTGAAAGTGCCCGTGAACACAGTTCAACTGATTTAAAATAGCATGTTGATCCACTGCAATTTGTTATGGTGGTCTAACTGACCTTGATGATGGAGGAGAAAAATCACTTCTGATCGGGGTAGTTGTATCACCAATTATGTGGCTAGTAGAGGGCTTTCTTATTAGAGGCATGTTTAAATTTGCAAAAGGTAAAAATGCACTTTCTCTACTACTGTCAGCCACAAAACAAAAATTATTATTATCCACATTATCCCCTGCTTTAAAGTGCTTGTTTTTGAAATCTTGAGCCAGTGAAGATACAAGAGACGAATTTTTAATCCCAACTCTTCTTTTTATTCTCATTAAAAGCTGCGGAAAGCCTCACTTTATATTTGGATTATGGTAGAACAGCAGCTACAACCAAAGAGAAAAATTTTAGTAAAATTTTAAACCAAAATAGAAGACTACAATAAGCCTAACCTATAAAACATCAGATTTCACGTTTACAATGCAAAGATAATATCATCAAAATATGAACATTGCTGACTATTTTTTGAAATTCCTTATTTGTAAAATACATATTTAAGTAGTATAGTCATCAAATTTAAGAAGTTAGCATTTGCAATAACTGTGAATTCCAATTTTCACAAGCAGCTTTAATACCTTTATTTGGATTTCTGATAAGATTCATAGTTGCAAGCAAAGTTTCTCATAATATTGAATCCTTAAGGCACTGTACCCTTTTTTGGAAAAAATAAATAATTTTAGCCTTAGTAGTTTTATACAATTTTCAAAATCTGGCTTTACATATATATTACCATAGATTGATGTACAAAATTCAATTTTGTATACAAGTTACCAAGTGCTAACTAAAATTTCTGAATACCTTGCTTAAAAAAGAGACTTCTTTTTCTTCTGCCAGAAAGTCAGCTAGAGAAGCAGATCTTTGAAAATGCTGCCGTAATTTACTAAACCCATTAAGGTTAAGCTGTCTAACTAAACTTTTCATACTTCCAGGTTCAAATATTCTGAAAGGGAACTTTCTGTCCAAAACTTCCTTCTTCAAGACATCTTCATCAATCACTATTGAAGCTCCATTATCATCCCATCAAATGGATTTATATTGGTCACTCCCAGCCATTTCCCAGAGTTTTCTTGGAAATGTCAGAGAATGAAAATAATTATCTTCGTCTGGTTTAGAGACACAATGTGTGTAACATGGTGTTTTTATCAAGGATTCTTCAGACAAATTCTGAAAAGCATTTTCTTCAATCATAGAACTGAAGTCCAAGTCCCCAGAGAATGTTTGATCACACAATAGAGATCTACAGGAGTTTCCTGAACCAGTTGGTCAATCTTTACGAGACACATCTTGAATTTCTGAAGAAACATGTGCCATCTCAAATAACTTTCTACCGCTACTTTTCAAATCTGCATGATTTTGAGCACTGCAGCTTCAAATGCTGCTTTGGCAGTCCTGCACAGATAAACTGCTAGGCCATCAAAATGGTTCTCCACCTAGCCACTCAAATGTAACTTTCAGCCAGTGTTTTCTTCACATTCATCCAGTTAAAATGACAAATATATGATGCTTATTTTTATAGTGTGATCTGCAAATATTATCCCCACAAAATCTTTTTAAATATTTTAATTTTGGGGTCTATGAAATAAAACAAATCCCCATACTTTTGTACACAAATTTATACTAAATTTGTGAACATAGTATAAAAAATCCAAAAAATATATAAAATAATTTTAATGTTTTGGAATTTAAAGTGAAATTTGTGTAAAACCTGTACAGATATTGGATAACAATCTCATGATCATTTACAATTAAAGTGAAATATAATTTGATTTGTAAATGGAAGTAGGTATTTATCTGTGTACTTTACAATAAGTAGCTCTATATACAAAACATGAGAAGAATAAATATCCGTTTATTTGGTACATTTTTTAAATAAATGGTAAATATTTATAGAATAAAATTAGATTAAAATAATCTAATTTAAGAAATTAAATTTAAGAAATCCCAAAGGGGGGAATTTTTTATTTAAATTGTAATTAAGTTGTATAATTAAAACAAATGTAATTTAATATTCTACTATAAAAATTACAAAAGAGACAAACTTATTGTGTATTTACAAATGTTTATTTTTGCCATTCTTTCACTCAGAGTTTTTCAGTCCCTAGAAACAATACATTTTCTTGTCATCTTTATAATCCATACTCTTGTGACTTCTGTTATGTGTTCCAAAATGATGTTGATAAACACACTTATGCACAAGATCCTGGTTTCAATAAGCATTGCCTCCATTAAGGGGCAAATAAACAATCAAAAAACAAAGAAATAACAGTTTATGTGGGTTGCGGTGGAAAAAACAAGGTAATGCATTTTAGGAAGAAATATGTTTCTAAGTCCTGGAGCAGTTGGAATTGTTTATATAATACGACATTTTAAGGCAAATGTTTTGTTCAATAATTGTAAATAATAGCTATGTTCTGTATCTGTAAACTGTAGTAAATCCAGTTCTACAAAAAGTTATATTCTTTATTTAGAAATAAATTCCATTAAGGATAAGCCAATTTCAAAATGAGAGATAAAATTTTTAAATAAATAAATGTAAAAGCAAGCTACAATGTAAATTTTTCATACAATATCTCTAAATTCCTTTCTTAAAAAACATTAGGAACCTGAATTCATGGCATATTATAAGTACTATAAACTATAGTCAAGTTGGATTTAGTCCTTATTCATAAACATTATTTAACGTATGAAAATTCCTATATGTGACATCATCATTTAAAAAACAAAGATTTGAAAAATATCTCTTAAGAAATGCAGGAAAATTATTGACAGATGTGATCTTACCTTTTTTATAAAAATATTCTTTACAAATTCGCTCTAGATAAAATGCAAATAAACATAAAAAATGCCATATATGAAAAACCCATGACTAACATCCAGTTCAACGTTAACATACGTTAACATATTTTCCTCTGGTCCAGTAATAAGAAAAAACAAGTCCGAAATTACACTACTAGAAGTCCTAGCCAGAACTTCAAGTCAAGAAGAAATATAAAAGATATCCAACTTGAAAAATGCAGGAAAGTATTTACAGATGACATAATTATACATAGATAGAAAACTCAATACACTCCGCCAGTGAGTGTTAGAAATAATGAACAAATTAAGTAAACTTGCAGAATACAAAATCATTATATAAATTTCCTTTACAATTTTATACAGTTACAACACATTATCCAAAAGAGAAATTAGGAAAACATTTGTGTGTAAATTTATATGAAAAAGAATAAAATAGGAATACATTTGTTAAGTGAAATTAAAGATCTAGACATAGATCTATAAATTAAAGTTGCAAGAAATACAAGTAAATAAATTAAATAGAAAGCTATTCTCTTCTCATGAATTGTATACAATGTGAGGAAATATTTTAATCTATTTTTTAAATGTTAAATATTCCCAGCAGTAACTATTGAGGAGAATGTCTTTTCTTTATTTTATACTCTAGCTTTCTTTTTCATGGGTTAATTGATCATAGATGTGAGGGATTATATCTGGTTGCTCTATTCTCTTCTACTGATTCGTGTCTCTTTTTTGAGCCAGTATCATGTTGTTTTAATTACTAAAGCTTTGTAGGACTCTTTAACATCAGAGAACTTTCCACCATTACATTTAATACTCTTTTTCAAGATTATATTTGCAACTCATTTTCTTTGTGGTTTCATATAAATTTTGAAATTATTTCTTCTATTTAATGGAAAAATCTCATAGGTATTTTGACATGAATCACACTAAATGTAGATTCCCTTTGGTAGAATGGTTGTTTCAACCACATAGTTTCACATCATTAACATAAGAGATCTTTTCAATTCTTTGAATCAGTTTTAATTTCCTTCAACAAAGTTTTCTGTTTTTTAACATATAGGTTTCATCTTATTTGTTAACTTCATTTCTAGGGGTTCTTTACATATATATATATATAATTATATACATAATATTTGTAAACTCGTTTCCTACACAAATACAGCAGGCAGTAAGCAGTGGCAAGATATATTCAAATTCCTGAATGAAAGAAAGCTGTAATATAAGATATTTTATCAAGCAAGGCAATCTTTGAGAATAGAAGGAGAGATAAATAACTTCCACACAAGTAAATACTAAAAGAATTTAGCAAGAGAAAAACAAATTATGAACGATCTACTCTAAATAAAATAGAAGCAGGATGCTATAGAAAATGGAAAGGCATAATTAGAAAGGCAATATCTATAATGACTTATAACAGAATAAATATGATGTTGTAAAACAGGATATCAAAATTTTTAAGGGTCACAGAGTGAAACAGAAAAATGCAGAGTATTTTGTTCTTGTTTCTCTTCTCTGTAGGATGGGTATGAGTATGTATTCTTATCAGTTAAAACAAGCAGATATAGTATGGAAAAATATAAATGCAAAGCAAGGTAACCATAAGTCAAAAGCATACAATGAAGTCACAAAACCAAAAAGAAACCAAGATAATAAAAGACAACTTATCAAGCCACAAAAAGAAAAAGAAATGAACAAAAAGGAAATACCAAATCAACTGGAAAATGAAGTACAAAATGGAAATAAACATCAGTCTATCAATACTTATCACAAATGTTAATGGACTTAGTGCTTCAATCAAAAGATATATATTGTCAGATGGGATTATATAATGAGATCCTACATTATGAAGCATACAAGGGACCCATTTTACTAAGAGGAAAACACATTAATTGAAAGTCAGAAGATGGAAGAATATATTCCATGCAAATGCACATGACAAGAATGCAGGATTAGCAGTACTGACTTCACACAAAATCGACTTTACATGAAAGGCCATAGAGAAAGATAAACAAGGACATGATATAATGATTAAAGTAGCAATACAAAATGAGGGTTTTATACACATTAAGATATATGGATTCAATATAGGAGCACCTAAATTCATAAAGCAAATACTAATAGATAAAAGAGAGAAATCGCTTGGAACACAATCACAGTAGGAGACAATAACACCCCACTAACATCACTGGATTGGTCTTTCACACAGAAAATTAATAAGGGAACAAAGACACTAAAAGTCATGATAAAATAATTGGAGATGGTTGATACTTCCAATTCAGTATTTCTCCCCAAAACAGAATATACATTCTTTTCCAGTGCACATGGAATATTTTCAAGGAAAGATTATGAACTCAGGCACAGAAGAAGCCTCATCAAATTTGAGAAGAAAAAAATTATTTCAAGCATCTTTTCTGAGTATAATACCATGAAATTAGAAATCAATCACAGAAATACAGGGAGAAAAAGTGACAGCATTCAAATTAAAAAACATGGTATTATAACAAAGGGGGGAGTTGATGAATTAAAAGAAGAAATTAAAAATATCTTGAGAAATATGACAAAACACTACACAAATTCAATGGAATACAGTTAAAGAAGACTTAAGAGGGAAGTTCATTGTGACAAAGCCCTCCTCAAACAGAATTAAAATTTCATATGAATAATCTAACTTTCTATGTAAATTAATCATGAAAAGAGGAGCAAACAAAACCAAAAGGTAGCAGAAAGCGGGAAAAAATTAAGATCAAGGAGGAAATAATTGAAATAGAGTTTAAAAAATAGAAAAAATCAATTAAACTCTTTTTTGAAATTTTAAACTAAATTGACAAATCTCTTGACAGGATCACCAAGAAGAAAAGAGAGAGAACACAAATAATATAAGAAATGAAAATGGAGAAACTACAAAGCGTACAACAAATTTACAAAATATCATAAGGTAATACCACGAGCAATTGCATGGAAACAAACTGGAAAACCAGGAATAAATGGAGAAGTTTTTGGAAACATTCAACCCACCAAAATTGCATTAAGAAGAAATTAACCATTTGAACACACAGATCACCAGAAATGGAATAGAATTATCAATGAAATAAAAAATCTCTGCAAGCAAAATTCAAACACAAATAGCTTCACTGTGGAATTCGACCAAAAATACAAAGAAATATCCATACCAGAACTCCTCAAACTCTTCCAAAAGATTGCTATGGAGGGAGTACTACAAAACTCACACCATAAGGCCAACATCAACCTGATAACAAAACCAGACAAAGGCACTACCTCAAAAAGAAAAATATAGGACATTATCATTAATAAACATAGATATAAAAGTCCTTAAGAAATTATTAACAAACAGAATCCAACATCATGTAAAAAAAAGATCATACACCATGGTCAAGTTAGGTTCATCCCAGGAACACAAGGATGGTTAAACATATGCAAATCCATCAATAAATTGTGATACACCATATCAACAAAAGAGAAGACAAAAGCGAAATGATCATCTCAGAAGATGCAGAAAAAGCATTTGATAAAATTTGACATCTATTTGCAATAAAAGTTCTTATCACAGTGGGCATAGAGGGACCATATCTCAACATAATGAAAGCTACTTATGGCAAACATAGCCAGCGAAATACTCAAAGGTGAAAACTGAAACCCTTCCCACAAAAACCTGAGAAAAGACAAGTATGCCCATTTCCAAAACTTCAATTCAATATTGCCTTGGAATTCCTAGCCACAACGATCAGGCTAGGAAAATAAATAAAACTATTCAGACTGGAAAAAAAGGATGTAAAATTGTCACGATATGCAGACATGACACTATATATAGAAAACTGTAAACATTTCACAAAAAATACTTAGGCTAAAAAAGGAACTGGGCAATGTAGCAAGTTTAATCTACAAATACCAATCACATTTCTTTACACTACCATTGAATCAACAGGAAAACAAAGCATAGAAACAACCCCTTTTATAACTGCACCCAAAATTACAAAATGCTTAAAAATAACTTTGACCAAGGTAGTGAATGACTTATACATTGAGAAAAGGAAAACATTGATTGAGGAAATCAAGAAAGATTTGAAGAATTGGAAAGATAACCAATGGTCTCGTAATGGAAGAAATAATATTGTTAAAATGGCCATAATGCCCAAGGCAATCCACAGAGTTAAGCTGAGTTCCTATCAAATTATGCAAAGCATTTTTTAAGGACTGAAACAAATGATCATAAGATTTATATAGAATCAAAAAAGATCCATAATTTCCACAAAAATATTGAAGACAAATAAAGAGGCTGGAGCAATAACCCGCCTGGTCTCCATACACTATTGCAGAGCTACCATAATCAAAATTACATGATATTGGTACAAAAACAGGCATATGGACCAATGGAACAGAATAGAGAGCCTAGGAATAAATCTACAGGTCTATGTTCAATTAATATTTGACAGAGTATCCAAGAATATGACAGAGACAAGACCACCTCTTCACCAACTGGTGTTGAGAAAACTGGATAGCAGCATCAGAGCAATGGAATTAGAAAAATCCTTCACTCCATACACAAGAATAAACTCAAAATTGCTTGAAGACTTCAATGTAAGTCAATACACAGTAAATCTCCTAGAAGAAAACATAGGCAAAACACTCTGAGATAAATCTCAGCAATGATCTCCTAGAACAGCCTATCCAGGTAATGAATGTAAGACCAAAATTAATAAATGGGACCTAATTAAACTTATAATCTTTTGCACAGCAAATGGAACCATAAACAAAGCAAAATGACAACCTACAGGATTAAAGAAAATATTTAGAAATGATGCAACTGACAAAGGCTAAATTTTCAAAATATAAAGACTTCATACAACCTAATAATAATTAAAAAAACAAAGAAACCCAATCTGAAAATGGGCAGAAGCCCTAAACAAGCAATTCTCCAATAGAGACATACAAATGCCATTTAGATATATGAAAAAAAAAATTGCTCACTATCATTATCAGAGAAGGGCAATTCAAAACTATAATGATGTATCACTTCACAATAGTCACAAAGGCCATCATTCAAAAGTCCACAAACAATAAATGCTGGGGAAGCTGTGGGGAAAAGTAACCCTCATACACTGTTGGTAGGAATGTAGATTGGTTCAGTCACTCTGGAAAACAGGATGGGGATTCCTTTAAAGTATAAAAATAGACTTAACATATGATCCAGCAATCCCACTTCTTGGTATATATCAAAGGGAACCCTATTTCAAAAAGACACCTGCACCCCAATATTCTTAGTGCTAAATACAACAGCCACGACATGGAAGCAATCTAACTGTCCAACAACAGATGATAGTAAACAGAAGTTATGCTGTATTTACACAATGAAATAATATTCTGCAATAAAAAATGATAAAACAATGACATTTGCAGCAAAATGGATGTCCCCAAAAAGTGTCATTCTACTTGAAGTAAGCCAGAAAGAGAAAGAAAAATAACAGATGACATGACATATGTAGAACATTAAAATAAAATTTGGATGTGAACACTATGATTTCATCTACAAAACTGAAACACACTTGCAGATCTACTTAATAATCTTATGGTTACTGCAGAAAGGGACTAGTAGAGGATATACTTGGGAACTGTAGAATTATAAATGTTATCCACTATATATAAAAATATATGTTTTCAAAATTTCTTTTGTATGACAGAGGGCAGTAAGTTAAATATTGTGAAGTAACATTTAATAGGCACAAAAATAAATGCACGTACGGGGACTCTGTGCTATATACCACAGATTGACACATTGTAAATGGCATATTTCAATGATATATAAATGAATAAATATGTAAATTAATTAATTAATTAATATATACATATAACATAAATAATATTTAATAATAAAAGAAATACAGAGATTCACAATACTTAACTTTACACATCAAGAATCTAGGAGAAAACAGAAAGAATAAAGAGGAAAATTGAATGAATGAGAGCATGGCAAATAACAAGAGAAACTATTGAAAATATAAAAACGTTATACCTAAGTCTGTTTCTTTTAAACATAAAGTGGACAAACGTTTAGGTTGGCTAAGAAATTAAAGACTCAAATAAAATTAGAAATGAAAGAGCAGATATTACTACTGATGTTGTAGAGATGCATAGCATTATAAAAAATTACCACTAGCCAATGAATTGAATGACCTAGAACAAAAGACACATTCCAAGACACATATGTCTTCCAATACTGAATCAAGAAGTAATTAGAAAGTTAAATACAGCAAAAGTGTGTATGAGTAAATCAGTAATCCAAACCTCCCAAACCAGAAAAATTTACAAGATGACTTTTCTGGTGAATTCTGTCATACATTTGAAGACTACTTTTCACCAATTCTTCCCCAAAACTTTCAAGAATATGAAGGGTGTCAAAGAATCCAAAGTTGTTTTATGATGCCAGCTTTATTTGCATAACAAAGCTAAAAAGGACATTAGATGCAAAATATAGAACATTACCCCTGATGAGCATATGTGCCAAAATTCTCAGCAAAACACAAGGAAGATGAATTCAACAACACATTTAACGTATCATACACATACATGTGAAAAGTGATTTATCCCTGGGTCTAAGTATACTTCAAAATACTCAGATCAATAATGGTGACATGCCACACTAGTAGAATGAGTAATAAAACTCACATAATCATCTCAATAGGTGCAGAAAGAGCATTATATATAATACAACATCCTTTTAAGACACTCCCAACAAATTAAATTAACCCTGTCATTGACACGATATCATATACACACAAACACTGTGTGGACAGAAGCGAAGCAGTTCACTGTTTATTGATTCTTAGAAAAAGGGTGTATATAGGACATGCAAAGTGCCTCACATATCATCTAAGTTATAACAATGTTAATAATCTTAAACTATTTATGACCCCATGTTCCTGCAGTAAGCACAGGATGTTAAATGATCAAGGATTGTTTTGAAGTTCATCACAGAACTTCATTAAGTAGGTCATCTTTTATCCAGCTGGCTGTCCCTGTTTTAATTTGTCCTACTCTGAGGATATTACCCAGCATAGGCTATCCAGCCATCCATACTGGATATATTGAGTAGGCCATTTCTTATCCAGCCTGGATATGTGACATTCCTCATAGCTTGTTTATCAGTTCAGCCCATGGGCTTGTTCTCTAGAGCCTTCAGAAAGGGACCTACAAGCACAACATCCATAGACAGAAAAATGGATGAAGAAAATTTGATGTATATATGCAATGGAATCAATACTTTTCATTCCTATCAACAGTGTCCACGATGTTCCCTTTTCTCCACAATCTCACCAACATCTATTTCTTTTCTTTTTGACGGGAGCATTCTGACAATTGTGAGGTCTTGTCTCATCTTTGGTTTATGACTTTCCTAATAATTTATAACTCTGAACATATTTTCACGTGTCATTTGGCCAACTCTATGTTTTCTACAGAAAATTGATTCTGATCTATGTATTCCGTTCCTATGGACTTTTTTTAAATTGGTTTGTTTGGTATTTTTTTGTTTTTGTGGTGGTGTATGAGTTTGCCATATAGTCGCATATTAACACTTGATTGGAAAATATCACTTGCAAATATATTCTCCCATTGTGTTGGTTGACTTTTCATTTTGTTGATCATTTCTTCTGCAGTGCAAATCTGTTTATAGTGATACAATCATATTTTCTTCATTTTGCTTCTGCCTCCCTTGCCAGAGGAGGCATATGTAGAATCAAATTAAGTCCAATGTCAGAGTGTACTTCTTATATTTTATACTAGGATTCTTTGTTTTCAGGTTTTATGTTTTATATTCCCAGGAGTGGGATTGCTTGGTCATAATATATGTCTATTTTTATTATTCAAAGGAACTTCCATACTGTTTCCAAAGTGGTTTCATCAATTTTCATTCCCACTAACAGCGTTGGAGAGTGCCTTTTTCTCCACAACCTCCTGGGTATTTATTATTTGTAAACATTTGGATGACAGCCCTTCTCAAAAGTGTGAGTTAAAACATTATTTTATTTTTATCTTGCCTTTGTATAATGATTAGCAATGTGAGCATGTTTTTCTTTTCCTGTTTTTCACCCGTGTGTCTTCTTTAGAGAATTGTCTTCTGCTCATTTTCTGTCTGAGTTGTTTGTAGATTTTTGAAATGGAGTTGTATGAACATTGTGTGTATTTTAGGAATTAGCCTCTTGTTCATTGCATTGTTTCCTAATGTTTTCTCCAATTTGGAATTTCATCTTTTCATTTTGTTTATTTTGCTGTGTAGAAGTTTTTAAATATAATTAGGATTTTTTTGTTTATTTTGTTTTTATGGTTTTTGGCTTGGGAGAGTGACGTTAGAAAATTTTGCTACAATTTATGTCCTATTTTGCTTATGTTAGTTTCCAGGAGTTTCATTGTGTCTTGTATTAGATTCAGATATTTAAATCATTTTGAGTTTATTTTTGTACATTGTGAGGGAGTGTTCTTATTTCATTGATTTACTTGTAGCTGTCTAGCTTTCTCAACATTACTTGCTGAAGACTGTCTTTAAGGCATTGTATATTTTTGTTTCCTTTGTCATAGTTTATTTGACCATAGGTGTGATATTTTATTTCTGCCTCTGTGTTCCATTCCAGTGATATAGATGTTTGATTGTTTTCCAGCATTGTGCTGTTTTGATTACTGTAATTTTGTAATATAGTCTGAGATCTGGGAGGGTTATGATTAATACCACCAAATTTGTTCTTTTTCCTCTTTGTTTCTTTGCAGTTCCATTCAAATCATAGGACTGGTTTTAGTTCTGTGGAAAATATCATGTAGTTCAATCTGAATCAATTTGTATCTGAAGATATCTTTTGTAGTATGTATATTTTAACAACATTAATTCCTCTAAACTGAGACCTTGAGATTTCATTCCATTTCTTTGCATTATCTTCAAATTTCTTTATAAGTGTCCTATTCACTTTATTATGTTGGTTTTTTTCATAGCTTTTTCATTTTTTGATCTGATTTCATATGGATCTTTTAAAATTAAGGAATATATCATTGTGTAAAAAATGTAACAGTTTTTCTATATTAATCATGAATCATGCTATGTTGCTAAACGTCATTTTTAAATATAGTTGTTCTGTTTAGGAGAATCTTTTGGGACCACTACATAGATTATCATGTCATCTAAAATAATAACAGTTTTACTTCATTCAATACAACTTGAATAACATTTTTTCTTGTCTGATTGCTGTTGCTAGAGCTTCCCATACTGTGTTTAATGGACATGGTGAGAGTGATCATCCTTGTCTTATTCCTTAATTTGGCTTTCAGTTTTTCACTTTTGCACATTATGTTGTAGGTGTGTCTGTAATTAATGACTTTAGATATGTTGAGATATATTTCCTGAATCCTACTTTGCTAAGATGTTTCTGTCGTTGTTGCTCTAGTTGTTGTTTTTGTTGCTGTTTTTGCTGTCTTAATGAATAAATGTTGAATTTTATGAAATGTTTTTATGGATTTATTGGGATGACCATGTCATTTTCTCTTTTTCTTTTGTTAATGTGGTGTATCAAACTGATTGATTTGTTTATGTTGAACCTCTCTTGTGACCCTGCAATGAATCCAACTTTATCCTGGTGTATGATTCATTTTATATATTGCTGGATTTAGTTTGCTAATAATATTTTGTAGAATTTTTGCATGGAAATCTATCAAATATAATGGCTTGAAGTTCACTTTGCCAGTACTTTTTTTGTTGGTTGTGCTATCAGGGTGATGAAAGCTTCATAGAATTAATTTGGGAGTTTCCCACATCTTCACTATGTTTAAATAGTTTGAAGAGTATAAGTTCTGCTTTGTATTTTTGAACAGTTCTCCACAGGAGCTGTTTAAATCTGGACTTATATTCAACAATTTTTTTAAATGCAGATTCTATCTTTCTTCTAGTAAACAGTTTGTTCAAATTATTTGTTTCTCCTAATCTCTGTCTCTTTCAAGACATTTGTCTATTTCTTCTTAGTTGTCTAGTTTATTGGCATGTAAGTGTTCACAAAATGATCCTTTTTGTATATCTGAGGTAACAATTGTTATTTCCCTTCATTTATTTCTCAATTTATTTCTATGGAGCATCTACATTTTCTCTGATGCACCTGGTTAGAGGTTTTTTAAATTGCTTATCTCAAAAAGGAAACATAAAAAAAATCTTTGGTTTTATTACTCTTTAGCATAGTTTTATTTCTCTATAATTTATATTTACACCTGTAATATTTAGGATAATGTTTTTTTCTATTTTTAACTATTTTTATTGATTTACAGTCATTTTACAAAGTTGTCTCCAATTCCAGCTTACAGCACAATTTTTCAGTTACAATGAACATATATATATTTTTTGATCCATTTTTTCATCTTTGAGCTGCCGTAAGATCTTTTATACATTTCCCTATGCTATACAGTAGAATTATGTTTATCTATTCAATAATTTGGGCCTCCCAGTGTATCTCTTCCAACCCCTAACCCCATGGCAACCAAAACTTTGTATTCTATGTCTGCGAGTCTATTTCTGTTTTGTATTTGGGCTCTTTTTGTTTTGTTTTGTTTTATTTTTAGATTCCACTTACGAGCCATCTCATATAGTATAATTCTTTCTCTTTCTGGCTTACGTCACTTAGACTGATTTTCTCCAGGAGCATCCATGTTGCTGAAAGTGGCGTTATGCTGTCGGTTTATATGGCTGACTAGTATTCCATTGTATAAATATACCACCTCTTCTTTATGCAGTCAACTATCGATGGACATTTAGGCTTTTTCCATGTCTTGGCTATTGTAAATATTGCTGGCTAAGAACAATGGGGTGCAGGTGTCATTCTGAAATAGGGTTCCTTCAAGATTTATGCCCAGGAGCAGGATTCCTGTGTCATATGGTAAGTCTATTCCTAGGCTTTTGAAGTATCTCCATCCTGTTTTCCACAGTGGCTGCACCACACTGCATTGCCACCAGCAGTGAAGGACGTTTCCCTTTTCTCCACAGCCTCTCCAGCATTTGTCATTTGTGGATTCTTGAATGATGGCCATTCTGACTCGTGTGAAGTGATACCTAACTGTAGTTTTGATTTGCAATTCTCTGGTAATCAGTTATATTGAGCATTTACT
Organism: Vicugna pacos; assembly: GCF_048564905.1. NCBI lineage: Eukaryota > Metazoa > Chordata > Mammalia > Artiodactyla > Camelidae > Vicugna > Vicugna pacos. The sequence goes on from NW_027328741.1 coordinate 42,863,524, forward strand.
GATGTGCCTTTTGATCATTTGTATGTCTTCCTTGGAGAATCACTTGCTTAGGTTTTCTGCCCATTTTTGGATTGGGTTTTTTATTTTGTTTTATTCAGTTGGATGATCTACTTGTATACTGTGAAGATCAAGCCTTTGTCGGTTTCATATGCAAATTTTTTTCCCATTCCGTTGGTTGTCTTTTTGTTTTACTTCCAGTTTCGTTACTGTTCAGAAGCTTGTAAATTTCATTAAGTCTCATTTGTTTTTTCTTGCTTTCATTTCTTCTACGAGAAACTTTTTCAGACTTATGTCAGATAATATTTTGCCTATATTTTCCTCAAGGAGGTTTATTGTATCTTGACTTATATTTAAGTCTTTGATTCATTCTTATTATATTTTTGTGTTTGGTGTTCTAGCTTCATTGGGAGTGTTCTAGCTTCATTGATTTACATGTTGCTGTCCAGTTTTCCGAACACCATTTGCTGAAGAGTCTGTGTCGATTCCATTGTATTTTCTTGCCTCCTTTGTCGAAGATGTGTTGACCAAAAGTTTGTGGGTTTAATTCTGGGCTCTCTATTCTGTTCCATTGGCCTATATGTATGATATATTACCGATATTGTGCTGTCATGTTGACTGTAGCTCTATAGTATTATCTGAATCATTAGCGTAAAAAAATGTCACCGATATTTGAACCTTAATTTGTAACCTTCTACCTTGCTGAATTCTTTGATCAGCTTTAGTAGTTTTTGTCTGCATCTTGTTGGGTTTTCTATATGTAGTAACATATTATCTGCATATAGTGAGACTTTTACCTCTTCCCTTCAAATTTGCATCCCTTTTACTTCTCTCTCTTCTTTGATTGCTATGGCTAGGAAATCCAAGACTATCTTGAGTTGGAGTGGTGATAGTGTGTGTCCTTGTCGTTTCCCAGATTTTAGTGCGAAGGTTTTAACTTTCTCACCGTTGAGTATTATGCTAGCTGTTGGTTTGTTATCTATAACTTTCATGATGCTGAGATATGTTCCCTCTATGCCCACTTTGGGGAGAGTTTTCATCATAAGTGGGTGTTGAATTTTTTCATATGATTTCCTGCATCTATTGAGATGATCATGTGGTTTTGGTCCTTTCTCTTGTTGATGTGCTGTATTACATTGATTGATTTGCATATGTTGTACCACCCCTGTGTTCCTGGCATGATCCCCACTTGGTCATGATGTATAATCTTTTATCTGTGTTTGGATTCTATTTGCTACTATTTTGGTAAGGATTTTGGCATCTTTTTTCATCAGTGATATGGGCCTATCATTCTCTTGTTTGATAGTGTCTTTGCTTGTTGCGGTATCAGGGTGATTGTGGTTTCATAGAATGACTTTGGGAGTATTCCTTCCTTTTCAATCTTCTGGAAGATTTTGAGAAACACTGGTATGAGTTCTTCTTTGTATGTTTGGTAGAATTCCTCATCGATTCTGTCTGGTCCTGGACTGTTATTGTTGGGATATTTTATATTGCTAATTTGATTTCATTTCTAGTGCTCTGCTTCTTAAAGGGGTCAGATTATTCTTGATTCATTCTTGGTGGACAGTATGTTTCCAGAAAATTCTCCATCTCCTCTAGGTTATCCAGTTTACATCCATAAATTTTTCATAATATTCTCGTATGATATTCTGTAATTCTATTTCATTTGTTGTAATTTCTCCATTCTCCTATCTTATTTTGATAATTTGTGCTCTCTCTATTTTCTTCTTTTTGAGTTTGGCCAAAGGTTTTCCAGTTTTACTTACTTTTTTAAAAAACCAGCTTTTGGACAAATGATATTTTTTCTATGTTTTTTTCAATCTCAATTATATTTATTTCCAACCCAATATTTATGATTTCCTTCCTTCTGCTGCCTTTTGGGGTTTTTTGTTCTCCTTTTCCTAGTTCATTCTTCTGGTTGGTTAAATTGTTTATTTGTGATTGTTCTTCTTTTTTGAGGAAGGCCTGTATCGCTATAAACTCCCCTCTCAGCACTGCTTTTGCTGTGTCCCATAAATTTTGTGTGGTTTTGCTTTCATGTTCTTTTGTCTCAAGGTACTTTTTCATTTCAGCTTTGATTTCTTCATTGGCCCATTGGTTTTTTAATAACATATTGTTTAATCTCCATGTTTTCCTTTTGTTCTCCTTTGTTTCTCTGTTGTTGATTTCTTGCTTCATGGTGCTGTGGTCAGTAAATATGCTTGAGGTAATTTCTATCTTCTTAAAATTACTGAGGTTTCTTTTATGACCAACTATATCATGAAACCTGGTAAATGTCACATGTGTACTTGGATAGAATGTATATACTATTTTGTGGGGGGTGCAATGCTCTGAATATATCCACCAAGTGTAATATTTCTATTGTATTATTTAACTTCTCTGAAGCCTGATTTATTTACTGTCTCTATGATCTGTCCAGTTATGTTAATGCTTTGTTGAAATTTCTGACTACGATTAGATACCCATCACTATCCCCCTTTATATCTGTTAGTAATTATTTTATATACTTAGGTGCTCCTCTATTTGGTGCATATGTATTAACGAGTGTGCTATCCTCATCTTGTATCACTCCTTCAATCATTATAAAATGTCCTTCTTTATCTTTCTTTATGGTCTTTGTTTTAATGACTCTTTTGTCAGAAACCAGTACTGCAACACCTGCCTTTTTGTCTTTTCCATTGTATGTAATACCTTTTCCATCCTTTCTCTCTCAATCTATATGTGTACTTCTCTCTGAAGTGGGCCTCTGTATGCAGCATTTTGAAGGTTCTTGCTTTCTTATCCAGTCTGCCACACTGACTTTTGACTGGAGCATTCAGTCCATTAACATTTACAGTAATTGATGATATTTTTGTGTTTATTGCCATTTTGACCTTATCTTTGAGGTTGATTTCGGATTTCCTATTTGTTCATTTCATCTTCCTTTTATGGTTTGGTCATTTTTCTTTGAAATATCATAAAATTTATTTAGTTTAGTGACACCCTGATAAGTTTTTGTCTTGTTGTTACCCTTTTATATAAGTCTTTTTGACCATTACTAAAACTGCTTTTATTAAACTGATAGTAAAATGATCTCAAAACTGTCCAACTGAGAACAAAAACATTTAAAAGGAAAGACCAAAAAAAAATTCTCTATTTTCCTGCCTCCCTCTTCTTCTCTCAATGATTTGTATGTCTTTTTTTAAAATTTTGTGTTTATTTTATTTATAATTCATGTGTTATTACATTTCCAGCTGTGAGATTCTAATTTCTGTAGCATCCTGCTACTTTTCTTTTTAGAGAAGACCTTTCAATATTTCTTTTAGCATGGGTCTATTGTTGTTTAACTCTTGTAGCATTTTATTGTCTGCGAAATCCTTTATGTCTCCTTCTACTATAAAGTATAGCATTTCTGTTTAAATTATCCTAGGGTATATCATTTTTTTCATTCAAGTCTCTGAATATATCTTTCCACTTCCTTATGTCCTGTAGTGTTTGTGTAGTGAAATCAGCTGGGAGCCTTATAGGGATTCCCATTTAACTCACTCTTTGCTATTCTCTTGCTTTCTTTAGGATCATTTCTTTATCCTTGAATCTGGCCATCTTTATTATATATTTTTGTGTGAGTGTATTTTGGTTCTTCCTTTTTGGGACACGCTGAGCTTCCTGTATTTGGATGTTTTATTCCTTCTTAATATTTTGGAAGTTCTCAGTCATGATTTCTTCAAACAACTTTGCAATCCCCTTTGACCTTTCCTCCCCTTCTGGAACTTCTATCATGCCATTATTGGCCTGCTTTCTATTATCACATAGGTCCCTTATGCTTTTTTTTATTTGTTTCTCATTGTTTCTCTTGTAGCTCTTCTGATATTGTGCTTTCTATTTAACTGTCTTCTAAGTCACTAATTCATTCCTCTGCACTATATAGTCAGCTTTGCGATGCCTTTATATTTTACCTTATCTCATTCAACGAGTTTACCTATTCTACTCGGTTCTTCTTTATAGCTTCCATTTCATTTTTGACAAATTTTATATCTCTAAACATGATCTTTTATTTCCTTCAGTAATTTGATCACTCCTTTTTTAAAATCTTGATCTAGTAGGCTATCAATGTCAATTACACTGATCATCCTCTCAGGGGATTTCTCTTTTTCTTTTAATTGGGAATGGTTTTTCTGCTTCTCCATCTTTCCCCTATGTCTGTGGCACTATGGTTTATTTAGTATCAGTTATCTACTGTGTTTCCTTGTGTCTATGTTGTAATACAACTTAGAAAAGAGAAAAAAGAGAGAGACAAAGAATTTTAAAGAAGTGGGAAATAAATGTTTGAAGACATTGTATTATGCATAATACAAGAGAAAGTTGAAAAATAATAATAATAAAAATATTTTTAAAATATTTCAATGGGATGAAAATTGGGGTATGTATAATTGCCTAAGAAGTAAAAATTTTAGGGTAACAGAAAATGGAACAGGTAACAACAGATTAAAAACAGGGTATCTGTGTCCTCCTGGAGACTGTGTACATTTAATGTGAAGTCTTTCTGTATTCATCCTATTTTGGAAGCTCATCTTCCAGTTTTCAGAGTCCCTCCACTGGATCCCTCAACTGTGCTGCTCCCAATGCCTGTCGGCAAGCAGATCGCTCCTACCCCAAACACTGCATTCGGAGCAGATCTGTTTACCCTGGGCTGGCTTGTCACTGCCCTGCCTGATGCTACAGTGTGATGTTGCAGGCTGACAAGGCAGGAGTGGGCATCATGCCCTCTCCTAGCACCATGGTCAGGAGCTTCATTCCAGCAGAAAATGTAGGGGTCCTCATGCCTCTTCAGGGTGCCAGTCACTCCACTGCTCTGTGCCATTCTATGGTCTGCATCGGGTTTGCCCACCAGAAATGGGCTCAGGGAAGACTGAGGAACAGCCCTGACCCTGGTCTGGCCTAAAATCCAGTTCCTTGTTTTTCTTGGTGAAGCAAGTTCTCTGAGGATCCAGGACAGAAGAATCCTATCTGTCTCAGGCTGTAGAGAAGTCTCCGTCTGGCCCTTAAGTCTGCTAAGTCCTTAGACGTGGATGCAGATTTTGCCCCTGCTGCTGCCTAGGTGCAAAGCACCAGAGGGTACGGTGGCTGTGTCTGAGCCCCAGCTCTCTTCACCTAGAAACTTTTGTGGATTTTCAGAGATGGGAAATGCACCCTTCCACCCACAGGGCAAATCTGCCCTGTTGTTTTATGGAGGGCCCAGGATGTTCTGCCTTGTACACTCACAGTGATGGCACAAAGCCCCCTCCATTCCCCCGGACTGCCTCAGTGCAGCCATTCACAACTTCCACCAAGCTCGTGCAGCATGACCCTGCCCCCAGCTTCTTGGCTGCATCTTGGGCTGAGTGTCTGGGCCTGTTTAACTTAGTTGTGTCAGTCAACTTATACTCTGTACAGCTCCCAGCCTTGGAGGCTACCCCTCGGTTCTGCTGAACACTCAGTTGGAGAGAGGGGACCCAGTGAATGATCACCAGCCCATCTTTGCATCTCCCTCCCTGTGGGACCTGCCCCACTCTGTTTTGCCTTTTCTTCTTTCTTTCTTCCTTTTCTCCTACCAGATTTTATGGATCTTTACCTATTGAAGAGGACAATGTTCTGCCAGGGTTCTGCAGGTTCTCTGGTTAGCTGAGTGTGTCTGTGGATGTGAGTCTTGGTGCATTTGTGGGAAAGGGTGAGTATCGAGCATCCTTCTACCCCACCATCTTGGCCTTCACACCCAAAAAGTCTCACTTTATGGTGGAAGATAAACACAGCCTTGAAATAGATGGAAGATATACTTCATAGAAATGATAAGAAAGTGCAAATTGCAATGCTCAACTCATACAAAATACGTTGCAAAATAAGGGCCACAGTGAAAGATATATATGAGATTAGGCAATGAAAAAGATATCTATATTAAAATAGGGTATTATACTCATTAATTTATGTATGGACCCAACACCATAGATACTAATTATATAAAGAAATATTAGTAGACATGAAGGAATTAATTGATTATAAAACAATAATTGTAGAAGAATATAACACCTCACTATTCTGATAGCCAGATCATCTGGAAAGAATATCTGTAAGGAAATAGAGTTCTTAATAATATATCAGATAATTTGAACCTAACTGGGTTATTGGACACTGCATCAGAAAAGCAGAACACATAAACTTTTCAAGTGTGCACAGGATGTTATCTAAGGAATTAACCACAAATTGTGTCATGAAAAGTGCCTCAGGATATTTAAGCAAATATAGATTACAGCAAGTATTTTTCCAAACACATAAGTATGAAACAATGCCTCAACTATAGAAAGAACAGGAAAAGCACAAACATGTGATTAAACCAAATCCTTTAAAAAAAAAACATGAAACAAGGTCAATGATGAAATCACAGTGGTAATAAAATTATACCTAGAGACAAATTACAATGAAAACACAGATTCACAAAATGTATGGGATGCAGCAAAGACAAATCTATGAGGGAAGTTTAGGACATTTAAGGCCTTCTACATGGATGCAGAAACATCTCACACAAAGAACCAAACATACCACCCAAATTAACTAGAAATAAGAACAAGCAAATTCCAAAGATATTAGAATGAGAAATCTTTAATTAGTAGGTTGAAAATAAGTGAAATAAAAAGCAAAATATAAGTTGAAAGTCGTATAATCATGGGCTAGATTTTCTTAAAAATATTAGCACACTGGTGAGCATTTAGCCAGGCTTATCAAGAAATACACAGAGTGGACCCAAACAAAATAAAAAATGAAACAGTAGACATAACATCTTTTATTACAGAAATACAAACAAAGATTATGAAAGCAGTATGAGCAGTTACGTGACAACCAACTTGACAACCTAAAAGTAATGGACACATTTCTAAATACATGCAGCCTACCAACACTGAATAAAGAGAAAACAGAAAACTTGAAAGAGCAATCAGTATAAGTTAAATATAATGTATAATTTTGAAAACACCTCTTGAACAAAATGCCTGGATGCCTTCACTAACACCTCTTTCCCCCCAACAGTTTCAAAAAAGGAAGGAGGAAGGAAAATTCCCAAAGTTATTCTATGAGGCCACCATTACACTGATAACAAAACCAAAGACACTAACAAAAAAATAAAAGAAAATGAAAATCCAATATTCTTGATTAATATACATTCAAAAATCCTCAAAAGAACATCAACAATTTAATCCAACAATACATAGAAAGGATTATACACGATGATCATTTGGATTCCTTCCAGAGTCACAAGGATGGTTCAACATACACAAGTCAATCAGCATGAAACATATCTAATAAAGGAAGGACATATCTCACAGGACCATGTCAATACGCACAGAAAATGGATTTGTCAAAAATCAACATACATTCATGAACAGAAATCTCATGAAAGTGTGTATAATGGGAACATCCCTCAGCATAGTAAAGGCCATTAATAACAATTTATAATACTCAGGGGGAAAAGCTTAATGCCTTCTGGGTAAATTCGGGAACAAGGCAAGGACTCCTACTCTCAACACTTCTGTAACTTAGTAATACAATAAAGGAAAAGGAAAAGAAAAAGAAGTATAAGAAACACAAAATGGAAAGAAAGAAGCAAAATTGTCACCAGTAATGATGGAATAACAATCTACACAGAGAGTCCAAAGGGCTCCACCCTAACTGTTAAGAATAACAAATAATTTCAGCTAGGGAGCAGGGTACAAGATTAATGTAAAGAGGTCTGTTGCATTTCTACACATTAATCATAAGATACCCTAAAATGGACATTGAAAGCAATTCTATTTATAATCCTATTCCCTGGAATATCTTGGAGTAAATGTAACCACTTATGTGAAAGATCTACACACTAAAAATTATAAAACATTGACAAAGTATTTAAAAATGATTCAAAGAAATGGAAAGATATCTTGTGGTCTTGGATTGAAAGAGTTCACATTGTTAACGTGGCCGTACTACACAAAGAAACTTTCACATTTAGTACAATAAATGTTACGAAGTTGTAGAATTTTCCAAAGCAGAAAAAAATCACTCTAAGTTTTACATGAAAACTTTAAAAATTGCCAAAATGATCTTGAGAATAAACAACAAATGTGGAGATATAACCCTCCCAGATACCTTACTATACTACAAACCTACAGTAGTAAAAACAGCATGGCATTGGCACAAAGATATAATCAATAAAAACAGAGAGCCTAGAAACATTTCCACACACCTATGAGCAATGAATCTATGATAAAAAAGGCAAAAGTACACAATGGAGAAAAGACAGTCTCGTCAGTGTGTGGTGTTGGGAAAGCTGGAAATCTACATGTAAAACAGCGAAATGAGAGCATTCCCTGACATCATATACAAAAATAAACTACAAGTGTATTAACGACTTAAATGTTAGACCTGATACTATAAAACTGTTAGAAGTGAATTTAAGTGATACACTATTTGTTATATATCATAGGAATATTTTCTTATATCAGTCTCCTAAGGCAAAAGAAATAAAAGCAAAAATAAGCAAGTGAGACCTAAACAAACTTGAAAACTTCTGCACAGCTAAGGACACAATCAATGAAATGAAAACACTGCCTGTGTAATTGGAGAATATATTGGCAAACAATGCAATGACCAGGGTTTAATAGATGTAGGTTAATAGATGTAACATGGATTTAGGTTATACAACTCAATTTGAAAAGCAAAATTCAAATCAAAAACAAGAGCAGAGCAACTGAGTTAATATTTTTCCAAAGAAAACTTACAGATGAGTAATGGTCATGTGATAAAAATGCTCAATATAACTAATTAGATAATTGCAAATCAAAACCACAATGAGGTATCACTTCACACTGTTCAAAAGGCCATTATCAAAATGTCTATGAATGGAAAGTGTTCGAGATGATGTGGAGGAAAGAAATCTCTTGTACACACTTGGCAGGAATATAAATTGGTACAGTTTCTATGGAAAACAGTATTCGGATTTCTTTAAAAACTAAAACAGAACTACCATATGAAACAGTAATACCTCTCCTAGGAAAAATCTGGGGAAAACACACTAAATTGAGAAGAACCAATGTTCACAACAGCACTGTATTTAACATGCAAGACTTAGAAGCAATCCAAGATTCCACAGTAGAGTATGGACTTAAAGATATGATGATTTTATAAATAGGCAATGGAATAATACTCACCCATGAAAAGCTATAACACATTGATATTTCAGCATCCTGAATGGACCTAGTAAATATTGTGCTTAGTGAGGAAACTTAGACAAAGACAAAAGTATATAATATAATTTATGTGTGGAATCTTAAGAATAACAAATATCTATGTACATCTATCTATAGCTATCTATTGATAGATGAGAGATAAATAGAAGGATAGATACATAGGCACATGGTAGATAGATAGATAGACAGACACATAGATAGATTGATTGATTGATAGAGACATGGCAGATAGATAGAGAAATTAGATAGACAAGACTGAAACAGAATGAAAGATATGGAAAAAAATTTATGTTTACCAAAGTGGAAGGGAAGGACAATTTTATGGTACGATATTGAGAGATATAATGTTGTATACATAAAGGAGAGAAGCAACAAGGATAATCTGTATAGATCAGAGAATTATACACAATAACTTACAATAATTTAATGTTAAAAGTATTGTAATAATTTATAATGCAGTATAATCCACAAAGTGGTTGGAATCTCTATGCTGTACATCTGAAACTACACAATATAGTACATCTACTGTACTTCAATTAAAAATAAATCATCTCATGTATAATTTAGTCCTTTATCCTCTGATATCAGCTTCTTTTAATATTGATTTATTTTTACTCTTTATCTTTTACGATTACAGTCTCAAATTATTTCTTTTACTCTAGTGTACATTACCAGAATGATGTATATATATTTATTGCCCCTGAAATCCTATTTTATCTCTTTAATTATTTTACTATAGTAGATTTTAAGAACATAACCAAAGAAACAGTTGCAAATTTCTCATGGTGTCTGCTTAGCATTTTGTTCAATGTTATGCAAATTTTTGCCATTTTATATTCCTTAGAATACCTCTTTTCTGCACCCCGTGTAAGGTGTCTCAGTTTTGTTTTTTTCATCTCATTCAGGTTTTGTTTGTCTGGTACAGTCTTTATTTTCACTTTATATCTAAGTGATAACTGTGCAATGTAGAGTATCCTTGGGAGAGAGATTCCTTAATTCAGTAGTTTGAAAATGCCATTTAATTTACCCTTGGCCTACGTTTTCTGCTGAGAAATCTGCTGAAAATCTAATGGGGGTTCCTTTGTAGATTAACATAACATTTTTTGGCTGCCTTTAAAATTTTACTCTGTCATTGACTAGCCAATTTGCATGTGACGTATCTTGAAGGAGGTCTCTTTGACTTAAAGTTATTGGTGTTTTGTTGGCTCACGGTCTTGTATATCAGTTCCTTACACAGGTTCGTTAAGTTAACAACTATTACTTCTATAAATAAACCATCAGCTACCTTCTAAATTTCTTCTCCCTCCAGGATTTCACTCTAAAGTGCATTTCCTGAAAAAATCTGATGGCTATTGTAGAATTTCCTCGCTTTTTAATATCTTGTATCTCTGCGCTCCTCTATCATTTCTAGTTTTGTTTTGGTGAGTTTGCTAAACTCTCTTCCACAAAAGCAGTCTGCTCCCAGTGATTTCTGCTGCATTCTTCATCTCAGTAATTAAGTTCATCTGGTCCTCCAATAACGTTTGGATATTTTTTAGTTCCAGTCTCTTTGGTAATGTATTCCTTATCAGCATTTAATTTATTCCTAAGCTCACTAAACTGCTATCTGAGTTTTGTTTTTATGTATTGAGTTTCTGTATGACAACTATTTGGATTCTCTATTAATTACATGGCAATATACCATGACTTTAAGTTTGTTTGCTGCAGGGTTGACATTGTGTGTGTGTGTGCGTGTGCTTATTCATGTGTGTCTGTGTCTGTTTTGGTGTCTGTGTCTGTGTATCTGTGTGTGTGCGTGCACAATAATGTTACTGTGATTGGTCATGATCTTGGTAAATTATTGCTCTCATGACACTAAATAACAGATTGGGAGTTGGAGCCCTTGCTTTTGTTTTCTGGTTGTTTGCAATATTGCACAATTTTTGATTTTACTTACCTGAGCTACCTCTGATAATATTTCAAAATGGCACTTTCCAGTCGCTACTGTCTGAATAAAACTTGTGCTTTCATTGTCACTTCTTAGAATTCTCTGGTAGATAATGCCACTGTTGTCACTGGCATGGTGAACCCTTCCTTTCATCTGATATCACTTGGGACTTAGTTTACAAATTGAAGAAATGTGTTAAGACAGGTGGGTATTTGGGATCAGGCAAGTGCCTTTCCCATGTCCAGTTTTGCAAGGTAACTTGTCTCCACCAATGTGAATGGGGAGTTAGGACAGTGTCATGAATGTTTGAGTGTCTGAAGGATGGAATTTCTGTCTCCATTGTGGCTCCCTCCAAGTTACCTGTGACCATGATTGCTTGTGCAGTTGGAGGCTGAAGCTGCGTGAACCACTGAGAGACCCTGTTTCTACTGGGTTATCTGAGCCTGTGGGCTCAAACAACCTAGTCAGTTGGCCTTGGTTGTAGGCACCAAATCTGCTCTTCCCTCAGTTGAGCCTCCTTTATGTGTTTTAGCCCACCAAACTTCAGCTTTACACATGTGTTCTGGAGTATTGTTTGGTGTTGTAGTTATTTTTGTTGAGATGTGAACGTTTTACTGACTGTAGATTTTAGGGGAGAGACAAAAATAGTTTAAACTTATGTCACTTTTGTCAAAGTATATACTTATTCATTTAAAAGCTTAAATTCTAATTAGGACATTTTAAGAACATTAAAGAAAGTGAACAAATCACCTCCCTTAATGTCATACTACTACAAAATATTTTGATTTTCCTGGGTTATTTTCTTCATTGTTTTTCCCACATACATGCACATTTTACTAAAATATATGCCTATAATCCCTTTAAAATCATTTAAATTATTAAAATATTTCTCTGTGTTGTAAATATAGCCTGTTGCTTCTCTAATGTATAACTGGTAGCTTGCACATTTCTATCTTCACCATCCTTCTTGTCTGTCCCCAAAGGAAAGCACTACTTGGTACACTATACATATATATGTGATTCTGTTCCTGTTTCTTTATGATTATATCTCTTATATCTTTAGTTTCCTCATATAAGTGATAACTTAAAGTGTTTTCCTCTGTATGACTTATTTTCATATGTACAACGCCCTCTGGGTCCAGTCACATTTTTCCAAATCGCAGAATTATATTTTTTGATATGACAATGACTAAGTATTTATTATGTTATCTATATTTCACATCTACTTCAGCCAATCATCTGTAGATGGTCAGTTTAGGTGCGCATCTATCTTGGCTGTTTTAAATGATGGTGTTAAGAACATTGGGGGTAATATATCTTTTAATGTTAATGTTTTCATGTTTTTAGAGATTTATATCAAAAACTGGAATTGTTGCAACATATAATATTTCTATTTCTAGTTTTCTGTGCACTGATTACAGTTTTATAATAGTGGATGCATCAATTTATGTTTCCACCAACAGTGTACCTGGGTTCCCTTTTATCGACATTCTTATTAATGTTTGTAATTTGAAGCCTTTTTAATAGCCATTTTTGTTGCTATGAGATTATATTTCATTCTGGTTTTGATTTAAGATTTCCCAATGAATAGCAACGTTATGTTTCTTTTTATGCGAATGAAAATCATCCTCATGTCTGTTTTTGAAAAGTTTCCATGAAGATCCTTAATCTGTTTCAAAGTAGGGGCCTGTGTTTTAAAATATTGAGTCTACTATGCTACATATATTTTATGGATATTATCACCTTGTTGGTCTCATTATCTGAAATTATTTCTTCTGTTCTGTGTGTTGTCATATGTCTTGTAGAAGATTTCCTTTGTCTGCAAAAGGCTTTGCCCTTCACACATATACAAGAAGTAGAATCCATGTATCACGTAGTACATCTAATTTTTCCTACATAAACTTAAAACTATTATTGATAATTTTACTTTTTTCTTTTCTTTTTCACTTAGGAGACAGATCAGCAATAAATATTGCTATGATATATCTCAAAGTCATTTCTCATCATGTTTTTGTTCTGAAATTGTATAGTTTCAGATTTTACATTTAGGAAATTAATCCATTTTTATCTTATTTTGTATTCTTTGGAAGGAAGTGCTCATGCATCTTCCTTTTACATGTACTGTCCTAGTTTTCCCAGAACTACTTGTTGAAGAGACTGCCTTTTTTCCATTGTATACTCTTACCTCCTTCATTGTAGACTAAGTGACCATATGTGTGTGGGTTTATTTTCAGACTGTTTATTTTGTTCCATTGATCTATGTGTCACTTTTAGTGATATATTTTGATGTTTTGATTACTGTAGTTTTGTAGTAAGTTATAAATTCAGGGAGGATTATACCCACAGCTTTGTTCATTTTTCAAAGATAATTTTAGAAAATTCGGTTCTTTCTAATTTTTGTATAAATTTTATTTTCTACTCCTTGTTTTGAGAAGTGACATATGGATTCTGTGTGAATAGAAATTTATTAAAAGTAGTAACCTAAGAAAAATAGTAAAATGCAGAGGATAAATCATACAATATTAAACAACAAATGAATTTTGCTGTAAAAATCAAAGGAAATATATATAAGAAAAATGACAACAAAACCAAAGTCCAAGGGGTATAACAAAAGCAGTATTAACAGGGATGCTTATAGCAAAATAATCCCACTTATACAAATAAGAAACATCTCTCTCTTATAACATAATCTTACAAACAAAGATGTATCAAAATAAGAAAACAATTGTTAGTAGAAAGGAAGAAAGCTGAAAAGTCAGAACATAAATAAATAAAATAATGATTAATAATAGAAACTTATAATCAAACTAAATAATGCCTTTTGAAAGATAAATAAAATTGATAAACTTTTACCAGACTCATGGGAATGAAGGATTACAGATTAATAAGCTCAGAAATAAATGAGAAGTTACAGCTTATATCAAAGAAATACAAAGCATCATAAGAATATACAACAAATTATTTTTAAATAAAATGGAAACCCTAGAAGAAATATACAGTTTCTGAGAGAGACATAATCTCCAGAATGGAATGAGAAATAGAAAATATGAACACATTAAAACTAATGAAATTAAATAAGTAATTAAACAAAAACTCCCATGAAACAAAATTCCAGGTCTAAACAGCTTCCCAGGTGAATTCTGCCAAATATTTACAGAAGAGCTATCACCTATACTTCTCAGAGAATTCCAAAAATTTGTATAGGAAAGAAGGCTCCCTACCCCACCTTTCTGTATCACACTATTACTAAAACTGGAACAAATACCCCCAAAAATTACAGGCTAAATACTACTGATAAACATTGATGTAAAAATCATCACTGAAATTTTAGCACAATAAAAAATACATTAACAGGATTATATATTATGATTAAAAACATTTTAATCCAGGGATGCAAAAGTGATTCATTACCTACAAATTAATCAATATGATACACCACACTACAAATTAAAGAATAAAAATTATATAGTCTCATCAATAGAGTCATAAAATATTTTGACAATTCATTAACTTTTTAAGATTATATTTCTCCTCAAATTGGGCATGAGGAAACATACCTCAACACAGTTAAGGTCATATATGACAAGAACTCAGCTAACATGGCACTCACTGATTAAAAGCTGAAATCATCTGCTGTAAGAGCAGGGAGAAGGCAAGAATACTCACTCTTACCACTTTTATTCAGTATAGTATTGGAAATTCTAGCCATAACTATCCAAAATAAATGGAAATATAATATAGCTAATTAAGAATAGGAGTAAAAGTATCTGTTTGCAAATGGCATCCTTTAAACTGAAATCCTATAGATGGCACATCAAAACTACTAGGGCTTATCAATGCATTTGGTAAAATTTCAGAATGTAAAATTAACATACAGGAATCTTGCATTTCTGCACACTAGCAACAAGCTAACAGATAGAGAAAGTGAGGGAACTGTCTCATTTGCAGTTGCATTACAAAAAACAAAATTTCGAAATATATCCAAACAAGGAAGTAAAAGACCTTTACACAGAAAGCTATAAAATATTTATAACAGAAATTGAAGATAATGGAGACAGATGAAAGGATATACTGTGTTCATTGATGACGAAAATAATATTGTTTAAATGATAGTACTAGCCAAGAAAATAAATTAATTAAATCCAGTGCCTATCAAAATACCAAGGGCATATTCAGAATTTAAAATAAAAAATTCTAAAATTTACATGTAAACACAAAAGAGTTGAAATCACTAAAAAAAATGAAAAATCAAACAATAAACAGAAACATATTTGACAAAGAACAAAGAGGATGTATCACTTTCTCTGATTTGAAACTATAATAGAAAGATACAGTAATAAAAAGAATACAGTAGTGGAACAGAACAAAGAAAATAATGGAACACAAAGAATCCCTGAAAATGAAATCAGACAGTTATGGTCATTTAGCCCATTACAAAATATGAATATACAGTGGGGAAAGGTATTCAGCAGGCATAAGAAACTGGCCAACATCACAAACCATCAAAAAAATGCAAGCCCAAACACAAAAAGATTGTATGTCAGTCCTGTCAGAATGAATATTATCAAAAAGATAACAAATATAAGTGTTGGTGAGGATGTAAGAACAACCCTGATGCACTGCTGGAGTGAATTTAATTTGTACTGCCACTGTGGAAAACAGTATGCAGTTTAATCTAAAAATTTAGAATGAAATATAATCCAACATTTCCATATCTGGATACTTATTCCAAGAAAATAAAAACAAAAACTAGAAAAGATAAATTCAATCATATATTCACTGCAGAATTATTTATAATAGAGAGGATATAGAAGCAAATTAAATGTTCATCAATAGATGATGGATAAAGAAAATGTGTGTTTATAGTATATATAAATACACATCTATATTTTTTATTTTTATATTTCATAGACATATCTATATTTATATATATATATATATGCACACACACAGATAAAATTACAATGGGTTATTACTCAGCTGTAAACCGAATAACTTCTTCATTTGCAACATGTGTAGACAAAGAGGGTAATATGCTAAGTGAAATAAGTCAGAAAGAGAATGACAAATGCTGTATGATTTTACTCTTATTGGAATTTAAGAGAAATGAACATACCACAACCGAAAGGAGATATAGATATGCAAAGAAACAGGTTGATCACAAGAAGGAGGGAAATGGTGTGAGGAAAAAGAAATATTTGACGGAAATTAAGAGAAAATGTTTTCCAGTTGCAAATTAAATGAGTCAGGGGCAAGAAATGTGCTGTATGGGGAATAAAAAATAAGTATGAAATATCTTTAAATAGCAAAATATAATAACTAGATGTATTCTGGTGATCAGTTTGAAATTTACTAAAAATAGAAAAAACACTACGTTGTGTACGAGGATCAAAAAGTGTTTATATATTTAAGCACACTTCAAAAACAAACATATTTTTGAAAAAAATTAGATTTGTAGTTAACAGAGGCAGGGGATGGGAAAAGAGGATTTGATTAATACACTCAAAAGCTACAAACCGCCAGCCATAAAATAAATGTGTACTAGGGATGCCCCATAGTAACATGAAAATTACAATTAATACTGCTTTATGTTATATATGAATGTTGTTAAGGAAGTAGACCCTAAGTTTTCTCATCACAACCAAAAGACAAGTTGTATCTCTTTAATATTGTATTTAAATGAGATAATGAATTCTCTGTAAAGTTGCTATGATATTTATTTCATGATACTTGTAAATAAAATCACTATCCTGTACACCTAAACTTACACAGTATTCTACACAAATTATATCTCAATAGAAGCGGAAGGAAAAATGGAAAGTCAATATTCACATATTCCCATGTCATTTCTCATGATTGTTTCTGCAGCAAGTAAACTTGAGTCATGATATACTTATCCTAGGTAAAAATACTAATAAATAAGTGATTGTAATAAATAATACATGAAGATACTAATAAATTAGTGTTTTACCATGCCTTTATTTTCTTCATGTTAACAGACCACTGCTTCTGCAGGCATCAAAGTTTCTCAATATATATTCATCTGATATTAGGGAATGGATACAAATTTGAAACTGGCTGCTCTTTCTGTGAGTGATAAAGTTCACTGTCTCTGACCAATGGTCTCATCTCCCCAACAGCATCTGTAAGAAATGAACATGTTAGGTTGCTAAAAATCTCATCATGGTAAAATCTCAGAACTCCTATAATTCTTAACTGTTTTGCAATGGGAATGTAATACTGACAAAGACTTGATTTTGGAAAACAATTTGGTGTTTTCTCATGGTTGTATTAGGGGATGTGAGGATAATCCCTGAGATCCACAACAAATATTCTTGCTCAAGTGCTGGGCACAGAAGTATAAAGGTTCTGCATTATTAGGACTGAGGACTGCTTTCAAAATGTTGACTATGCTCACTCTATTCCAGGTAGTACAAAAAATAAGTTTATTCAAATTTCTAGGTGAATGGGAATAAGTTAGTGGTTCAGTCCCTTTAAATTAGTCAAGGGGTGATCAAAGCCAAAATAAGTTGTGTCAACAATGAGAATTAGAAGAAAAAAGAAATTAGACATAAGCTTAAATTAAAAAGGAGACACAGTCCTGTGCTGGGCTCTGGGGACTGGAGAATGTATATGCCTCATTCCAATTCAAGGGTTCAGTGGATTGGCCCTAGCATCAGCTCGGAATTCAATGAATAGGTAACAATTAATATACTGGGAGAAACATAATATACCTCTCCCTGATCGGAAGAAAATCTGGTGGCTCAATGAAACTCTTAATTCACAGAGATTCTGCCAGATGCAGAATAATAATTTACTGATGACTCAACTAAGACACACTTAGTTACAGCTTAACAATCCATCTTCACACACACACACAGAGGTAGAGAGATTTGTAGTATTTAGTGGGAAGAGTTCTGTAGGCAGAGCTCAGAGAATAGTTTTCAAAGCATCAGCCAACTTTTGTACATTTGCCAATAGTCAAGATTTTCCCAGGTAGAAAACTACAGTTGGACAAACAATATTCTTCTTTAGGATTTCTAATTTTGAGAGTAAAGTGTAGTTTTTGACTTATTATAGAACCTTGTTCAGATGATCACATTAAGACCCACTGTCTGATAAGAGAGATGGAAAATAGCTGCTGAATAAGCCCATCTGAACCCCAGACTGCTAATGCAAGCAACAACGTAGCCACCATCAGAGTTGAGCTGACAAACTTAAAAGCTTGATGTTTCTGTTGTAGGAAAAACCACTGCTGTCCAGACAAAACTCTCCTGCTTCAAGTGGCCTTTTTTCTTCTCTTGGTAAAGGACATATTGGTGGGATGTTGCAAGATCTTACCCTGGCCCATTTGCCCTTTCTCCACATTATCAAAGGCTTTCTTTACAACTGGTGACATATTTTCAGGAATCAATGTTGTCATTCCAGTCTTATCAGCTGACACTTTCTGCATTATTATGAGCAGAAACCTTAGACACTCTGACGTTGCCTACAATTTTTCCATCACTTCAGGGCATTTCACATTCTGAAAATGTTTCACCTGTTGTTTTAAATTAATGGGAAATAGTCAAAGTCTTCCATGAATATTTTATATTTCCTAATATCTGCAGAAAATTGGTACTCATGCATTTGGACAAATTTTTAATTCCACCACCCTCACCTACTTCTAGTCCACACATTTTAGATTGCAATTTTGTTACTGAATACGATCACCCCAACCAAGGTTCTAGTACCTCTTAGATTCTTCCTGCGTGAAGGTTAGAAAGGCACAAGTTATGGGGGGTGCATAAACCTACATTAAATATTTGCAATATCACTGTCTCTTCTGGACAAATCTCTGATTCTAAGAAGTAAATTAATTAGAACGCAGTATAGTTATTAGTATGGGTAAGAGAATCAACTATTTTGGGTTGGGTGGGTGATGAAGAGACAGGAAATAATGAAGAAAATGAGAATGGAATGCTTTAGGCCTCTGGAGGCATGAATGGATAAGAAAATAATACTTTGTCTCCTGTATCTACCTCCAATTACTGTCTTGAGTGACTAGTCCTTGGGCTATGAAAAGAGCTAGTTTGTGGTGAAGAGTAAAGACCAAAACGAAATAGTTTGAATACCATGAGAGTTTTGTTGTTTCAGGAAAGTAGATTTTGCTTAAAGTCAACATGTATTTTTCATTCACTAAATTCTAATATGCATCTTGTGGCATGTGCTGTGTTTACTGTGCTGGTATCCAAGTTAGACAAGGAAAGGCGTATAGACAGAAAACATCTGAAGGAGGTAGTTTCTGTACTGAGACTGGGAAAGTCTAAGTAGGTAAAAGGAGGACACCCAAAGCCCAAGGATGAGCTGGAGCAAAGTGGTGAGGTTCCAGCTAACATAGTTGACAAGCATTTGCCTGGATGTATCTCAAGATACAGTGAATCATATAGATATGCCAAGGTAGGCAGAGTCCAGATTTATAAAGAAATTAGTAAACAAAGTTGAGTTTGTTTGCTTAGATTTGAAAAGGCATTAAGTGCCACCCTGAGGAAGTTAGCTTGTCTTTGGCTGGAAAATAAATGCAAGATAAATTATCAAAAAGAAAATATAGTGTAGAATCTTGAGGGGAGGAAATGAAAGCACCAATTGGAATGCTTTGAGAACAGCACAAAGAAGACCATAGATAAAATTACTTCATAAATTCTACCACATGCTGTATGTACCATCTGAGACTATATCATGTGACTTTTATGATTCCAGGGATGACATAATAAAGACCATGATCCCTGGGCCGGGTCCTGCATTTATCTTCTGTTGTAAAACATCCTAACTTAACACTTTTCATACTTTCCAGGATGAACCAGAAACCACTTAGAACTTTTCCCTCTCTCCATGTTTTAGTCTTTTTCCAAATTCTTGCATTTTCTCTTCTTCCTTACAAGAAAATATTTAAATTAACTCCCATATTTTTCCATCAAATGATCATATCAATCAAATATCTCATTTTTTCTTAGAATAGTAACATAGTCTCCCATTTAACACTTAACACTATTTAAAAAAATAAGGTAAATACAGGTACACATCTATGTTTATTGTTCAAATAAGAAAATTGCAGATATTTGTTGAGATTTGCCAACCTCACTTTTAATCTTTGTTATCCTGCATAATCTGGTAGTCCGCTGGTAGATCAGTTGTGACTAGGATGACGTTCATATATTGAAGATGTCTGATGAGTTGGCCTTGAAAGAGAGGTAGCTGATGTATCAGCTATCACTGTCACTGGAAACCGTGGGTTTCTCCCTGGTTGAAGTTTAGAAAAACTCCCTTCATTGGCAGATATGTTATGATATATATTTGGAAAACTAGAATGCTCCAACATCTGTCCAATATAATTCCTCTATATAGGAGATAAAATGCTGTACTGAGAAGTAGAATTTGTAGTTGTAGTGAAGTTCACAACACGGCCATTTGCTTCAGTGTAGCTGCTTTGAGAGTGCCAGTGGACAGTGGTCAACTCATTTAAAATAGAACATTGATCCACTGCAATTTGTTCTGGGGGTCTAACTGACATTGATGATGGAGCAGAAAAATCACCTCTTATCGAGGTATTTGTATCACCAATTATGTGGCTAGAAGAGGGCTCCCTTATTAGAGGCATGTTTAAATTTGCAGAAGGTAAAAATGCACTTTCTCCACTAGTGTCAGCCACAAAACCAGAATTATGATTATCCATATTGCCCCCTGCTTTATATTGCTTCTTGTTGAAATCTTCAGCCAATGAAGACACCAGAGAGGCATGTTTAATCCCAACTCTTCTTTTTATTCTCACTAAAATCTGGGGACAGCCTCGTTTAAAATTTGGATGATGATAGAACTGCAGCTACAACCAAAGTAGAAAGATTTTAGTAAGAATTTTAACCAAAAGACAACACTACAATAAGCATAACATATAAAACCTCAGATTTCACGTTTACTATCCAAAGGTAATATCATCAAAATATGAATATTGCTGACATTTTGAAGTTCCTTATTTGGAAAATACACACTTAAATAGTACAGTCATCAAATTTAAGAAGTTAGAATTTGCAGTAACGGTGAATGCCACTTTTGAAAAGCAGCTTTAATACCTTTATTTAGATTTCTGCTAAGATTCATAGTTGCCAGCAAAGTTTCTTATAATATGAATACATAAGGCACTGTCATCATTTTTTAGAAAAATTAAGGATTTTAGCCTTAGTAGTTTTATACAATTTTCAAATTTAGCTTTACATTTATATTACCATAGATTGATGCACAAAATAAAATTTTATATATACGTTACCAAGTGGTAACTAAAGTTTCTGAATACTTTGCTTAAAACAGAGACTTCCTTTTCTTCTGTCAGAAAGACAGCTAGACAAGCAGATCTTTAAATATTCTGTCGTACTTTACTAAACCCATAATGGTTAAGCTGTCTAACTTAACTTTTCATACTTCCAGTTTCAAATATTCTGAAAGGGGCCTTTCGTTCCAAAACTTCCTTCTTAAAGACATCTTCACCAATCACTATGGAAGTTCCATTATCATCCCACCAGATGGATTTAAATTGGTCACTCCCAGCCATTTTCCAGAGTTTTCTGGGAAATGTCAGAGAACGAAAATTATTATCTTCATCTGGTTCAGGGACACAACGTGTGTAACATGGCCTTTTTATCAAGGATTCTTCAGACAAATTCTGAGAAGCATTTTCTTCAATCATAGACCTCACGTCCAAGTCCCCAGAGATTGATCACAAAATAGAGATCTACCGGATTTTCCTGAAGCAGTTGGTCCATCTTTACGTGACACATCTTGAATTTCTGAAGAAACATGTGCCAATTCATATAACTTTTTCTGCAACTACTTTCCTAATCTGCATGATTTTGAGCACTACAGCTTCAAATACTGCTTTGTCAGGCCTGCACAAATAAACTGCTAGGCCACCACAATTGTTCTCAACCTGAGTAGCTGTGACATCACAAAACGACTGGTCTCCTATCAACTCAAGGGTAACTTTCAGCCAGTGTTTACTTCTCATTCATTCAGTTAAAATGAAACATATAGAATGCTTATTTTTATACTGTGATCTGCAAATATTATCCCCACAAAAGCTTTTTAAACAATTAAATATTTGAGTCTTTTAATTAAAAATAATGTCCATAGTTTTGAACACAAATTTATGACAGATTTGTGATCAGAGTATAAATAATGCAGAAAATATATAAAATAATTTTAAAGTTTTGGAATTTAAAGTGAAATTTGTGTAAAACCTGTACAGAAAATCTATAACAATTTCATCATCATTTGTAATTAAAGTGAAACATAATTTGATTTGGGAATGGAAGTATGTATTTATCTGTGTACTTTAGAATAAGTAGCTCTATATTCAAAACATGAGAAGAATAAATATCAGTTTATTTGTTATGTTTATATATAAATTTTTAATATTTATGAAATAAAATTAGATTAAAATAATCAATCAAATTTAAGAAATCCCAAAGCGGGAATTTTTGTTTTAAATTGTAATTCAGTGCTATAATTGAAACAAATGTAATTTCATATTCTACTATAAAATTGCAAAAGAAACAAGCTTATTGAATATTTACAAATGTTTATTTTTGCCATTCTTTCACTCAAAGGTTTATCATTCCCTAGAAGTAATAAAATTTCTTGTCATCTTTATAATCCATGCACTTGTGGCTTTTCTTAAGTGTTCCAAAATGATGTTGATAAATAGACTTGTGCACAAGATCCTGGTTTCAATAAGCATTACCTCCATTAAGGGGCAAACAAACAAACAATCAAAAAACAAAGATATAACTGCATATGAAGGCTGGATTGGAAAAGACCAGGTAATACATTTTAGGAAGCAATATGTTTCTCAGTCCTGAAACAGTTGGCATTGTTAGTATAATACGGCATTTTATGGCAAGTGTCTTCTTCACTAATTGTAAATAATAGCTATATTCTGTGTCAATAATCTGTAGTAATTCCAGTTCTACCAAAAGTTATATTCTTTATTTAGAAATAAATTCCATTAAACAAAGGCCAAATTCAAAATGAGAGATAAAATTTTTTAAACAAATAAATGTACCCTCAAGCTAGAATGTAAATGTTTCCTTCAATATCTGTAGGTTCCATTCTAAGTAAATATTAGCAACCTGAATCCATGGCACATTATAAGTATTATAAACTGTAGTTTTGTTGGATTTAGTCCTGATTCATAAATATTATTTAACATTCACAAATGAATATATGTGATACCATCCCATTAAAAAAAAGAATTCAAAAAAACCTCAAAATATTTAGGAAAATTATTGACTGGTCTGATCTTAACATTTTTATAAAAATATTCTTAAATTCACTCTAGATTGAATGTAACTAAGCATAATAAAATCCATATATTAAAAACTCATTATTTACTTCAATTTCAATGTTAACATACAGGAAAGTTTTCCTCTCATCCAGTAATAAGTTAAAGATGCTCATTTTCAGAAGTCCTTAATTACACTACTAGAAGTCCTAACCAGAACATCTAGTCAAGAAATAATATAAAATTCATCAAACTTGTAATAAATCAGTGAAGGTTTTACAGGTGACATAATTATGCCTAGATAGAAAACTCCATAGACCCCTCCAGTGACTGTTTGAAATAATGAACAAATTTAGCAAACTTGCAGAATATAAAATCAACACACAAATATCTGTTGCATTTTTCTATAGTAACAACACATTATCAGAAAGAGAATTTAGCAAAACAATTGTGTGTAAATTTATACCAAAAAGAATAAAATAGGAATAAATTTGATAAGTGAAAGAAAAGTTCTAAACATAGATCTATATATTACAGGTGCAAAAAATATAAGTAAACAAAATAAATAGAAAGATATTCTGTGCTCATGGATTGTATACAATGTGAGGAAATATTTTAATCTATCTTTTACATGTTCAGTCTCCCCAGCAGTAATTATTGAGGAGAATGTCTTTTCTTAATTTTATACTCTTACTTCCTTTTTCATGGGTTGATTGATCATAGGTGTGAGAGATTATATCTGGTTGCTCTATCTATTCACCAACTGGTGTTGGGAAAACTAGATAGCAGCATCAGAGCAATGGATTTAGAACACTCTTTCACTCCATACACAAGAATAAACTCAAAATGACTTCAAGAATTATATGTAAGTCAAGGCACAGTAAATCTCCTAGAAGGAAACATGCACAAAACACTCTGAGGTATATTGCAACAATGATCTCCTAGAACAGACTACCCAGGTAATGGATGTAAGATCAAAATTAGTGAATAGGACCTAATTAAATATATAAGCTTTTTGACAACAAAGTGAACCATAAACAAAGCAAAATTACAACCGACAGGATAAAGAAAATATTTAGAAGTGATGCAACTGACATAGGCTAAATTTCCAAAATATAAAGAATTCATACAACCTAATAATAATACTTAAAAAAAACAAGAAGCCAATCTGTAAATGGGCAGAAGTCCTAAACAAGCAATTCTCCATTAGAGACATACAAATGACACACAGATATATGAAAAAAGTATTGCTCGCTATCATTATCAGAGAAGGGCAATTCAAAACTATAATGAAGTATCACCTCACGATAGTCACAATGGCCATCATCCAAAGTCCACAGACAATAAATGCTGGGGAAGCTGTGGAGAAAGGGAACCCTCCTACAGTGTCAGTAGGAATGTAGTTTGGTGCAGTCACTGTGGAAAACAGGATGGGGGTTTCTCAAAAGAATAAAAATAGAATTAACATAAGATCCAGCAATCCCACTTCTGGGTATATATCAAAAAGAACCCTAATTCAAAGTGTCACCTGCACCCCAAATTTCTTAGCAGTGTTATATACAATAGCCATGATATGGAAGCAACGTTATTGTCCATCAACAGATAACAGTATACAGAATTTATGCCATATGTGCACAATGGAATAATATTCTGCCATAAAAAATGATAATACAATGACATTTGCAGCAAAATGGATGTCCCCATATTGTGTCATTCTAATTGAAGTAAGCCAGAAAGAGAAAGAAAAATAATACATCACAAGATATATGTAGAACCTTAAAAAATTTTGAATGAGAACACTATGATTTCATCTATAAAACTGAAACACACTAACAGATCTACTTAATAATCTTATGGTTACTGCTAAAAGGGGCTTGTAGAGGATACATTTGGGAGTTGTAGAGTTATGAATGTTATCCACTATATATAAAAATAGATGTTTTCAAAATTTCATTTGTATCACACAGGGCAGTATGTTAAATATTGTGAAGTTAAGTTTAATAAGCACACAAATATATGCATGAAGTGGGACACATTGCTAATCACCACAGATTGACACATTGTAAATGGCAGTACTTCAATGATAAGTAAATGAATAAATACGTAAATAATTAAGTAAGTAAGTAAGTAAGTAAATAAATAAATAAATAAATAGTATTTAATAATAAAAGAAATACAAAGATTCACAGTACTTAACTTTACACATCAAGAATCTAGGAGAAAACAGAATGAAGAAGAAAATTTAATGAATGAGAGTAAGGCAAATAAGAAGGGAAACAATTTAAAAGATAAAAAATCTAAGTCTGTTTATTTTAAACATAAATTGGACAAACATTTAGGTTGGCTAAGAAAATAAAAACTCAAATAAAATTAGATATAAAAGAGAAGATATTACAACTGATGTTACAGAGATGCATAGCATCATAAGAAATTACCAATACCCAACAATTTGGAATAACCTAGAACTAAAGACAAATTCCCAGAAATATATGTCTTCAAATACTGAATCAAGAAGAAATTAGAAAGTTAAATAGAGCAAAAGTGTGTATGAGTATATTAGTAATCCATACCTCCCAAGCCAGAAAATATTTACAAGATGAATTTGCTGGTGAAATCTGTGATATATTTGAAGAACCTTTCTCACCAATACTTCCCCAAACCATCTAAGAATTTGAAGGGGGTGAAAGTATCCAAACTTGTTTTATGATTCCAGCTTTATTTGCATAACAATGCTAGAAACGACATTATATGCAAAATATAGATTATTACCCTGATGAACATATGTGCCAAAATTCTCAACAAAACAGAAGGAAAATGAATTCAACAACACATGTAACTTATCATACACATACATGATTTAAGGGATTTATCCCTGGGTTTAAGGATACTTCAAAATATCCAAATCAATAAAGGTGACATGCCTCACTAATAGAATGAGAAATAAATCTCACATAACCATCTCAATAGGTGTGGAAAGAGCATTGTATTAATGCAACATCCTTTTAAGATACTCCCAACAAATTAAATTAACCCTTTCAGTGGCACGGTTTAATATACACACAAACACTGTGTGGAGAGAAGCGAAGCAGTTCTGTGTTTATTGATTCTAAGGAAAAGGGTTTATAAAGGACATGCACAATGCTTCACATATCATCTAAGTTTTAACAATGATAATAATCTTAAGCTATTTATGTCCCCATACTCCTGCAGTAAGCACAGGATGTTAAATGATAAAGGATTGTTTTAAAGTTCACCACGGATCTTCATTAAGTAGGCCATCTCTTATCCAGCCAGCTGTGCTTGTCTTAGATTGTCCTCCTCTGATGATCTTACCCAGCATAGGCTCGCCAGCCATCCATACTGGATACATTGATTATGCCATTTCTTATCCAGCCTGGATATGAGACATTCCTCACTGCTTGTTTATCAGTTCAGCCCATGGGCTTATACTCTAGAGCCTTCAGACAGGGGCCTACAAACACAATATTCCTTGACAGAAAAATGAATGAAGAAAATTTGATGTATATATGCAATGGAATCAACATTTTGCATTCCTATCAACAGTTTCCACGGCGTTCCCTTTTCTCCTCAATCTCACCAACATATATTTCTTTTCTTTTTGATGAGAGCCTTCTGAGAAGTGTGAGGTCTTGTCTCATGTTTGGCTTATGACTTTCCTAATAATTTATAACTCTGAACACATTATCATGTGTTATATAGCCAAGTGTATGCTTTCTACAGAAAATTGATTCAGATCAATCTATTCAGTTCCTATGGACTTTTTTTTAATTGTATTGTTTGGTCTTTTTTGTTGTTGTGTATGACTTTGCCATATATTTTGGATATTAACACTTGATTGTAAAATATCACTTGCAAATATATTCTCCCATTGTGTTGGTTGACTTTTTATTTTATTGATCATTTCTTCTGCAATGTAAATCTGTTTAGGCTGATACAGTCATCTTTTGTTAGTTTTGCTTCTGCTTCTCTTGCCAGTGAGAAGAATCAAATGAAGCCAAGTGTACTTCTTATGTTTTACCCTAGTATTCTTTGTTTTCAGGTTTTATTTTTTATATGCCCAGGAGTGGGTTTGCTGGGTCAAATGATAGATCTATCTTTATTATTTAAAGGAAATTCCATACTGTTTCCAAAGTGGTTGCAACAATTTTCATTCCCATCAACAGTGTTGGAGAGTCCCTTTTTCTCTACAACCTCCAAAGTCTTTATTATTTGTAGACATTTTGATGAAAACCCTTCTCAATAGTGTGAGATAAAACATTTTATTTTTGTCTTGCCTTTATATAATGATTAGCAATGTGAGCATGCTTTTATATTCCTGTTTATCATCTGTGTGTCTTTTTTAGAGAATTGTCTTCTGCTCATTTTCTGGTTGAGTTGTTTGTAGATTTTTGAAATGGAGTTGTATGAACGATTTGTGTATTTCAGAAATTAGCCTTTTGTTGATTGCAGTATTTCCTAATGTTTTCTCCCATTTGGATGTTCATCCTTTCATTCTGATTATTTTGCTGTGTAGAAGCTTTTAAGTTTAATTAGGACATATTTGATTATTTTGCTTTTATTGTTTTTAGCTTGGGAGAGTGACATAGGAAAATTTTTCTACAATTTATCTATTGTTTTGCCTATGTTAGTTTCCAGGAGTTTTATTGTGTTATGTATTAGATTCAGATATTTAAAATATTTTGAGTTTATATTTGTACAGTGTGAGAGAGTATTCTAATTTCTTTGATTTACATGTAGATATCTAGCTTTCTCAACATCACTTGCTGAAGGTTGTCTTTTAGGCATTGTATATTTTTGTTTCCTTTGTCATAGTTTATTTGACCATAGGTGTGATGTTTTATTTCTGCCTCTGCAATCTGTTCCAGTGATATAGATGTTTGTTTTCCAGTATTGTGCTGTTTTGATTACTGTAATTTTGTATTATAGTCTGAGATCTGGGAGGGTTATGGGTTATGCCTCCAACTTTGTTCTTTACCTGATTGTTTCTTTTGCAGTTCTAGTTCTTTTGCTGTTCCATACAAATCATAGGACTGTTTTTATTTCTGTGGAAAATATCATGTAGTTCGATCTGAATCACTTTATATCTGTAGACATATTTTGTAGTATGTATAGTTTAACAATATTAATTGCTCTAAACTAAGACATTGAGATTTCTTTCCATTTCTTTGCATCATCTTCAAATTTATTTATCAGTGTCCTTTTGATTTTATTATCTTTGCTTTTTCCTAGGTTTTTCATTTTTTGATCTGATTTCATATGGATTTTTTAAAATTATGGAATATTTCATTGTTAGTGTAAAGAAATGTGACAGTTTTTGTTTATTAATCATGAATCAGGCAACTTTGTTAAATGCCTTTATTAGTTTTAGTTGTTCTGGTGTGGAGAATATTTAGCGTTCTCTATATAGATTATTATCTCAATCTAAAATAATAACAGATTTACTTCATTCAATCCAACTTGAATAAATTTTTTTCTATTCCGATTGCTGTTGCTAGGACATCCCATACTGTGTTTAATAGAAATGGTGAGAGTGGGTATCCTTGTCGTATTCCTTAATTTGGCTTTCAGTTTTTAACGTTTGCATATTATGTTGTATATATTTCTGTAATAAATGACTTTAGATATTTTGAGATATATTTCCAAATCTTTCTTTTGTAAGAGGTTTCTATTGTTGTTGTTGCTGTTGTTGTTCTTGTGTTGTTGTTGTCGCTGTTCTAATGAATAAATGTTGAATTATGTGAAATGCTTTTGATGGGTTTATTGGGACAACCACGTCGTTTTCTCTTTTACTTTTGTTAATGTGGTGTATCAAACTGATTGATTTGTGTATGTTGAACCTCTCTTGTGACCCTGCAAATAATCCAAGTTGATCATGATGTATGATTCATTTTTGGTTTTGCTGGGTTTAGTTTGCTAATAATATTTTGTAGAATATTTGCATCTAAATCAATCAAATATATTTGCTAGAAGTTGTCTTTGCCCATACTTTGTTTTTGACTTTGCTATCAGTGTGATGAAATCTTTATAGAATTAATTTGAGAGTTTCCCACACCTTCACAATTTTTGAATAGTCTGAAGAGTATAAGTTCTACTTTATATTTTTGTACATTGCTCCACGGGAGCTGTTTATATCTGCACTTCTATTCAACAATATTTTTAAACGCAGATTCTATCTTTCTTCTAGAAACAGTTTGTTCAAATTATTTGTTTCTCCTTATATCTGCCTCTTTCTAGACATTTGTCTATTTCTTCTAATTTGTCCATTTTATTGGCATATATATGTTAACAAAATGAACACTTTTTTGTATAACTGAGGTAACAATTGTTATTTCTCTTATTTATTTCTGACTTTATTTCTTTGAAGCATCTCTCTTTGCTTCATGATGTACCTGGCTAGAGGTTTTCTGATTTTGCTTATCTTAAAAATAAAACATAAAACAAAATCTTCTGTTTTGCTACAATTTTGAAGAATTATTTTTCCTCTATAATTTATATTTGCACCTGTAATATTTAGGATCATGTTTTTTTCTTTTTTTTTTACTTTTTTTATTGATTTACAGTCATATTACAAAGTTGTCTCCAATTCCATCGTAGAGCACAAATTTTCAGTTAAAATGAACTTATATACATTTGTTGTCCCTTTTTTTCTTCTGTGAGCTGCCGTCAGATCTTTTATACATTTCCCTGTCCTGTACAGTACAATCCTGTTTATCTATTCTACAATTTTGACCTCCCAGTCTATCTCTCCCCGCCCTCTGTCCCCTTGGCAACCAAAATATTGTATTCTATGTCTGTGAGTCTATTTCTGTTTTGAAATTGTGCTGGTTTTTTTTTGTTTCATTTTGTTTTTACATTCCAATAATGAGCCATCTCATATGGTATTTTTCTTTCTCTTTCTGGCTTACTTCACTTAGACTGATTTTCTCCTGGACCATCCATGTTGCTGAAAATTGCGTTAGGTTGTTGTTTTATATGGCTGACTAGTATTCATTTGTATAAATGTTCAACATCTTTTTCCAGTCAAATGTCGCTGTACATTTAGTCTGTTTCCATGTCTTGGCTATTGCAAATAGTGCTGGCTATGAACATTGGGGTTCAAGTGTCATCCTGAAATAGGGTTCCTTCTGGATTTAAGCCCAGGAGCGGGATTCCTGGGTCATATGGAAAGTCTATTCCTAAGCTTTTGTAGAATCTCCATTCTGTTTTCCACAGTGGCTGCCCCAAACTGCATTGCCACCAGCAGTGAAGGACGGTTCCCTTTTCTCCACAGCCTCTCCAGCATTTGTCATTTGAGGATTTTTGAATGATGGCCATTCTGTCTAGTGTAAGTTGAAAGCTCACTGTAGTTTTGATTTGTATTTCTCTGATAATCAGTGATATTGAGCATTTCCTGATGTGTCTTTTGATCATTTGTATGTCTTCCTTGGAGAATCGTTTGTTTAGGTTTTCTGCCCATTTTTGGATGGCGTTGTTTATTTTTTTCTTATACAGTAGGATGAGCTGCTTATATACTCTGAAATTCAAGCCTTTGTCGGTTTCATATGCAAACTATTTTCCCATTCCATAGGTTGTCTTTTGTTTTACTTCCGGTTTCTGTACTGTGCAGAAGCTTGTAAGTTTCATTAGGTCTCATTTGTTTATTCTTGCTTTTATTTCTTCTACAAGAAGATTTTCGAGACGTATGTCAGAAAACGTTTTGCCTATGTTTTTCTCAAGGAGGTTTTTTATACCTTGTCTTATGTTTAAGTCTTTGATCCATTCTGATTTTATTTTTGTGTATGGTGTTCTAGCTTCATTGGGAGTGTTCTAGTTTCATTGATTTACATGCTGCTGTCCAGTTTTCCCAACAACATTTTCTGAATGGACCGTCTCAATTCCATTGTATTTTCTCGCATCCTATGTTGAAGATTAAATGACCAAAAGTTTGTGGGTTCATTTATGGACTCTCTATTCTGTTCCATTGGCCTATATGTCTGTTTTCCTACCGAAACATTGCTGTCATGTTGACTATACCTCTATAGTATTAGCTGAATCATTAGCGTAAAGATATGCCAGATTTTTGAACCTAAATCTTGTAACCTGCTACCTTTGTGAATTCTTCGATCAGCTGCAGTAGTTTTTATCTGGATCTTGTAGGGTTTTCTATATATAGTAACATATTA
The DNA here is from genome assembly GCF_048564905.1 of Vicugna pacos. Lineage (NCBI taxonomy): Eukaryota > Metazoa > Chordata > Mammalia > Artiodactyla > Camelidae > Vicugna > Vicugna pacos. The sequence goes on from NW_027328741.1 coordinate 42,895,171, forward strand.
TCTGCATACAGTGGGACTTTTACCTCTTCCTTGTGAATTTGCGTCCCTTTTAATTGTCTCTCTTGTTTGGTTGCTGTGGCTAGGACTTCCAAGATTATATTGTGTTAGAGTGGTGATAGTGTGCACCCTTGTCTTGTCCCAGATTTTAGTTGGAAAATTTTGACTTTCTCACCATTGTGTTCTATGTTGGATGTAAGTTTGTTTTCTATAGCTTTCATGATTCTGAAATATGTTCCTTCTATGCCCACTTTGGTGAGATATTTTTTATCATACTTGGGTGTTGAATTTTATCAAATGCTTTCGCTGCATCTATTGAGATGGTCATGTGGTTTTGGTTCTTTCTCTTGTTGATGTGCTGCATTTCACTGATTGATTTGCGTATGTTGAACCACCCCTGTGTCCCTGGCATTATCCCCAGTTGATCATGATATATAATCTTTCTGTGTTGAATTCTATTTGTTACTATTTTGGTGAGGATATTGGCGTCTGTATTCATAAGTGATATTGGCCTATAATCCTCTTTTTTGGTAGTATCTTTGCCTGGTTGTGGTATCAGGGAGATTGTGGCTTCATAGAATGACTTTGGGAATATTCCTTCCTTTTCAATCTTCTGGAAGAGTTTGAGAAGGACTGATATGAGTTTTTCTTTATATGTTTTGTAAAATTCCTCAGTGAATCTGTGCGATCCTGGTTTGCTATTTGTAGGGAGGTTTTACATTACTATTTTGATTTCATTTCTAGTGCTCTGCTTGTTCAAGGGTTCAGTTTCTTCATGATTCAGTCTTGGTGGGCAGTATGTTTCCAGAAACTTGCCCATCTCCTCTAGGTTATACCGTTTTTTCAATATATTTTTCATTATATTTTCAAAAGATATTCTGTATTTCTTTTTTATTTGTTGTTATTTCTCCGTTCTCCTTCCTTATTTTGCTAATTTTTGCTCTCTCTCTTTTCTTTTATTTGAGTTTTGACAGATGTTTGTTGATTTTACATACTTTTCCAAAAAGCAGTTTTTGCATTCATTGCGTTTTCCCTACGGTGATTTTAATCTCTATTTTACTTATTTCTTCCCCAATATTTATGATTTCCTTCCTTCTGCTGCCTTTTGGGGTTTTTTGTTCTTCTTTTTCTAGTGCATTCTGCTGGTGGGTTAAATTGTTTATTTGTTATTGTTCTTTTTTGAGGAAGGCCTGTATCACTATAAACTCCCCTCTCAACACTGCTTTTGCTGTGTCCCCTAAATGTTGTGTGGTTTTGCTTTCATTTTCTTTAATCTCAAGGTACTTTTTCATTTCAGCTTTTATTTCTTCATTGAACCATTGGTTTTATAATAAAATATTGTTTAATCTCCATGTTTTCCTTTTGTTCTCCTTTGTTTCTCTGTTGTTGATTTATAGCTATATGGCATTGTGTTTGGTAAAGATGGTTGAGGTAATTACTATCTTCTTAAAATTGCTGAGGTTTCATTTGTGCCCAAGTACATCATGAATCCTGGAAAATATTCCACGTGAACTTCAAAAGAATGTTTATCCTATTTTGGGGGTTGCAATGCTCTGAAGATATGCACCAAGTTTATTATTTTTATTGTATTATTTAAATTCTCTGTTGCCTAATTTATTTTCTGTCTCGATGATCTGTCCAGTGATGTTAATGCAGTGTTGAAATCTCCAAATATAAATCCCCCTTTATATCAGTTAGTAATTATTTTATGTACTGAGGTGCTCCTGTATTTGGCACGTATGTATTAATGAGTGTGCTATCCTCATATTTTATCACTCCTTCAGTCATTATATAATGTCCTTCTTTATCTTACTTTATGGCCTTTGTTTTAAAGACTATTTTGCCTGCAATCAGTACTGCAACACCTGCTGTTTTGGCTTTTCCATTTGTTTGGAATATCCTTTTCCATCCTTTCACTCTCAATCTATGTGTGTGCTTCTCTCTGAAGTGGGTCTCTTGTATGCAGCATATTGAAAGTTCTTGCTTTATTATCCAGCATGCAACTCTATGAATTTCGACTGGAGCGTTTAGTCCTTTAACATTTACATTATTTGATGATAGGTTTGAGTTTATTGCCATTTTAACCTTAATTTCCATTTAATTTAGTATTTCCTCTTTGTTCCTTTCATCTTCGTTTTATGGTTTTGTAATTTTCCTTTGTATTATCATGAATTTTATTCAGTTTTAGTGACTCCCTGGTAAGTTTTTGTCTTCTTGTCACCCTTTTTTATGTATTATAGACCTTTATTATAACTGCTTTTATTAAAATGATAGTAACCAAGAACTAAAATTTTGAAAGGAAAGACCAAAAATAAAAATTTCTCTATTTTCCTGCCACACTCTCCCACTCTCAATGATTTGTATGTCTTGTTTAAAAATTTTGTTTTTATTTTGTTTGTAATTCATGAATTATCACCTTTCCAGCTGTGAGCTTCACATTTCTGTAGCATCCTGCTTCTTTTCTTTTCAGGGAACACATTTCAATATTTCTGTTAGCAATGGTCTAGTGTTGTTAAACTCTTGAAGCTTTTTCTTGTCTGTGAAATTATTTATGTCTCTTTCTACCATAAAGGGTAGAATTGCTGGTCAAATTATCCTACGGTATATCATTTTTTTCATTCAGTACTTTGAATATATCTTGCCACTCCCTTCTGACCTGTAGTATTTCTGTAGCGAAATCAGCTGGGAGCCTTATGGTGATTCCATTGTAACTCACTCTTTGTTCTACTCTTATTACTTTAGGATCATTTCTTTATCCCTGACTCTGGCCATCATAATTATGTCTTTGTGTGGGTGTATTTGGGTTCTTCTTGTTTGGAACACACTGAACGTCCTGTACTTGTATATCTGATTCCTTCTTTAAGTTTGGGAAGTTCTCAGTCAGGAATTCTTCAAACACCTTTTCGATCCCCTTTGATCTTTCCTCCCTTTCTGGGGCTTCTATCAAGCCAAGTTTGGCATGCTTTCTATTATCCCATAAGTCCCTTATGTTTTTTTCATTTGTTTCTCATTGTTTCTCTTGTAGCTCTTCTGATTGGGTGCTTTCTATTGTACTGTCTTCTAAGTCACCAATTCATTTCTCTGTGTTATCTAGTCAGATTTGCGACGCCTTTAGATCATTCCTCATCTCAGTTAATGAGTTTACCTATTCTTCTCTGCTCTTCTGTATATCTTCCATTTCATTTTTGACATATTTTATATCTCTAAACTCTATCTCTTTTGTTTCCTTCAGTACTTTGATCACTCCTTTTTTGAAATCTAGATCTATTTGGATATCATTGTCTATTTCACTGATCATTCTTTCAGGGGATTTCTCTTGTGCTTTTAATTGAGAATGTTTTCTCTGTTCCTTCAGCTTGCTCCTACCTCTCTGGCATTTTGGTTTTTGGAGTTTCAGTTATCTACTCTGGTCATAAAGGAGTTTATCTACCTAATGTCTATGTAGCAGTACAACTTACAAGAGAGAAAAGAGAGAGAGAGATAAACAATTATAAGAAGGGAGAAATAAAGGTTTGAAGACATTGTATAATGAATAATACAAAATGGATTTGAAGCAGAGTTTTGAAAAATAATAATAATAAAAATATTTTAAAAAGTTACAAAGGGATAAAAAGGGGGGTAATTATAATTGCCTAAGAAGTAAAAATTAAGAGGGTAATAGAAAATGGAACTGGTAAAAACTGATTAATACAAGGGGGTGGTCAGTGTCCTCCTGGAGACTGTGAACTTTTAATGTGAAGTCTTTCTTTTTTCATCCTGATTTGGAAGCTCAGTTTGTTGTTTCCAGAGACCCTCCTTTGGAGCCCTCATCTGTGCTGCTCCCAGGGCATGTCAGTAAGCAGATCGCTCCTACACCCAACACTGGGTCTGATGAAACTCTCTTTACTCTGGGCTGGCTTGTAAATGCCCTGCCCGATGCTGCAGTCAGATGTTGCAGACTGTCTAGGCAGGATTGGGCATCACGCCCTCTCCAGCACCATGGTCAGGGGCTGTATTCCTGCCCAAAATTTGAGGGGCCAACCTCTACCTACGGTTGCCGATCACTCTGCTTCTCTGTTCCACTGTGTACTCTGCCTCAGGTTTGCACAACAGAAGTGGGTTCAGGGAAGACTGAGGAACATCCCTGCCCCTGGTCTGGGCCAAAAACCAGCTCCATGTTTGTTTTGTCAGACAAGTTCTCTGAGGAACTGGGCAGAAGGATCCAATATGCCTCTGGCTGTAGACAAGTCTCGGACTGGTCCTTGAGGCTGCTAAGTCCTTAGGTGTAGATGCAGTTTTTGCCATGACTACCACCTGAGTGCAAAGCACCAGAGGGTATGGTGGCTGTATCTGAGCCCCAGCTCTCTTTACCTAGAAAATATGTGGATTTTCAGAGATGGGGAATGCACCCTTCCACCCACAGGGCACATCTGGGCTTTTGTTTTATGGAGGGCCCAGGTTGTTCTGCCCTGTGCACCCATAGCCATGTCACAAAGCCCACTCCATTTCCCTGGGATGCCACATTGCAGCCATCCCCATCTACCAACCAGTTCGGGCCGTGTGGCCCTGCCCCCAGCTTCCAGGCTGCATCATTTGCTAGGATTCACAGGGATCCTCTGTGCCTGTTTAACTTAGAACTGTCAGTCAACTTATACTTTGTACAGGTCCAAGCCTTGGAGGCTCATCCCCCTTCCTGCCGAACTCTCAGTTGGAGAGGGAAGACGCAGTGAATGAGCACCAGTCCGTCTCTGCTGATCCCTCCCAGTGGTACCTGTCCCACTCTGTTTTGCCTTTTCTTCTTTCTTTCTTCCTCTTCTACTACCAGATTTTTCGCATCTTTATCTATTGAAGAGGACAATGTTCTGTCCCAGTTCTGCAGGTTCTCTGGTTAGCTGAGTGTATCTGTGGATGTGAGTCTTTGTGCATTTGTGGGAGAGGGTGACCTACAAACATCCTTCTGCTCCAGCATCTTTGCCTCCCCCCCAAAAATTCTCACTTTATGGTGGAAGATAAACATAGTCTTGAAATAAATGAATTTTATTCCATGGAAATGAAAAGAAAGTGCAGATTGCAATGCTCTACTCATACAAAATATGGTTTTAAAATAAGGGCCGAAATGAAAGAAATATGAGATTGTATAAAGAAAAAGACATCAATTAAAAAAATTGGGAATTACACTCATTAAATTATATATGGCCCAAAACCATAGAGCTTAAGTATAAAAAGAAATTTTAGTAGAGATGAAAGAATTAATTCATTATAAAACAATAATAGTAGATGAGTTTAACACCTCATTATTGTGATGATCAGATCATTCAGAAACACTATCTGTAAGGAAACAGAGGTCTTAATAGCATATTAGATCATTTGAACCTAACTGAGCTATTGGACACTGCATCTGAAAAGCAGAACACATGAACTTTTCAAGTGTGCACAGGATGTTATGTAAGGAATTATCCACATATTATGTCATGAAATAAGCCTCAGGAACTTTAAGCAAATATAGATAATAGCAAGTATTTTTCCATACACAAAACTATGAAACTATGCATCAACTCTTGAAAGAAGAATAGGAAAACACAAACATGAGGAAAAACCACATCTTTTAAAAAAATACAATTAAACAAGGTCAATGATGAAATCAAAGAAGTAATAAAATCATACCTGGAGACAAATTACAATGAAGACACAGCTTCATAAGTGTATGGGATGCAACAAAGGCAAATCTACGAGGTAAGTTTTGAATAAATCAGGCCTTCTACAAGGAACAAGAGATACCTCATACAAAGGACCAAGCATAACACCCAAAATAACAAGAAATAAGAACAAACAAAACCCAAAATCAGTAGAATGAGAAATCTTTAATGATTAGGTTGAAAATAAAATAAAATTTGAAAAATAAAATACAAATCATAAAATCAGCAGTTTTAATTTTCTTAAAATATTAACAAACAGAAAAGCATTTAGCCAGGCTTATAAAGAAATACAGAGACTGGACCCAAACAAAATAAGAAATGAAACAGTAGAAATAATATCTGATAATACAGAAATAGAAGAAAGATAATGAAAGCTCTATGAGCTGTTACATGATGACAAATTGGACGACCTAAAAGAAATGGATACATTTCTAAAAACGTACATCCTGTCAAGACTGAATATAGAGAAAACTGAGAACTTGAATAGAGCAATCAGTATAAGTTAAATAAAATGTATAATTTTAAAAACACCACTTGAACAAAATGCCTGGATTTCTTCACTAAAACCACTTTCCCCCCAAGTATTTTAAAAAAAAGGAGGAAGGACTATTCCCAAAGTTATTCCATGAGGCCACCATTACCCTGATAACAAAACCAGTAAAAGACACTACCAAAAAAAAAAATGAAAATCCAATATCCTTGATGAATATAGATTCAAAAATACTCGAAAAACTTCAACAAATTAATCCAGTAATATATAGAAAGGATTATACACAATGATCATTTGGATTCCTTCCAGAGTGACAAGGATGGTTCAACATACACAAGTCAAGCAGCATGATACATATCTAATAAAGGAAGGACAAAATTCACAAGACCATGAAAATACACAAAGAAAAAGCATTTGACAAAATTCAACATGCATTCATCATCAGAATTCTCATGAATGTGAGTAAAATGGGAACATTTCACACCATACTAAAGGCCATTTATAACAATTTATAATACTCAGGGGAAAGGCTGAAAGCCTTCTGGGTAAATTCGGGAACAAGGCAAGGATACCTACTCTCATCACTTCTGTAAAATAGTAATAGAAGAAAGGAAAAGAAAAATAAGTAAAAGGAACACAAAACGGAAACAAAGAGAGAAAATTGTCACCAGTATTGAAGGCATAAAAATCTACACAAAGAATCCTAATGGCTCCAAACTGACTAATATGAACAATAAATAATTCCATAAAGGAAGCAGGGTACAAGATTAATGTAAAGACGTCTCTTGCATTTGTCCACATTGATCATGAGATACCCTAAAATGGACGTTGAAAGCAATAATTTTTAAAACCCCATTCCCCTGAATATCTTGGAATAAATGTAACCACATATGTGAAAGAGCTACTCACTGAAAATTATAAAACATTGACAAGGAAATTAAAAATGATTCAAAGAAATGGAAAGATGTCTTGTGGTCTTGGATTGAAAGAGTTCATATTGTTAACATGTCTGTACTACACAAAGAAACCTAAGGATTTAGTGCAATTCTTGTTACGAAGCTGTAGTATTTTCCACAGAACCAAAAAATACATAACTGTAAGTTTTTCATGAAACCATTAAAAATTGCCAAAATGACCTTTAGAGAAAACATCAAATCTGGAGGTATAACCCTCCTGGATACTTTACTATACTACAAACCTACAGTAATAAAAACAGTATGGCATTGGCACAGAGATATAATTAAAAAAAAACAGATAGAGAGCCTAGATTTAATTCCACAAACCTATGAGCAATGAATCTATGATAAAAGAGGCAACAGTTCACAATGGAGGAAATACAGCCCCGTTAATGGATGGTGTTGGGAAATCTGGACATCTACAAGTAAAACAGTGAAATGAGAGCATTCCCTGACATCATATACAAAAATAAACTCCAAGTGTATTAAGGACCTAAATGTAAGACCAGATAATATAAAATTGTTAGAAGGGAATATATGTGATACACTATTGGATATACATCATAGGAATATTTTCTTGTATCAGTCTCCTAAGGCGAAAGAAATTAAAGCAAAAATAAGCAAGTGGGACTTAAACAAACTTGAAAATTTCTGCACAGCTAAGGACACTATCAATGAAATGAAAAGACTGCCTGTGTAACTCGAGAACATATTTGCAAACAGTGCAAGTGACCAGGGGTTAATAGATGTAGATTAATAGATGTAACATGGATTTAGGTTACACAACTCAACGTGAAAAACAAAAACCCAATCAAAAACTAGTGCAGAGTACCTGAGTTAACATTTTTCCAAAGAAACATTCAGATGAGTAACAGGCAAGTGATAAAATTTCACAACATTACTAATTATTACATAATTGCAAATCAAATCCACAATGAGTTATCACTTCACACTGGTCAAACGGCTTTTATCAAAAGATCTACAAACAGTAAGTGTTGGAGACAATGTGGAGGTAAGAAATCTCTTGTATACTCTTGGTATTAATGTAAATTGGTAAAACTTCTTTGGAAATCAGTATTCCGATTTGTTTAAAAACTAAAAAGTTAACTACCATATGACCCAGTAATAACTCTCCTAAGAAAAATCTGGGGAAAACACCCTAAATTGAGAAGAACCAATGTTCACAACAGCACAGTTTATAATATGCAAGAAAGGGAAGCAATCCAATAGTCCACAGCAGACTATGGACTTAAGAAGAAATGATGTTTCTATAAATATGCAATGGAAAAATACTCAGCCATGAAAAAGTATAACACATTGCTATTTCAGCATCATGAAAGGACCAAGTAAATATTGTGCTTAGTGAAGTAACTTTGACAAAGACAAAAGAATATAATTTAATTTATCTGTGGAATCTAAAGAATAACAAATATCTGTGTACATCTTTGATTATTGACAGATGACAGATAAATAGATAGAAGGATAGATACATACGTACATGTTAGATAGACAGATAGATAGATAGATAGATAGATAGATAGATACATAGATACATAGATAGATAGAGACATGATGGAGAGGTAAAAAGATTAGATAGACAAGACTTAAGAAGACTCAAAGATATGGGAAAAAATTTATGTTTACCAAAGTGGAAGGGAAAGAGAATTTAATTGTAGGACATTGAAAGATAGAAAGAAGTATACATTAAGTAGAATAGCAACAATGATAATCTGCATATATAAGGGAATTATAAACAATAGCTTAAAATAATTGTATGTTACAAGTATTGTAATACTTCATAATGCAATATAATCTGCAAACTGGTTGGAATCACTATGCTGCACATCTGAAATTACACAATATTATACATCTAATGTACTTCAATTAACAATAAAACATATCATGTATAATTTAGTACTTTTTCCGCTGATAGCATCTTCCTTTAATATTGTTTCATTTTACTCTTCACTTTTTATGATTACTGTTTCAAATAATTTCTTTTAATCTTGTGAAAATGATACCAGTTTGAAGTATCTATATTTATTGCACCTGATTTCCTATTCTTCTCTCTTTAATCCATAAAGTATAGTAGCATTTAAGAACATACCCAAAGAAACAGTTGCAACTTTCTCGTGGTCTCTCCTTTGCATTTTGGTCAATGTTTTGCATATTTTTGCCATTTTATATTTCTTAGAAGACTTCTTTTCTACACCTCTTTTAATGTGTCTCGGTTTTGTTTTTTCATCTCTTTCAGGTTTGTTTGTTAAAGTCTTTACTTTCACTTTATATCTAAGTGATAACTGTGTAAGTATTATTCGGTGAGTGATTTCTTATTTCAGTAGTTTGAAAACACAATTTTATTTACCCTTGGCGTATGTTTTTGCTCAGAAATCTGCTGATAGCCTAATGGAGGTTCCTTTGTAGATTACCATAACTTTTTTTGGCTGCCTTTAAAATTTTACTTTGTCATTTTCTTGTCAATTTGCATACGATGTATCTTGAAGGAGGTCCCTTTGTCTTAAAGTTATTGGTGTTTTTTTGGCTCACGGACTTGTACATCAGTTCCTTACACAGTTTCGTGGAGTTATCAACTATTACTTCTTTAAATAAACCATCAGCTGCCTTCTAACTTTCTGCCCCCTACAGGATTCCACTCTAATGTGCACTTCCTGAGGAAGTCTGATGGCTACTGTAGAATTTCCTCACTTTTTAATATCTTGAATCTCTGCCATCTCCTATCATTTCTAGTTTTGTATTGGTGAGTTTGCTAATCTCTCTTCCACAAAGACAGTCTACTACCAATTCTTTCTGTTGCATTCTTCATCTCATTTATTAAGTTCTCCTGGTCCTCTAATAATGTTTGGTTATTTTATAGTTTCAGTCTCTTTGGTAATGTTTTCCTTTTCATCATTTCATTTACTCCTAAGCTCACTAAACTGCTTTCTTAGTTTTGTATTTTGTATTGAGTTTCTGTATGACACTTATTTGGATTCTCTATTAGTTATATGGCAATATACCATGTCTTTAAGTTTGTTTGCTGCAGGGTTGACATTGTGTGTGTGTGTGTGTGTGCAGGTGCGTGTGCGTGTGCATGTGTGTCTGTGTCTGTCTCAGTGTCTGTGTGTGTCTATCTGTGTGTTAGCGTGCCTTATAATGTTACTGTGATTGGTCATGATCTTGATAAACTATTTCTCTGATTACACTAAATAACAGATTGGGAGTTGGAGTCCTTGCATATGTTTTCTGGTAGCTTGCATTATTTCACAATTTTTGGTTTGCTTACCTGAGCTACCTCTGATAATATTTCAAAATGGCACTTTGCGGTCGCTACTGTCTGGATAAAAGATGTGCTTTCATTGTCACTTCTTAGAATTCTCTGGTAGTTAATGCCACTGGGACAGCAAACCCTTCCTTTTATCTGATATCCCTTGAGAATCAGTGTACACATTGAGGAAAGTTGTAAAGACAGGTGGGTATTTGGAATCAGACAAGTGCCTTTGACATGTCCAGTGTTGCAATGTAACTTGTTTCCACCACTGTGAATGGGGATTAAGGACAGTTTCATGAATGTCTGATTGTCTGAAGTATGGAAATTCTGTCTCCATTGTGGCTGCCTCCTGGTTACTTTTGACCATGAGTGCTGGTGCAGTTGGAGGCTGAAGCTGTGTGAACTGCTGAGACCCTGTTTCTACTGGGTTCTCTGAACTTGTGGACTCAGATATCCTATTTAGTTGGCCTTGGTTGCAGACACCAACACTGATCTTTCCTAGTTCAGTCTCCTTTTTGTGTTTTAGTCCACCAAACTTCACCTGTTCACATGCGTTCTGGAGTATTGTTTTGTGTTGTAGTTGTTCTTGTTCAGATGTGAACGTTTTACTGACTGTAGATGTAAGGGGAGAGACAAAAATAGTTTAAACTTATTTCAATTTTAAAAGTATATACTTTTTCAATTAAAAGCTTAAATACTAATTAGGACATTATAAGAACACTAAAGAAAGTGAACAAATCTCCTCCCTTAATGTCATAGTACTACAAAATATTTTGATTTCCTGGGTTCTTTTATTCAATGTTTTTCCCACCTACATGTACATTTTACTAAAATATATCCCTATAATCTCTTTAAAATAAATTAAATTATTAAAATAATTCTCTATGCTGTAAATATAGTCCTTTTGGTCCTCAAGTTTATTACTTGTAGCTTGTGCATTTCTGTCTTCTCCATCCTTCTTCCCTTTCCCCACAGGAAACAACTACTTGTTACACTGCACATATATATGTGATTCTTTTTCTTTTTTTATGATTATTTCTCTTATATCTTTATTTTCCTCATTTAAGTGACAACATAGAGTGTTTTCCTCTGTATGACTTATTTTCCTATATGCAACACTTTCTGGGTCAAGTCACATTGTTCCAAAGTGCAGAATTTTACTTTTTAATATACAATGATGAAGTATTTATTATGTTATCAATATCTCACATCTATTTCAGCCAATCAACTGTTGATGGGCAGTTGATTTGTGCTTCTACCCTTGGCTACTAAATGATGATGTTAAGAATATTGGGGGTAATATATCTTTTAACTGAATCTTTTCTTTTTTCTCTGATTTATACCAAAAACAGGAATTGCTGCAACATATAATGCTTCTATTTCTAGTTTTCTGAGCACTGTCCACAGTTTCAGAATAGTGGATGCATCAATTTATGTTTTCACCATCAGTGTACCTGGGTTCCCTCTTTTCGACATTCTTATTAATGTTTGTCATTTGTAGACTTTTTGTTAATGGCCATTTTGGTTGCTGTAAGATTATATTTCATTCTGGTTTGGATTTATGTTTTCCTAATGAATAACAACGTTATGTTTCTTTTTATGAGCATGAAAATCATCCACATGTCTGTTTTCGAAAAGTTTCCATGAAGATTCTTCAACTGTTTTTAATTTGGGGTCTTTATTTTTTAAATATTGAGTCTAATATGCTATATATATATATATTATGGATATTAACATCTTGTTGGTCTCATTGTCTGAAATTATTCCTTCTCTTCTGTCTGTCATCATATGTCTTGTTGAAAGTTTCCTTTGCTCTGCAAAAGTTTTTGCACTTCACATTTATCCAAGAAATAGAATCCCTGAATTGCAGAGTACATCTATTTTTTCCTCAGTAAAAAAAAAAATATAATTGCTACTTTTCCTTTTTTTTCAATTTGGAGACACCAAAAACTATTGCTATGATTTATCTCAATGTCAGTTCTGCTGCTGTTCTTTGTCAGAAATTCTATAGTTTCGGGCTTTGCATTTAGGAAATCAATCCATTTTTATCTCATTTTTTATACTATGGAAGGAAGTGCTTTTACATCTTCCTTTTACATGTACTGTCCTGTGTTCTCAGAACTAATTGTTGAAGAGTCTGCCTTTTTCCCATTGTATACTCTTGCCTCCATCATTGTAGACTAACTAACCATATGTGTGTGGGTTTATTTTCGGACTCTTTATTTTGTTCCATTGATCTATGTGTTTTTATAAGTGCCATATCTTGATGTATTGATTATTATATCTTTGTAGTATGTTCTAAACTCAGGGAGGGTAATACCCACAGCTTTGTTCATTTTTAAAAATAATTTTAGAAAATTTGGGTCTTTCACATGTATGTATAAATTTTATTATTTTTCTCCTTGTGTGAAGAAACTTATGGATTCTGTGAAAATAGAAATTTACTAAAAGAAAAAACCTCAGAAAAACACTAAAGTGTGGAGGATAAATCAAACATTATTAACAACAACTAGATAGCTGTATAAATCAAAGAAAAAATATATAAAGAAAAATGACAACTAAAACAAAATCCATGGGGTATAACAAAAGCAGTATTAATAGGGATGCTGATAGCAAAAGAATCCCACATATCCAAATAAGAAACATCTCTCTCTTATAACATACTCTTACCACCAAAGACGTTGCAAAATAATAAATAAAACTTGTTAGTAGAAGGAAAGTCACCTGAAAAAACAGAATATTATTAAATAAGATAAGGAATAAAAATACAAACATTTAATCAATCTAAATAATGGCTTTTGAAAATAAATAAAGTTGATAAACTTTAACCAGACACATGAGCAAAAAAGAAGGTTACAGATTAATAAGCTCAGAAACTAATTAGAAGTTACAGCTTATATTAAAGGAATACAAAGCATCATAATATGATACAACAAATTATATGCAAATAAAATGGAAACCCTAGAAGAATCGGACCATTTCTAAGAAAGACTTAATCTCCAGAATGGAATGCGAAAGAAAATATGAACAGATTATCACTAAAGAAATTGAATAAGTATTTAAAAAAATCTCACAAGAAACAAAATTCCAGTCCTAGACAGCTTCACACGTGATTTCTGCCAAACATTTAGAGAAGAGATATCATCTATACTTCTCAGTGTATTCCAAAAAATTCAAGAAGAAAGTAGGCTTTCTACCCCACATTTCTGTATCACACTTCAACTAGAATTGGAACAAATACCTAAAAAAATTACAGGTTAAATACTACTGATAAGCATAGATGCAAAAATCACCACTAAATTGTTAGCAAATCCAACAATAAATTAAGAGGACTATACATTATGATTAAGTCCATTTATTCCAGGGATGCAAAAGTGATTGAATACCCACAAATTAATCAGTATGATACACCACACAAACAACCTGAAGAATAAAAATTATATGGTCACCTCAATAGAGTCATAAAATATTTTGACAAATTCAGTATCTATTTATGAATATATTTCTCCTCATAGTGGGCGTGAGGAAACATACCTCAACACAGTTAAGGTCATATATCACAAGAAACCCACTAACATGACACTCACTGATTAAAAGCTTAAAGCATCTCCAATAAGAGCAGGAAGAAGAGAAGAATGCTCACTCTTACCACTTTTATTCAGTATAGTATAGAAATTCTAGCCATAGCTATTCAAAATAAAAGTAAATAAAATATAGCTAATTAAGAAAAGGAGTAAAAGTATCTGTTTGCAGATGACATACTTTAAACAGAAATACTAAAGAAGACGCCACAAACCTACTAGGGCTTATCAATGCATTAGGTAAAATTTTCGAATGTAAACTTAACATAGAGAAATCTTGCATTTCTACACACAAAGAACAAGCTAACAGTTAGAGAAAGTGAGGGAACTGTCACATTTACAGTTGCATTACAAAAAAAAATCAAGAAATGTATACAACCAAGGAAGTAAAAGACCTGTACTCAGAAAACTATAATATTTACAACAGAAATTGAAGTTAATGCAAACATATGAAAGTATATAATGTGTTCATAGATGAGGAAATACTATTGTTTAAATGATAATATTAGCCATCAAAATACACAAATTAAATTCAGTGCCTATCAAAATACCAAGGGCATTTTCAGACACTTACAAAAAATAATTCTAAAATTTACATGTAAACACAAAAGAGATGAAATCACTAAAAAAGAAAAAGAAAGGAAAGAAAACAAACAAACTAAAAACACAAACAACTTTAACAAAGTACAAAGAGGATGTGTCAATATCCCTTATTTTAAACTATAACACAAAACTACAGAATTAAAAAGAATATGGTAGTGGCAAAGAACAAACAGAATAATGGAACACAACAGAATGCCTGAAAATGAAATCGGACACTTATGGTCATTAAGCCCATTCCAAAAAATGAATAAACAGTCGGGGAAAGGTAACCACCAGGCACATGAAACCGATCAACATCACTGACAATCAGAAAAATGCAAGTCCAAAACACAATGAGATTTTACGTCACTCCTGTCAGAATGACTATTATCAAAAAGATAACAAACATAAGTGTTGGTTAGGATGAAAGAAAAACAACCCTGATGCACTGCTGGAGTGAATGTAAATATGTGATTCCACTGTGGAAAACAACATGGAGCTTTAAATAAAAATTAATAATGAAATTTAATCCAAAGTATACATATCAGGATACTTATTCCAAGAAAATAAAAACACTAATTAGAAAAGATAAATTCAACCCTATATTCACTGTAGCATTATCCACAATAGACAGAATATAGAGCAAATATATTGCTCATCAATAGATGATGGATAAATAAGATGTGTGTTTATAGTTTATATATCTACCCATCTTAAGTACAGATTAATCTCTCTATATATATACACACACACACTTTATATATATATGCATTATATATATATAAACATATATATGTATATATATATATATATATATATACACACACACACAAAAATACAATGGGATATTACTCAGCTCTAAAAAGAATAAGTTCTTGCCATTTGCAATAAATGGGTTGACCAAGAGTGTAATATGCTAAGTGAAATAAGTCAGAAATTGATGACAAATGTTGAATGATTTTACTCATATTTGGAATTTAAAACAAAAGGACATAACAACACAGAAAATTAATTATAGATATAGAAAGAAACAGGTTGTTCACAAGAAGGAGGGAAATGGGGTGAGGAAAAGAAAATTTGAGGAATTTAAGGGAGAAAATTTTCCAGTTGCAAATTAAATGAGTCAGGGACAAGAAATGTACTGTATGGGAAATAGCCAATAACTATTAAATATCTTTAAATAGCAACATAACATAACTAGATATATTCTGGTGATCTGTTTGAAATATATTAAAAACAGCAAACAGTATGTTGTATAAGAGAAACTAACACAGTGTTATAGATAAAAGTACACTTCAAAAACAAACAAACATACACATAGAAAAAAATTAGACTTGTAGTTAACAGAGGCAGGGGTTGGGAATGGAGGATTTGATTAATGCACTCAAAAGCTTTAAACATCCAGCCGAAAAATAATCGTGTTCTAGGGATGCCCCGTAGTAACATGAAAATTTCAATTAATACTGCTTTATGTTCTATATCAATGTTGTTAAGAAAGTAGACCATAATGTTTCTCATCACAACCAAAAGAGAAATTGTATTTCTTTACAATTGTATCTAAATGAGATAATGAATTCTCCCTAAAGTTGCTATGATATTTATTTCATGATACTTGTAAATCAAATCACTATCCTGTGCCCCTAAATTTACAGAGTGTTTTATGCCTATTATATCTCAATAAAAGCGGAAGAAAAAATGGAAAGTCAATGGTCACTTTTTCCCATGTCATTTCTCATGATTGTTTTTGCAGCAAGTTAATTTTAGTCATGATATACTTATCCTAGTTAAGATACAATTAAATAAGTGATTCCACTAAATTATACATAAAGATATGAATAAAATTAGTGTTTTACCATGCCTTAAACTTTCATCATGTTAGCCCACTGCTTTTGTAGGCAACAAAATTTCATTTTGTGTCTTCATCTGAGATTAGGGAATGGATACAAATTTAAAACTGACTCCTCTTGCTGTGTATGCAAAAGTTCACTGTCTCAGACCGAAAGTCTCATTTCCACGAGAGCATCTGTAAGAAGTAAACATGCTAGGTTGCTAAAAATCTCAGAACTCCTATAATTCGTAACTCTTTTGCAATGGGAATGCAATACTGACAAAAACTTGATTTTGGATAAAAATCTGCTGTTTTCTCATGGTTGCATTATGGGATGTGAGGATAATTCCTCAGATCCACAACAAACATTATCGCTGAAGTGCTGGGCAAAGAAGTGTAAAGGTTCTGCATTTTTAGTACTGAGGACTGCTTTCAAAATGATGACTACGCTCAGTCAAATCCAGGTAGTCAAGGAAAGAAAGGTTATTGCAATTTGTAGCTTAAAGGGAATAAATCAGCAGTTCAGCCTCAATAAATTAGTCAAGGAGTGTTCAAAGACAAAATAAGTTGTGTCAACAATGAGAATTAAAAGAAAAAAATTTGACATAAGCTTAAATTAAAAAGGAGACACTGTCCTGTGCTGGGCTCTGGGGACTGGAGAATGTATATGCCTCTGTCCAGTTCAAGGGTTCAGTGGCTTGGCCCTAGCATTAGCTTGGGATTAAGTGAACAGTTAAAAATAAGTATACTGGGAGAAATATAATCTACCTCTCCCTGATCGGAAGAAAATCTGGTGTCTCAATGAAACTCTTAATTCACAGAGATTCTGCCAGATGCAGAGGAATAATTCACTGATGACTCAACTAAGACAAACTTAGTTACAGCTTAACAATTCATCTTCACACACACACACAGTGGTACATATATTTGTAGTATTTAGTGGGAAGAATTCAGTGGCCAGAGCTCAGAGAATAGATTTCAAACACCAGCCAACTTTTGTACTTTTGCCAATAGTCTAGGTTTTCCCAGGTAGAAAACTACAGATGGACAAACAAATAATATTCTTTTTAGGATTTCTAATTTTGAAATTAAATTGAAGAGTTTGAATTATCAGTATAGAAACTTGTTATTATGATCACAGTAAGACCCACTGTGTGATAATAGAACTGGAAAGTAGCTGTTTAACCAGCCCATCTGAACCCCAGTCTGCTAATGTAGCAACAAAATATTCACCATCAGAGTTGAGCTGACAAACTTAAAAGCCTGATGCTTCTGTTTTAGGAAAAACCACTGCTGTCCAGACACAGATCTCCTGCTGCAAGTGGGCTCTTTTCTTCTCTTGGTAAAAGTCATATTGGTGCGATTATGCTAGAGTTAACCCTGGCCCATTTGCCCATTCTCCAGATTATCAAAGGCTTTTTCACAAATGGTGACACATTTTCAGGACTCAAAGTTGTCATTCCAGTCTTATCAGCTGACACTGGCTGCATGATTGTGAGCAGAAGCCTTAGGCTCCATGAACTTGCCTACAATTTTCCAGCATTTCATGGTATTTCACATTCTGAAAATGCTCCACATTTTATTTTAAATTAATGGGATATAAACAAAGTATTCCATGAATATTTTATATTTCCTAATATCTGTATAAATTTGGCATTCTTGCAGTTGGACAAATTTTTAAATCTACCACCCTCACCTCTTTTTAGTCCACACATTTAAGATTGCAATTTGGTTACTGAATATGACCACCACAACCAAGGGTCTAGTACCACATAGATACTTACTGTGTGAAGGTTTGAAATGGCACAATTTATGTGGGGTGTATATTCCTGCATTAAATGTTTGCAATGACACTGTCTCTTCTGGACAAATCTCTGATCTAAAAAGTAAATTAATTAGAAGACAATATATTTATTGATATGGGGAAGAGAATCAGCTATTTTGGGGTGGGTGGGTGATGAAGAGACAGGAAAAAAAATACAGCAAGTGTGAATGGAATGCTTTAGGCCTCTGGAGGCTTGAGTTTAGAAGAAAATAATACTTTGTCTCCTGTACATACCTTAAATTACTGTCTTGAGTGACTATTCCTTGCGATTGAAAACAGCTACTTTGTGATGAAGACTAAAGACCATAACGAAATAGTTTGAAAACCATGAGAGTTTTGTTGTTTCAGGAAAGTAGATTTTGCTTAAAGTCAACATGTATTTTTCATTCACTAAATAATAAAATGTATCCTGTGGCAAATGATGTGCTTACTGTGCTGGTATCCAAGTTAGACAAGGAAAGGGTGATACACAGAAAACATCTGGAGGAGGTGGTTTCTGTGCTGAATCTGGGAAAATCTAAGTAGGTAAAAGGAGGACATCCTAACTCCAAGGATTACCTGGAGCAAAAGTTGTGAATTTGGAGCTAACTCTGTTGACAAGCAGTTGCCTGGATGTATCTCCAGAAACAGTGAAACATAAAGATCTGTGAAGGTAGTCAGATGCCAGATCTATTAAGAAATGACTAAACTATGTTGAGTTTGTGGGCTTAGAGTTGGAAAGGCATTAAAGGCCACCCTGAGGATACAAGCTTGACTTTGGCTGGAACATAAAAGCAACGTAAAGTATTGACTACAAAATATAGCGTAGATTTTTCAGGGCAGGAATAAAAGCACCAATTGAAATGCTTTGAGAACAGCACAAAGAAGACCATAGATAAAAATACTTATTAAATTCTACCAGATGCTGAATGTGCCATCTGAGACTACATCATGTGACCCTTATGATTCCAGGGATGAGATAATAGAGACCGTGAATCCTGGCTGCTTCCTGTATTTATCTTCCGTTGTAACCTATCCTGACTTAACACTTTTAATACTTTCCAGGATGAACCAGAAACCACTTAGTACTTTTCCCTCTCTTCATATTTTAGTCTTTTTCCAAATTCTTCCATTTTCTCTTCTTCCTTCAAAGAAATTATTTAAATTAACAGCCAAATTTTTCCATCAAATGATCATATCAATCAAATATCTCTTTTTTCTTTAAATGGTAACTTAGTCTCCCGTTTAACTCTTTACTCTATTTTTAAAAAAATATAGGAAAATGCAGGTACACATCTATGTTTGTTGTTCAAATACAAAAATTGCAGATAGTTGTTGACATTTGCCAACATTAATATTAACCTTTGTTATCCTGCATAATCTGGTTGTCCTCTGGTAGATCAGTTGTAATTAGGATGACATTCATAACCTGAAGATGGCTGATGAGTTGGCCTTTAAAGAGTAGTAGTTGATGTATCAGCTATCACTGTCACTGGAAACCGTTGGTTGCTCCCTGGTTGAAGTTTAGAAAAATAACCTTCATTGGCAGATATGTTGTGATAACTTTTTGGAAAATTAGAAGGATCCACCATTAGTACAAAATAATTGGTCTGTATGGGAGACAAGTTGCTGTTCTGAGAAGTAGAACTTGTAGTTGTAATGAAGTTCACAACACGGCCATTTGCTTCAGTGTAGCTGCTTTGAGAGTGCCCGTGGACTGTGGTCAACTGATTTAAAATAGTACATTGATCCACTGCAATTTGTTCTGTTGGTCTAACTGACATTGATGATGGAGGAGAAAAACCACCTCTGATTGGGGTAGTTGTATCATCATTTATGTGGCTAGTAGAGGGCTTTCTTATTAGAGGCATGTTTAAATTTGCTGAAAGTAAAAATGCACTTTCTCCACTAGTGTCAGCCAGAAAATCAAAATTGTGATTATGCACATTACCCCCTGCTTTATAGTGCTTCTTTTTGAAATCTTAAGCCAATGAAGACACCAGAGATGCATTTTTAATCCCAACTCTTCTTTTTATTCTCACTACAACCTGGGGACAGCCTCGTTTAAGATTTGGATTATGGCAGAACTGAAGCTAAAATCAAAGGAGAAAGATTTTAGTAATATTTCAAACCAAAATAAAAGACTACAATAAGCCTAACCTATAAAACCTCAGATTTCAAGGTTACTATGCAAAGATAATATCATCAAAATATGTACATTGCTGACTATTTTTTCAAATTCCTTATTTGGAATATACACATTGAAATAGTATAGTCATCAAGTTTAAATAGTTAGCATTTGCAGTAATGGTGAAATCCACTTTTTAAAAGCAGCTTTAATACCTTTATTTAGATTTCTCTTAAGATTCATAGTTGCTAGGAAAATTTCTCATAATCTTCATTACTTAAGGCACTGTCCTCATATTTAGAAAAAATAAAGAGTTTTAGCTTTTGCAGTTGTATACAATTTTCAAAATCAAGCTTTACATTTATATTACCATAGTTTGATGTACAAAATAAAATTTTATATATACTTTACCAAGTCATAACTACAATCACTGAATTTCTTGCTTAAAACAGAGGCTTCTTTTTCTTCTGCCAGAAAGACAGCTAGACAAACAGATCTTTGAAAACTCTGCCGCACTTTACTAAACCCATAAATGTTAAGCTGTCTAAGTTAACTTTTCATACTTCCAGTTTCAAATATTCTGAAAGAGGCCTTTCTTCCCAAAACTTCCTTCTTAAAGACATCTTCATCAATCACTATGGAAGTTCCATTATCATCCCACCAGATGGATTTAAATTTAGTCACTCCCAGCCATTTTCCAGAGTTTTCTTGGAAATGTCAGAGAACGAAAATCATTTTCTTCATCTGCTTCAGAGATACAATGTATGCAACATGGTGTTTTTATCAAGGATTCTTCAGACAAATTCTGAAAAGCATTTACTTCAATCATAGACATCAAGACAAGTCCCCAGAGAATGTTTGATCACACAATAGCTATCTACCAGAGTTTCCTGAACCAGTTGGTCCATCTTTACAAGACACATCTTGAATTTCTGAAGAAATATGTTCCATCACAAATAACTTTTTCTACAGCTAATTTTCTAATCTGCAAGATTTTGGGCACTGCAGCTGCAAATGCTGCTCTGGCAGGCCTGCACATATAAACTGCTAGGACTTCACAATGTTTCTCAACTTCAGTAGATGTGACATCACAAAACGACTGGTCTCCTTGCAACTCAAGTGTAACATACAGTCAGTGTTTACTTCTCATTCATACAGTTAAAATGAAACATATACGATACTTATTTATATAGTGTGATCTGCAAATATTATCCCCCAAAACTCTTTTTAAATAATTTAATTTTGTGGTCTATGAAATAAAACCAATCTCCATCCTTTTGTACACAAATTTATACCAGATTGGTGAACAGAGAATAAATAATGCACAAAATGTATAAAATAATTTTAAAGTTATGGAAATTTAAGTGAAATTTTTGTAAAACCTGTACTGAAAATTTATAACTATTTCATTATAATTTGTAATTAAGGTGAATCTTAATTTGATTTGGAAATGGAAGTAGTTATTTATCTGTTCATTTTACAATAAGTAGCTCTTTATTCAAAATATGGGTAAAATACTTATCAGTGTATTTGGTATGTTTATGAATAAATGGTAAATAATTATGAAATAAAACTAGATTAAAATAATGAATCAAATTTAAGAAATCTCAAAGGGGGTAATTTTTGTTTTAAATTATATTTCAGTGCTATAAGTAAAACAAATGTAATTTAGTATTCTTCTTTAAAATTACTAACAGAAAATCATATTGTATACTTACAAAAGTTTACTTATGCCATTATTTCATTCAGAGGTTTTCCAGTTCCTAGAAGGAATAAATTTTCTTGTCATCTTTATAATCCATACTCTTGGGGCTTCTGTTAAGTGTTCCAAAATGATGTTGATAAATACACGTATAAACAAGATCCTGGGTTCAATAAACAGTGACTCCGTTAAGGGGCAAACAAGCAATCAAAAACAAAGTAATAACAGTATATGTGGGTTGGGGAGGAAAAGATCAGGTAATGCATTTTAGGAAGCAATATGTTTCTCAGACATGAAACAATTGGCATTGTTTGTATAATGCAGCATTTTAAGGCAAGTGTTTTGTACATTAATTGTTAATAATAGCTAGATTCTGTATCACTAAACTGTAGTAAATCCAGCTCTACCAAAAGTTGTATTCTTTATTTTGACATAAATTCCATTAAACATAAGTCAAATTCAAATGGGAGATAAATTTTTTAAATAAATAAATGTTCACTCAAGCTACAATGTAATTTTTCCTTCAGTATGTGTGTATTCCATTCTAAGTAAATATTAGCAAGCTGAATTCATGGCATACTATAAGTATTATAAAGTATAGTTAAGTTGGCTTGGTCCTGATACATAAATTTTATTTAACATACACAAATCAACAAATGTGATACCAACCATTATATAACAAAGAATTCAAAAACAACAATCTCAAAATATGTAGGAAAATTATTCACAGATCTGGTCTTAACTTAAAAAAAATTCTTAACATATTCTCTCTAGATAGAATATGACTAAACATAATAAAAACCATATATAAAAAACCCATGATTATCTTCAAGTTCAATGTTAACATACAGGAAGGTTTTTCCCTGGTCCAGTAATAAGAAAAAGTACCTCATTTCACAAGTCCTAAATTACACTACTTTAGTTCTAGCCAGAACAACTAGTCGAGAAAAAATATAAAAGGCATTCAACTTGTAAGCAAGCAGTGAAATTTTTATAGATGACATAATTATACATAGATAGAAATCTCCATACACTCCTCCAGTCACTGTTAGAAATAATGAATAAACTTAGTAAACTTGCAGAATACAAAATCAATATACAAATATCCATTGCATTTTTATATAGTAACAACACATTATCAGAAAGAGAAATCAGGAAAAGAATTTTGTGTAAATTTATACCAAAAAGAATAAAATACGAATACATTTGATAAGTGAAATAAATGTTCGAAACATAGATCTGTAAATTACAGGTGCAAGAAATATAAGTAAACATAATAAATAAAAGAAATTCTGTGCTTACTGATTGAATACAATGTGAGGAAATACACTAATCTATATTTCACTGTTCAAACTCCCCAGCACTACGTATTGAGGAGAATCTCTTTTCTTGTTTTCATACTCCTGCTTCCGTTTTCATGGGTTAAATGATCATAGGTGAGAGGGATTATATCTGCTTGCTCTATTCTCTTCTATTGATTGGTGTCAGTTTTTGAGACAGTATCATGTTGTTTAAGTTACGAAAGCTTTGTAGGACTGTTTAACATTAGAGAACATTACACTTTTATATTTAATACTCTTTTTCAAGATTATTTTGGCAACTCAAGATTTTTGTGGTTACATATAAATTTTGAAATTATTTCTTTAATTAATGGAAAAATCTCATGGGTATTTTGACATGAATCACATTAAATGTAGATTCCTTTGGGTAGTACGGTTGTTTCAACCACATTGTTTCATAACATTAACATAAGAGTTCTTTTCATTTCTTTGGATCAATTTTAATTTCCTTCATCAATGTTTTCTATTTTTTAAAGTATAGGTTTTCATCTTATTTGTTAAATTCATTTGAAGGTATTCTTTACATATATATAATTATATACATTATATTTTTAAACATGTTTCCCACACAAATACAACAGGCAGAAGGCAGTGGCAAGACATATTCAAAGTCCAGAATGAAAGAAATGTTATCTAAGAAAATATATCAAGCAAGGCTACCCATTAGAATAGAAGGAGAGATAAATGATCTCCACACAAGCAAATACTAAAAGTATTTAGCAACAGAAAAAGCAATAATGAAGCATCAGCCCTAAAAATAAAGAAGCAGGATGCTATAGAAAAGAGAAAAGCATAATTAGAAAGGTAATAGCTAAAATGACTTAAAACAGTATAAACATGATGTTGTAAAATAGGACATCAAAATATTTAAATGCCAGAGCATGAAACAGGACAAAACAGAGTATTTTATTCTTGTTTCTATTCTCTGTATTATGCGTTTGACTTTGTATTCATTTCAGTTAATATAAGCAGATATAGTAATGGGTCAATATAAATACAAAACTGGGTAACCATATGTCAAAATCTAACAATGAGGTCACAAAACCAGAAAAAAACCAAGATAATAAAAGAAAACTTATAAAGCCACTAATAGATAAAGAAATGAACATAAAGGAAATACCAAATTAATTGGAAAATGAAGTTCAAAATGGAAATAAACACCAGTTTATCAATAATTAGTTCAAATGTTAATGGAATTAGTGCTTCAATCAAAAGATTTATATTGTCAGATGGGATAATATAACAAGACCCTACATTATGAAGCATACAAGAGACCCAATTTAGAAAGAGTAACGCGCATCAATTCAAAGTAAGAAGATGAAAAAATATATTCCATGCAAATGCACAAGACGAGAAAGCAGGACTAGCAGTACTGACTTCACACAAAATAGACTTTACAAGAAAGTCCATAGAGAAAGATAAACAAGGACATGATATAATGATTAAAGGAGCAATACAAAATGAGTATATTATACTCATTAATATATATGCCCTCAATATAGGAGCAACTAAATACATAAAGCAATTACTAATAGATAAAAAGGAGAAATCAATGGGAGCACAATCACAGTAAGAGAATTAAAATCCCCATTACCATTACTAGACTGGTCTTTCAAACAGAAAATTATTAAGGCAACAAAGATGCTAAAAGTTATGATAAAATAATTGTATTTGGTTGATATTTCCATAACACTACTTCTCTCCAAAACAGAATATACATTCTTTTCCAGTGCACATGGAACATTTTCTAGGAAAGTTTATGTACTGAGGCACAGAAGAAGCCTCAACAAATTTAGAAGATAAAAATTATTTCAAGCATCTTTTCTGAGTATAATACCATGAAACTACAAATCAATCACAGAAATACAGGGAGAAAAAATGACAGCATATAAATTAAAAAACGTGGTTCTATAACAAGTGGGGGAGGTGATGAATTAAAAGAAGAAATTAAAAAATATCTTGAGAAATATGACACAACACTAAACAAAGTCTATGGAATACAGTTAAAGCAGGCTTAAGTGGGAAGTTCGTAGTGACAAGGTCCGCCTAAAAGTAGAAGAGAAATTTCAAATAACCAATCTAGCATTCTATGTTAACTAAACATGAAGAGAAGAGCAAACAATACCAAAAGTCAGCAGAAAGTGGGAAAATAAAGATCAAGGGAGAAAGAATTGAAATAAAGATTAAAAAATAGAAAAAATCAATCAAACTTTTTTTGAAATAGTCAACAAAACTGACAAAACTCAGGACAGGTTCACCAATAAGAAAAGATAGAGAACACATGTAGCATAAGAAATGAAAATGGGGAAACTACAAAGAGTACATCAAATTTGCAAAATATCATAAGAGAATACCATGAGCAACTGCATGGAAACAAACTTGATAACCTAGAAGAAATGGAGAAGTTTCTGGAAACATTCATCCCACCATTATTGCATCAAGAAGAAATTGACCATTTGAACAGACAGATCACCAGAAATGGAAGAGAATTATCAATAAAATAAAAAATATCTGCAAAGAAAAATTCAGACCCAAATAGCTTCACTGGGGAATTTGACCAAACATACAAAGGAAAATCCATACTAGTCCTCCTCAAACACTTCCAAAAGATTGATAAGGAGAGAGTACTCCAAAACTCACACCATAAGGCCAACATCAACCTGATAACAAAACGAGACAAAGACACTACCTAAAAAGAAAATTGTAGGCCAATATCATTGATAAACATAGATGTAAAAGTCCTTAAGAAATTATTAACAAACAGAATCCAACAGCAGTTAAAAAAAGATCATATACCATTATCAAGTTAGGTTCATCCCAAGAACACAAGGATGGTGTAACATATGCAAATTAATCAATCAATTGTGATACACCTTATCAAATAAAGAGAGGACACAAAACCACATGATAATCTAAGTAGATGCAGAAAAAACATTTGATAACATTTAAAACCTATCTTCAAAAAATGTTCTTATCACAGTGGGTACAGAGGGACCAAATCTCAACATAATAATAGCTATTTATGACAAATATATAGCCAGCAAAATACTCAATGGTGAAAAACTGAAACCCTTCTCACAAATACCTGAGACAAGACAAGGTTGCCCATTCTCACAATTTCAATACAATATCGTTTGGAAGTCCTAGCCACAATGATCAGGCAAGAAAATTTGATTTCCTATCAAATTATGCAAAACATTTCTTTTTAGGACTGAAACAATTGATACTAAGATTTACATAGAAAAATAAATAATCCATAGTTTCCAAAGAAATATTGAAGTAAAAGAAAGAGGATGGAGGAATAACCCATCAGGTCTCCAAACCCTATTGCAGAGCTACAGAAATGAAAATGACATGATATTGGTACAGAAAAAGGC